>NW_023425344.1:128242533-128842533 GCF_014108415.1 Molossus molossus | reverse complement strand
GCAGATCAATGTCAGACTCTACCTTTGACTCATCCTGAGCTACTTGTTAGGAGCTACAAAGTGATCCATAGTTGATAGCTGCCTGTGCTGGGCCTGGGTGCATGTGAAAGGTGCCAACCTGCATAGCCACCAGTATCAGGCCTGGGAGAGGTTAGCAAAAGGCCTAAGGTACCCTGAGGCCCACCAGTAGGTGACAGCTTCCTGTTAGACTCACTTACTGAAAGAGCCTCTGGTGGTGCATGAATTACATAAGGCATATTCTTAGGAAGTCACCAGTGTGAGGAGAGTGTTATTCACCAGCTTAATAGGGATTCAAACTTGGCATCAGTGCTGGGTCTGAAGCCACTCAGCCTAAGTCTCAGGGTACACCTAGGCCAGCCACGACCTGCCTGGGGCCTGTGAATCTTTGTGGTGGAGCGGGGTCTCAGGCAGTCTTCATGGTGGAGGTAATAGTGCTCATCAGGCTAAAGCAAATTAATATTTGGCTGTGTGGAGGGAAGACTTGACACAGCAAAGATGGTACCTGTTGGGAATGTGGGAAAATGCCCCTCACCCTAAAACCACACAACTCAGTTTTTTTCTGTGTATCACTGCTCCCTCCAACCCCCACCTTACTCTGCCTCAGCCTGAGCTTGCCTTGAATTCCTTGAGATTTTTTAAAGAGAGACTGCAGTGGGAGCCCAGGCTAGTTGCTGTTGGCTGAGCTTCCAGAAGTCAACAAGTTGGGTAGGGTGAGGCCTCTGGGAATTGTCAGGTTTGGGCTAGAGTAGCTGTCCAGGCTAATGTCCTAAAAGGGGAGTATTTTACCTAGGAAAGATGGCATTTGTCTGCACTCAATACAGGAACTCAATACAGGAACACTGATGTCTGTTCCTCCAGTCCTGTCCCCGAATCCACACAACTCAGTCTCTCTCTGTATGACTCTGGTACCCTCTGAGCCACCATCCCTACCCTGGAGCTTTAGGTGAGTGCTTGCAAGCAAGTTTGTAGACTGGCCCTTTAAAAGGATGTCTGAGTTTCCAGCAGCTTTCTTGATTTTCACAGCCAGATGTTATGTGGGCTCCTCTTCCAGACACTGGTTCTCTGGGCTGGGGATCCTGGGGTGGGGTTGAGACCCCACATTCCTCAGGAGGGATATTTGCACTTAAGATACCCCTCTGGAATCTCAATTGCCACATATAGGTGTGGGGAGAAGCCTGTTTCCTGTCTCTGCCCCTCCCACCAGTCTCAATATGGCTTCTTCTCCTTTTTTTTTTTTTTTTTTTTTTTTTATCGTCACCTGAGGACATTTTTCCATATTTTGTACAGATAGAGTGGGAGGGAGAGAGAGGAAGGGAGAGAGAGAAACATCGACGTGAAGGGACACATCGAGCGGCTGCCACCCGCACGACCAACCAGGGCCGGGGACAAACTGCAACCGAAGTACGTGCCCTTAGCGGGAACCGAACCCGGGTCTCTCCGGACCGCAGGCTGACGCTCTAACCGCTGAGCCAAACCAGTCAGGGCTCAATATGGCTTCTTCTATATACCCTTGGTTATAAAGTGCTATTCTGCTAATGTTCAAATGGTTCTCTGGGTTGATTATTCTATAATTTAGTTGTAATTTTGATGTGGTCATGGGAGAATGTGAATGCAGCTTCTACCTTCTGTATCATTTTGTACCATATCCTTTAATCTAGATCTTATAGCTTCTGGCAGAGGGAAACCAATGAACAAATTCTATCGGTATTGGCTTCATTTAAATATTCATCCTCCTAGACCATGTCTTTCATGACAATTATTATTTCTCTGTAGCACTCTCCAATAGAATTTCCTGTGAAAATAAGAATATTCAATATCTATGCCCTCCAGTGTAGTATATATGAGTCATATATGGCTATTGAGCTCTTGAATTGAGGCTAGTGTGACTTAAAATCTAGATGCTTAATTTTTTTAAATTTTAATTAAATCTAAATAGCTACATATAGTTTGTGGTTCCCACATTGGTCAGCACAATTCAAGAATCATCAATGATTCAACAGTCAGACAGGACCTGGGAAGACACTGAGTTGTCCAGAGGGATATATAGAAAAGCTTTCTGCTGATTAATGACTGGTGCAACTGAAAATAGCTGGAGATATAAAATAGTTGGAGCAGAAAAAGTATTTTAACAAAACTGTTGGATAAGATGTAATGCTTCTCGGGACAGCAGAATGGCCCTTACTAGTTAGTTTCAATCAAGAATTCAGACTAGCTCAAATTAGACCAAACTGAATAGGATCTCTAGCTTGGAAGGCTTTGACCACTGTCAAAGATAAGGCAAATCCTTACCTTCTTGAGGTCAGGTAATGAGATAGTCAGGGCATAGATATGAGAATAAATATCCAATGAACCCTAGAAAGTCAAAGATTTATTTGGTCTATTGTGAGTCATTCAAAATATGAAAACTTGCTGGATAGCATATGAATGCTTTAAATAAAACTGGAAAAGGCCCAAAAAGTATTTCTCTGATCTTTTGAATACATTTTTTTACTATGGTCATTATGAAAATACTGCTGCTAAAAATAGATGTGGATGACCTAAGCCAAAGGTCTATATGAGGTCTGCTTTGGTATGAAAATTAGAATATCTTCATAAACAAGCTTTGTCCAGAGGTAGTGAAAGAATACATTTTGTTCATAAATATTATGGAATCATTCATACTGTTGAGGCGTATTCAGTGGGCAAGAGTGCCTCCAACAATCTATTTTCCATTTGTCACTATTTCTCATTGAAATAAAATTAGTGGTGTCCTAAACATCCAATTCCAAAATGTGTCATGGAACTGGTCCAGGAAATTAGAGATCAATAGGTAATCATGTGATACCTTAGTACTTTGTGAGAGACAAAAAAATTTTTAATTTTCTTCTTAAAGAAAAACATATGATTATTTGGGGAGTGGGGAGGTTAGAGGAACTTACTTTCTGCCTCTAAATGTTAGTAGTTAACTTTTTGAACAAAGCCCATGATTTCATATGCACAGAGAGAGAGTATATTCACTTGGAGGTTCCTAGGTCAGTTGATTATAGTTACATTCATGATGCAGGGGCAATATACAATTGTTCTCTGATTTAGGAAATAATTCTAAGTATCTTGTGCTCTTATCTAGGTCAATGAGCCCTGAGGTAGCAAATGAAATTTTTAACAGGGTATGGGCAGTAATTATCACTTATAGGATATGCATTTTCAACAGAAATGGCTGAGTCATGGGGCCAAGAAATAAGGAGTTTTGGTTACTAAAATATAGAGTATTAATATTTGCTAACTGAGTGAAATCTTGGTCCATGCAGCTGCCTAACACTTTAAGTCTATCATTATTTTAATCTAATAGCAGGAAACACAACTGAGAGTTTCACTAAAACATAATCTGCTGTCTAAATCCACAGACTGGAAGAGTAAAGATATTGTAATTGTTCTCTCTCTTGTACTTTTTCTATCCTTCTATCAGCCAGTCAGATGGTAAACATACTGAGTGTCCATGGTCCCTAGGTTCTGATTCCAAGAATATAAGCATAATTCCTAAACTAGAAATAATGAATTCCCAAACACTTCAGTTTGGGCAGAGTTCACAGTGGTAGAAACTACGGGTGAACAGGGGCTCCCACATGTGAATATATCCTCATAGTTAAGTCTAATGATACAGAACATGTTTCTTTGGTTCTGTTGTGAGTCATTCAAAATATGAAAATTTGCTGGATTCTGAGGATCAAGGACACAAATTTATCTGAATTGTTCAAAGACATGTAGCACAAAAGCAGCAGATAAAAAAATGGGAATCTATGCAATAGACTCTAAAGTCCAGGACTTTAATTTCTAATATATATCCCACAGCAAGGCCAAATCCATTAAGAGCCAGCTTCACAATGTTGTTTTAAAATATCTGACATTTGTTAAAAAGGGTAATAAAGTCTTTATTTGAGACTATTATAATAAAGAAGGGAGATTAAACTCAACTACGAATAAGGAAAGAAAGCTAGGGATTTACAGCCAATGAGCAGAATGAGGAAGTAAAATGAGTAAGAGGGAGGCATCAAGGTTAGGGATTCCTATTAAATTATCTAACAGTGCTCTTGCTAATGGCAGAACAAGGACTGGGCCAAGTATGAGGCCTAATGAAATTAGGGTTTAAAAAAGCCCAACTAAAGTTTGCTTAAAGAGGGAGTTTTTGTCAATGTCCAGCTAAAATGAACTATTTAGCATTGAGAGAAAGATAATTGATTTTGAAAATCAAAAGGTCTAGATAATATTTTGAAAAATTCTATGCAATTAGTATAAAACAGCAATTTTCAACTGGTGTGCCCCAAGAATTTTTCAAACATGCAGTACCTGACTATCTAGTCAGGGGCACAGACCTCTTTTTCCGTTGATTATAAAATTTAAAAATGACAACAGCCAACACAATAATAGCCATCCGGTGTTAATGAATCAAAATTGTACCTATTTTTTTTTTTTTTATCAGATGGGCAAAAAATGTAATATATTTTTTGGTGTGCTTCAGAATTTTAGTAATTAGTTTATATGTGCCATGAGTTGGAAAAAGTTGAAAATCGCTAGTATAAAATGTACTGTAATAACAAGAAATGCACAAAACTAAAAGTTTCAAAAATGTTTTATATGTGTGTATTAAAGGTTGTAAATAAAAGTTACTATTACTTGGTTTATTTGCAGAACTCTTCTGTACTATCTGAAACAAATCTGAAATTCTAAGATCAATGACTCTTTGTGCTGATGTTAAGAAATGTTGAAGTTACAGCTTGCTTCTAGTCATGAATGTCCCTGTAATGCCCTCTGGTATGTAAAAGCAATTAAATGAAATTTGCACTCTGTACGTGTTGATAATGTCATGATTATTTGTCATATTATTTGCAAATCTATTCTGTGTGATACTAGAAAGAAAAGTCAAATCCATGCATTTCTTGCAATTCCAGGTAAAGACATTAAATTTAGAAAAAAAATCTTGCTTCAGTTTTTTTCATATTAAAACTGAAAATTCATTGAAGAGATCAGAAGAAAGTCTTTCTTATTGATATAACATTTATGAAGCCTAGTGACACTATAAATCTCAATACTAGTGGAAAATAAATTATTAAAAATATTTATAAACTCAAAGAATTTATTCTGTGTGAGAATGTTATTAATAAATATGCAGTTTAATTTATATTAGTGATAAAAGGGACATTGAAAAGAATAAGAGAAAAAAACTTGTAGAGATTGAATGTTAGTAGTTCAGTGACTTTCTGTTGTATCATTTTCTCTTTTGGCCCTGAGATTGATATCTTCTCATTATTATTGTCATCTAATCATGTGCCTCTTTTTATATAAAGATTTAAAAATTTACTTTTAGAATATTTTATCGGCTTCTAATATTTATCAATATTACTAAGTAATATTTTTATTCCTTATCTACTTGAAAACCCAAAGGAAATAATGCTCTTATGTATTTAGTTTTTTTTTTTAGAATACAAAATTATTATATTTGTTCAAAACATACTTACATCGATAGGCTACAGGTTTAGTGAAAGATATTTCAATAGGCACTTAAATTTCTACACTTAATAATTTAATCTTTCACATATAGCTCAACATATGTGAGTTCAGCATATATCACACAATCATTGTAGATCCCAGACATAGATTCAAAGTGCCTCTCATCCATGGTGCCTCTCAATGATACACAAATTTTAAATCCAAATATATTGTATACTCCATTAGCATAACTTGTTTTGAAAAAATGTGAGACAGAGGTGAAAGATAACATTTATCCCACTCTATCTATCTTCATTCTCTAGAATATATATTTTTTAAACAATCCTAGTGTTTAGAGCATAAGTTGTAACAAATCATTAACAACATATAATTCTACTCCATATAGAATTCCTTTTACTTGTTATTTTCAAAGATGATCATTTGACCTTTACCTAAGTATATCCCATTCTAGTAATCCCACTGTCTCAACTGAAGCCTCTCACTATCAGTAAAGGTTCTTAATATTCAGTCAAATTCTACCTTCATATGTTATTTCTATTGTTGAAGCTAGAATGAAAATGAAAAATATTTTAAAGGAAATTAAATGAAATGATAAAAGTAGAGTTCTGGGCCAGTGACTGGCACCAAAATTTTCACCTAATTATTATCATCAGAATCATTAAAAATGCTTCATAAGAATTATCTCCATGGGTGTGAAGATGAAATAAGATGATATAATTAATATATGTGAAAGTGACTTTGCTCAGTGGGATTATTAGTGAAAGTTTTACTTAGAATCAAGAGACAGAATTTGATATATCTATGATATTATGTAACACTCTTCTTAGTTAAGAATAATCCTTAAATGTTTTAAGAACCTAATATTGATTTTTAAAGTTAAATCTTACGGGAAAGTGTGAGGTTCAAGACAAAAATAATATATACAAACACTAAATTCTAATAAATAAATTTGTTTCTTTCAGGAGTACAAGCTTATATTTCTGAATATACTATCTATCTATATATATATATATATATATATATATATATATATGGATTGAACAAATAAATACAGTGATGATGGAGAGTGGGAGCTAGGATTTATAAATAAGCACCATGGAAAACTTAGAATGAAGTCCATGGTAATGGGTATATGGGAACTCTTTACTATTTTTTCAGTTAGTCTGTAAGTCTAAAATTACTTTAAAATAAAAAACTTAATCACCCAGAGAGCATTTGTATAATCAAGTAAGAAGATAAACAGAAAACAGTCAATTTAAGATTTGGACAGAACAGGTTTTGTTTTGATAACATAATTAGGCTTTCATAATTTAACCAATATACTGTAAGGTTATGTTTCATATTTCCAAAGTGTGTTGAATACATATTATTTGCCTCAGAGGGAAAGGATAAAGTGACTGGCCTGTCTGGCAGGTGTGGCTCAGTGGTTGAGCATCAACCCATGCAGCAAGAGATCACCAGTTCAATTCCCAGTCAGGGTACATTCCCAGGTTGTGAGCCCAATCCCTAGTGGGGGGCATGCAGAGGAAAGCCAGTTGATTCTCTCTCATCAATGTTTCTATTTCTCTCTCCCTCTCCCTTTCTCTCTCTCTCTCTCAAAGCAATAAATAAAAATTTTTTTTAAGTGATTGGCCTTAAAGACTTTGGATAAAACCTTATAACCAATGACTGTAAGAATTAAATAGAACAGTATCACTGCAAGTGCTACAAATATATGAGGTATGTAAGAAGCAAAATAAATGAGGGTGGTTGAAAAGAAGTTTGAAAACAACATTGAGTTTAATGCTTGCCTGGCAAGGAAAGAATAGATACATGGCAAAAAGGGAGGAATAAGATTATATATATTAGGGAAATTCAAAACCACAATGAGTTATCACCTCACACTTAATAGAATATTTGTTTGTTTGTTTGTTTGTTTAACTCCCAGAAAGTAACAAGTGTTGTGCTAATGAGAATGTAAAATGGTAGCTGTAGAAAATGATATGGCAGTTCCTCAAAACAATGAAAGAGAATTACCATGTAATCCAGCAAACTCAATTCTGGATATATACAAAAGACTTGAAAACAGAGTCTAAAAAAGTATATTTGTGTACCCATATTTATAGCAGCATTATTCACAACAGCCTTAAAAAGGAAGAAAATTCTGATACATGCTACAACATGAATGAAGCTAGAGTCATTACACTACATGCAATAAGACAGTCTCAAATGAGCAAATACTGTATGATATATGAGGTACACAGAGTAGTCAAATTCATAGAGACAAAAGTTAGAATGCTTGCCAGGTTCAAGGAAAAGGATGAATAAGCAGTCATTGTTAAATGGGCACAGAGTTTCTGTTTTTAAAGATGAAAAGGGTCTGAAGATGAATGGTGTAAAGTTGTACAGCATTGTGAATGTGATTAATGCCACTGAACTGTACATTTAAAAATGGTTAAAATAGAGGAGGAAAGCAGGATGACTGTAGGTTAAAAGGGGGCCAGGTGCTCTTGCTCCCAGCCAGGAACTGGATTTACAGCTAAAAGACTGCACAATCAACTTGAAAAAAACAAGTATAGCTGATTGGACATATTATATCAAAGGAGCACTGAAGAAACAACATAGAGTCAGATAAGAGAAGGGGAGTTGCAAAAAGCTGGAGCCCCCCCCCCCCCAGGTGGAGCTCAGTTGAGAGGCCCTAGAGGCCCCAGTTGTATTGGCTACAAAGCTCTCTTCCCTTGGGAGTGTGGGCTCGAATCTCCATGCAGAAATCCCAAGCCCAGAACAGTAGACTCTGGAAGAAGAACCTGCCTAGCATCAGACAGAGGGAACCAGGGGAATTCTGTCTGCCTGGGAGGCTGGGACCACACATTTCCAGTGAAAGAACATGCCAACTGTTAGTAGCCCCAGACAGAAAAGTTTGCCCAGACTCTGATTACTGGAAAGGCTGCACTGATGTGGGTCGGTCCAAGAAAAGGGGGCCTGGAGCCTGCACCTAGCAGTGACGAAGGGACCCTCTACTTTCCTGGAAAGCATTGTGCAGAGCCCCAATAAGTAACCAAACAATTTGGATAGAGGAAAAGGTAAAGGATTATTCCACCTCCAGGGCGGGGTTGGAACCCCTCCCCCAAACTCACAGACGTCTCCATCCTGTGGGGTTACCTGCACAGCACAGAGGAGCAGGGCAGATAGGGGATGTTTGGCCCAAACTATGTAAAGTTGAGAGCACAAGTAGAGTGGGGATTCTCCGCCCCTGCTTTGTTGAGACCAGCCATGTAGAGAGATCTGAGACCTGCCTGGGGTTAATTTTGTAACCCCTCCAATTTGGACCTGTGGCACAGGGGCACAGGGTTCACACAGGGCTGGGATTTTTAGTCTGTATCCCCAGAGAAGGCCCCTAATGGGGAGACAGATGAGTGAGTGCTGGGTTTTGTGACTGCATTATGGGGAGGCTGATCTGAGCTCTCTGTGAATTCAGCCAGCCAGTCACAAGAAGAGGAAGAGCTCATCTCCCCCTCCTGCAGCCTGGGAACAGCACCCCCAACAGGAAATTATTTGGATCAGCTCTGTGAAGGCCCAGGTACCCCCACCCGCATTGGGTATAGTTTGATGGGGGATAGTACAGCAGCTCAGAGCAAGACATTCCAAGTGTAAGGCCCTCAGACTTCTGGGACTAAGAGGAAATGCTTAGCCCCCTCCTGTGGGTGGGGGCCAGCAACATTTTCCACCAGAGACTCTTTTGACCTATCCCACAGAGCCCAAGGCAGCTGAAACTGCTCCTGCAGAAAAGGCACCTAGGCAGAGCTCCGCTGCAAAAGGAGCTGATCAGTACACCCAGCACTGACTCTGGAAGGGCCTCCCACTCTGGGTAGAACATTGGGCAGAGAGCCAGACAGGGGCTGGTCTGTGTGCCTAGGGGGGAAAATAAAGATCAGACTTCCTTACTTCACTTCCACCTCAAGGACACTGACAGTACCTTGCCCTAACCCATGAAGTGCTAGATTTGCCCCCATCTGCTGTGATCCAAACCATAGGAAAATGGTTTGGGGCTAGAAATCTGTGAATATTAGCTTGGTCTGATGGCACGGGCCACATGGATATCTAGCCAATTGGATCCTGGGCAGAAGCTCTGCCCAAGGGCAACCTGCTGCACAGAGATTGAAGTGCCAAGAGGGGCTGATTTTTGTTTTTGTTTTTCTTTTGTTTTTTTTTTGTCCCCTCCTACTTTGGTGGCAAGGGAGTGCCAGAAAGCCAGGTGGAGCTGAGGTGTTGCAACAGTGTCTCCCGTATGGGTTTCTGTCTGGTTGGGTTTCCGTTTGGGACACAGAAAGACATGTGCTGGGCCCTTTTGCAGCGTTACAAGGATGCAGATCTGAGCTTCCCAGTGAGTATAGTCAGCCCAGTCCTGGGAAAAAGAAGAAGTGCCTGCCCCCACTCCTACCCTTTGCAAGCACTACCCCCAACACAAGTCAGCTTAAACCACCCTGGCCAAGTGCAAAATACCCTCGCAAAGTTAAGATCCATGAGGGAAAAGAGAGCAATTCAGAGCAGTGACAGTCGAGGAGTGAGACCCAAGGCAGATCCAGTCTCTGGACTTCAGGAGTCCCACCCACTGGACTATTTGGGAATCGCCTTGCCAAGTGCCAGACTGATGGTCAAAAGCCAAACAGGGGCAGCCACTGACATTGATTGCACCAGAGAACCTACCAAGGGACTGTAACCAGCACATCAAAAGGCCAGTCTTGGACAACATCTGAACAAAATGCAGTGAGTGCCACAAATAGTAATTCCAAAGGGTGAATGCAGCAGGCACCGACAAAATCTGTAGAGCCGAACTTGACTCTTTTCTTTATTTTTTTTTTTCATTTCTTTAATATAATTTTGTATATAACCTCTTTATTTTTTTTAGGTTTACTTTTTTTCTGCTTCTCTTTTATCTCATGTTCTTTTTTTTCTTTCCTTTTCTGTTTATTTTTTTAAAATTTCTTTCTGTTTTTCTCTTCCTATACCATATATTATTTTATTCATTATTATTACCCTTCAAAATTATTATTATTTCATATATATGTGTGTGTGTGTGTGTGTGTGTGTATATACACATATATATATCTTCTGTCTTTATTCCTGTATTTTTCTTTTCTCCACCTTCTTTTCTTTTACATTCTCCTTCATTTCTTTCCTTCTGCTCTAATTTGTTTGGTCTATTGTATTATAGCATTCCTTTTTATTACCCTTTCTTCCTCTTCTCTCTCTCTTTATTTTATTTTATTTTTTGTTGTTGATGGAGTTCTTTTGGTTCTTGTTATTAGTTTTTATTGTGTATATTTATGTGTTGCTTTTGGTTTGGTGCTCTTTAGTCTTATCTTCTTCTGTCAGTACCTGTATAAGAGCTGCCACATCATTTGGATTGAACCTCACAGTCAACCAGACCAAGGACCGTTCTTACCCACGAAAAGCAGTGAAAAGCAAATTACAATAGAATGGCCTATATAACCAACTAAATGGACATTTCTAGAGCACCCAGCTCAGAAAATCAAGGAGACAACAGACTACAGAGACCACAAGACACCTGCTACAGAGGACCAGCCTACCGAGATGAGGAATCATAGTAGATCTAATAAATAGATACAAGCACAAAGACGCAGCCAAAATTAAGAGACAAAGAAAAAAGCTCCAAATGAAAGCACAAGAGAATTCTCTAGAAGAAGACCTAAATGAAATGGAGATAAGAAATTTATCAGAAAGCAGAGGGAGTCCCAAGCAAAAATAAATCAGAGTCCCATGCCAAGACACATCATAATTAAAATCCCAAAAAAATTAAAGACAAGAGAGAGACTTAAAGGCAACAAGAAAAATAGCAATTTGTTACCTACAGAAGAACTATAAGGCTGTTGACTGATTTCCCAGCAGACACACTACAGGCCAGAAAGAATATCATGAAGTATTCAGGGTAATAAAAAGTGAGGATCTGAAATCAAGATTACTGTATCCATCAAGGCTATAATTCAAAATTGAAGGTAAAATACAGAGCTTCTCAGACAAAAGCAAAAACAAAAACAAAAAAAACTGAAGTAGCTTATCACCACCAAATAAGCACTTCAAGAAATGTTAAAGAGACTGCTGTAAGAGAGGAAATGTATATAGAGAGGAACATAGACATAAAGAATAAAAATGGACAACAAAGCCAGGGATGGGGTGGGGGTGGGGTGGGGAGGGGGGTGCCAATGGGGTAAAAAAGGAGAAACATCTGTAACAAATAAATAAATAAATAATTTTTTTTAAAAAAAGAATAAAAATGGAAATAAAGAACTACCTGTCAATAACCTTAAATGTCAATTGATAAATGGAAAAAAATTTTTCCATGTAAATGGAAACAAAAATAGCAGTGGTAGCCATTCTTGTATCTGAAAAAATATACTTCAAAACAAAGTCCATAACAACAGACAAGGAAGGTCACTACATAATACTAAAAAAGTAAATCCATTAAGAGGATATATCTCTGGCAAACATATATGTACCCAATTTGGGAGCACATAAATATATAACAAAACTACTGGTGGACTTTAAGGGAGAGAGTGACAGCAGTACAGTCATAGTAGGGGACTTTAACACCCCACTGACATTATTCGATAGATTTTCCAAACTAAAAACCAACAAGGAAACAGAGACCCTAAATGACACACTAGATTAGATAGATTTAATTAAAATTCACAGGATGTTTTACCTCAAAGTTGCAAAATATACATTCTTATCCAGTGTGCATGGACATCAGAGATAAACCACATGTTAGAACACAAAATAGGTCTCTATAAGTTCAAAAAGATTGAAATCAAATCAGGTATCTTCTCATATCACAGTACCATCAAAGTAGAAATCAGGGATTCCAAAATGGTGGCAGAGTGAATGGAAGCTACACAGACCATATCCCAAGACCAATTGGAATTAAAACTAAAATAAAAACAAATTTTTGGGAAAAAAGCAACAGAAAAGCAGCTGGAGAGGACCCATATAATCAGGGACAGGAAAAAAGGACACTGAATCAAGCCTGGTAGGTCTGCACAGGCAAGAAAGGGTGGGTTGGGAGCACTTGGACAGCAGCTGCTGTAGCTGTGAGCAGCTCCCTTGAGGTTAAAATACCAACCCAGCTCCACAGCAGAGAGCAGGGACAGAAAACTAAATTAGCTACAGCCACTCACCTTGGGCTCTGGCAAAGAGAGGGTGGACTGGACTGGAATTGTATAGGGAGACTTGGGATTTGGAGGGTGCTGAGAGTGTTTGCTGAGTCATGTCCTCACTGGACAGTGGCCATCTTGCTCTGGAAGTGCCTTCCCAGAGGCCTGGGGAGAAATGGCCACCCCTCTCACGGATATTTAACCCAACCCAGCTGGGCCAGAGAAATGCAAATTGGGGCTCATTAACAAAAAGCATCTGCCCCACCCTCAGAAATTCCTCTTACCTTGAACACCTGAGATAGTTTTTCATTCAGTTGAGGGCTACAACCAAAGTCTCCTTAAGTGACTGAGAATAATAGCCTCCAGGCAAAAAGCTAGAGGATAACTGAACCTTTCCTGAACTAGCATATTTACCCAGAAAAGGAAGACTTGACAGTGGTGTTTAATGTGGGTCATCCCACACTCATCCAAACCCAGTAGACGGAGCCACAAACAGCAGAACACCAACACCCACAGTCAAAATTTGGCAAGCTCCAAAACTGACTGAGATAGCCAAAATAGTGAAACAAAGAAACAAATCTCAAATGAAAGAACAAGAGAACTCAACTGAAGATGTGATAAATGAAATGCAGTTAAGCAAGTTATCAGAGTTAGAGTTCAGAGCCATGATCTTGAGGAAGCTCAACAACATGAGTAAGGAGCTCAACACCATGAGTAAAGATATAGAAACATTGAAAACCAACCAAGTGGAAATGAAGAATGACATAATAGAAATAAATAACACATTAGAAGGAATAACCACCAGAGCAGAGGAAGCTAAGAACCAGATTAGTGAATTGGAAGACAGGGTAGAAAAAATCAACCAGTCAGAAAACCAAAAAGGAAAAACAATTAAAAAACAGGAATACAGTTTAAGAGAACTGTGGGACAACTAAAAACATGACAACATCCACATGATAGGAGGTCCAGAAGAAGAAGAAAATGAGCAAGAGTTAGAAAATATATTTGAATAAATAATGACAGAAAACTTTTCTAACTTGATGAAGGAAGAAGGCATTCAAGTTCAAGAAGCACAGAGAGCCCCAAGTAAAAACACACAACACACAACAATTAAAATGTAAAAATTAAGGACAAAAAGAGAATTCTAAAGGCAGCGAGAGATAAGCAATAGTTTACCTACAAAGGAACCCCCATAAGGCTATCAGCTGACTTCTCAACAGAAACACATCAGGCCAGAAGAGAATGGCATGAAGTAATCAAGGTAATGAAAAACAAAGACCTGAATCCAACACTACTCTATCCAACAAGGCTATCATTCAATATAGAAGGTAAAATTAAAAGATCCCCAGAAAAAAAAAGGCTAAGAGACTATATTAACATCAAACCAGCACTGCAAGAAATGTTAAAATGACTTCTGTAATCAGTAGAAGAAATAGGAAAAAATATATAACCACACTAAACAAAAAATGGCAATAAATAAGCATATATTAACAATAACCTTAAATGTAAATGGATTGAATGCTCTGATCAAAAGACACAGAGTAGCTGATTGGATAAGAAAACATGATTCATACATATGTTGTTTGCAAGAGACTCACTTCATAACAAGACTCACATAGGTTGAAAGTGAAGGGATGAAAAAAAATCTTCCAAGCAAATGAAAAGAGAAAAAAAGCTGAGGCAGCAATACTCATATCTGATAAAATACATTTCAAAATGAAGGCCATAATTAGAGACCAAAAAGGCTACTACATAATATTGAAAGAGTTTATTCAACAGAAAGACATAACCTTGGTAAACATATATGCACACAATAGGAGCACCAAAATATATTAAAAATCTTCTAGAGGACTTCAAAAGAGAAACTGACAGCAAAACAATCATAGTAGGAAACTTCAACACCCTGCTGACATCACAGGATAGATCCTCTAGACAAAAAATTAACCAGAAAACAGAGACTCTAAATGATGCACTAGATCAAAAGGATTTAATAGATACCTACAGAGAATTACACCACAAACCTGCACAATTCACATTTTACTCAAATGCACATGGGACATTCACAAAGACAGACCACACATTAGGACACAAACTAAGTCTCCACAAGTACATACAGATTAAAATCATATCCAGTATCTTCTCAGATCATAATGGCATAAAACTAGAAATCAATTACAGCAAAAACATTCAAACACATGGAGGCTAAATAGCATGTTATTAAACAATGAATGGGTTACCAAGGAGATCAAAAAAAAAAATTAAAAACTTCCTGGAAACTAATGAAAATGAACAAACAACAATACAAAATCTATTGAACACAGCAAAAGCATCCCTGAGAGGGAAGTTTATAGCACTACAGGCCTATCTCAAGAAACAAAAAAAATTTCTAATTGACTTTCTATCCCTACGCCTTAAAGAACTAGAAAGTAAACAAAAGCAAACAAAAATGCTGAGCAAGTAAAAGAATAAAAAATTAAACTTCACAGCATAAATAAACAACTTAAACACTCAAAATAATTTAAAAATTATCTACAAAACAAAGACCTGATACTTTGAAAAAATAAGTAAGATTGATGGACACTTAGCCGGACTCACCAAGAAACAGAGAGAACCCAAATACACAAAATCAGAAATGACAAAAGAGAAGTAACAACTGACACCACAGAAATATTAAGGATCATTAACAAATACCATTAACAATTATATGGCAACAAATTGCACAATCTAAGCGAAATGAAAAAAAATTTTCTAGAAACACAGTCTCCCAAACTCGAACCAGGAAATGATAGAAAACCTGAACAGACCTATTACAACTAAGGAAATTGAAGATGTCATCAAGACTTCTCAGCAAACAAAAGTCGAGCCCTGGATTACTTCACGAAGGAGTTTTACTAAACATTCAAAGAACTAATACCCATTCTCCTCAAACTATTCCAAAATATCCAAGAAGAAAAACTTCCAAAATAATTTTATTAGGCCAGCATATTGCTAATTCCAAAACCAGAAAAAGACACTACAAAACTACAGGCCAAAATCCCTGATGAACATAGATGCCAAAATCCTGAACAAAATACTAGCAAATTGAAACCAGCAATACATAAAAAAAATTATTTACCATGACCAAGTGGGATTCATCCCAGAGATGCAAGGCTAGTACAATATTCGCAAATCAATAAATGTGATACACCACATAAACAAAATGAAAAATAAAGATCATATGATCATATCAATAGATGCTGAAAAAGCATTTGACAAAATCAAGCACCCTTTTCTGATAAAAATGCTCAGCAATCTGGAAATAGAGGGATCATATCTCAACATAATAAAGGCCATAGATGAAAGACCTACAGCAAACATCATACTCAATGTGCAAAAACTAAAAGCATCTTCCTTAAGAACAGAAAGAAGACAGGGATACCCACTTTCACCACTCTTATTTCACATAGTACTAAAAGTCTTAGCTGCAGCAATCAGACATGAAGAAAAAAGAAAATGGATCCAGCCCTGGCTGGTTTGGCTCAGCGGTTAGAGCATCGGCCTGCGGTCCTGAGAGACCCGGGTTCGGTTCCCGCTAAGGGCGCATACCTCGGTTGCAGTTTGTCCCCGGCCCTGGTCGGTTGTGCGGGTGGCAGCCACTCGATGTGTTCCTTTCACATCGATGTTTCTCTCTCTCTCTCTCTCTGTTCCTCTCTCTCCCTCCCAGTCTACCTGAACAAAAAATGGAAAAATGTCCTCGGGTGAGGATAAAAAAAAAAAAAGAAAATGGATCCAAATTGGAAAGGAGGAAGTGAAACTGTCATTATTCACAGATGACATTACATTGTATATAGAAAACCCTAAATACTTCATCAATAACCTGCTAGACATAATCAACAAATTTAGCAAGTCAGCGTGATAAAAAATTAACATCAAGAAATTGACAGCAGTCTTATACACCAATAATAAACTCACAGGAAAAGAAACTAAAAAAAAATCCCATGTACCATTGCAGCAAAAAATTAAGATACCTAGAAATAAACTTAACCAAAGAAGTTAAGGACCTATTTGCAGAAAACTACAAGACATTGAAAAAATAAATAGAGGAAGATATAAAAAAGTGGAAGCACATACCTTGTTCATGAATTGAAAGAATTAACATAATTAAAATGTCCATTCTACCCAAAGCAATCTATAAAGTCAATGCAATCCCCATCAAAATAACAACGATATATTTCACAGAACTAGAACAAATACTTCAAAATTTATACAGAACCAAAAAAGACCTCAAATAGCCACAGCAATCTCGAAAAAGAAGGACTAAGTGGGATCACAATACCTGATATTAGGTTATACTACAAAGCCACCATAATCAAAACAGCTTGGTACTGGCACAAGAACAGGCATATAGATCAATGGAAGAGAACAGAGAACCCAGAAATTGACCCAAGACATTTTGTTCAATTAATATTTGACAAAGGTGGCAAGAGCATACAGTGGAGTCAAGACAGCCTCTTCAATAAATGGTGTTGGGAAATTGGACAGCTACATGCAAAAAAAAAAAAAAAGAAACTGGACCATTAATTTACACCATACACAAGAATACACTCAAAATGAATATAATATATAAATGTGACTCATGAATCCAAAATAATCTTAGAAGAAAATGTAGGCAACAAAAATTCAGACATCAAAGGCAGCAAAATTTTCACTGATACATCACCTAATGCAAGAGAGACAATGGAAGAAATGAACATATGGGACTACATCAAACTAAAAAGCTCTGCACAGCAAAAGAAACAACCATCAAAATGGAAAGGGAACCCAATGTATGGGAGAGCATAGCTGCCAATCATACATCAGATAAGGGGTAAATTTCCATAATATATAGAGTGTTCATACAACTCAACAAAAGAAAGACATAGAACCCAATTAAAAAATGGGCAGAGGAACTAAATAGACACCACTCCAAACAGGACATACAAATGGCTAAGAGACATATGAAGAAATGCTCAACATCACTAATCATCAGAGAGATGCAAATTAAAACAATGAGGTATCACCTCACACCTGTCAGAATGACTGCCATCAACAAATCATCAAACAAGAAGTGTTTGCGAGGGTGTGGAGAAAAGGGGACTTTGGTACACTGCTGGTATAATGCAGACTGGTGCAGCCACTATGGGAAACAATATGGTGTTACCTCAAAAAATTAAAAATTGAACTTCCATTTGACCCAGTGATCCCACATCTAGGAATATACCCTCAGAAGCCTGAAACTCCAATCAGAAAGAATATATGTACCCCTATGTTTATAGCTGCAGAATTTACAATGGCTAATATCTGGAAACAGCCCAAGTGTCTATCAATAAACGAGTTAATAAAAAAGCAGTGGTACATATACACAATGAAATACTATGAAGCTGTAAAAAAGAGAGATCTTTTATCCTTTGAGATGACATGGAGGGACCTGGGAAATATTATCCTAAGCAAAACAAGCCAATCAGAGAAAGAAAAATATTGCATGATCTCACTTTTTTGTGGAATATAATGAACAAAACAAACTGATGAACAAAATAGACCCAGAGACATAGAATTAGGGTTCAGACTGACAAACCTCAAAATAAGGGGTGGGGGAGGCAGGGGAGGGAAGAGATAAACCACAAAAGTTACATGCATGTATGTGTACTCATTGACATAGACATCAATGCTGGGAACTGGGCAGAGTAGAGGAGATCGAGAGGAGGGTGTCAATGGGGGAAAAAGGAGAAACATTTCTAACAAAAATAAATTAATAAGATAAATACATAAAATAATGAAAGGCAAGGATCTGAAGCCAAGACTACACTATGCAGCAAGGCTATTATTTAAAATTGGGAACCCATATAATGGGTTCCTTTTCCATTTTGATGCTTGTTTCTTTTGCTGTGCAGAAGCTTTTTAGTTTGATGTAGTCCCATTTATTCATTTTTTCCTTTGTTTCTCTTGCCATACACATTGTAACAGTAAAAATTCTATTGAGTCTGATGACTGAAATTTTGCTACCTACATTTTCTTCTAGGATTTTTATGGATTTACTAGTCATATTTAAGTCTTTTTTTTTAAATTAATATATTTATTTTTGTTTCAGATGTTTCTCCCCCCCACACACACTGATTCCCCCCCTCTCTCCCCACCCTGTCCCCAGCTTTGTTGTCCATGACCTTTGTTCATGTACACATGCATATAAGTTGTGTGGTTTATCTCTCCCCTACCACCCCGTTCTGGGGATTGTCAGTCTGGCCAGTTTGGCTCAGTGGTTGAGCGTCGGCTGTGGACCAGAGAGTCCTGGGTTTGGTTCCCACTGGGGGCACGTACCACAAGAAGGAAGGAAGGGAGGGAGGGAGGGAGGGAGAGAAGGAAGGGAAGGGAAGGGAAGGGAAGGAAGGGAAGGGAAGGAAGGGAAGGGAAGGGAAGGGAAGGGAAGGGAAGGGAAGGGAAGGGAAGGGAAGGGAAGGGAAGGGAAGGGAAGGGAAGGGAAGGGAAGGGAAGGGAAGGGAAGGGAAGGGAAGGGAAGGGAAGGGAAGGGAAGGGAAGGGAAGGGAAGGGAAGGGAAGGGAAGGGAAGGGAAGGGAGAGGGGAAAGGGAAGGGAGAAAGAAAAAGAAAGAAAGAAAGAAGAAAGAAGAAGAAAGAAAGAAAGAAAGAAAAAGAAAGAAGAAAGAAAGAAGAAGAAAGAAGAAGAGAAAGAGTCTAAGCTTTATTTTTTTTGCATGTAGCTATCCAGTTTTCCCAACACCATTTATTAAAAAGGCTGCAGTATGCTCTTGCCACCTTTGTCAAAATTTAATTGATCATATTGTCTTGGGTCAATTTCTGAGTTCTCTGTTCTGTTTCATTGATTTATATGCCTTTTCTTGTAACAGTACCAGGCTGTTTTGAATGAAATGGCTTTGTAGTATAACCTGATACCCGGTATTGTGATCTCTCTTACTTTGTTGTTCTTTTCTCAAGATTGCTATGGCTTTTTGGGGTCTTTTACTGCTCTGTAAAACTTTTTCAGTATTTGTTCTAGTTCCATGAAATATGTCATTAGTATTTTGATGGGGATTGCACTGAATCTTTAGATTGCTTTGGATAGTATGGACATTTTAACGATGTTAATTCTTCCAGTCCATGAACAAGATATATGCTTCCACTTTTTTATATCTTCCTGTATGTTTTTTTCAATGTCCTGTATTTTTCTGAGAACAGGTCCTTCATTTCTTTGCTTGACTTTTTCCTAGGTATCTTAGTTTTTGTTTGTTTGTTTGTTTGTTTTTTGCTGCATTGGTAAATGGAATTATTTTTTTAGTTTCTCTTTCTGTGAGTTCGTTATTAGTGTATAAGAATGCCATCAATTTCTTGACATTAATTTTGTATCCTGCTACTTTGCTTTAGTAGATTTTTGATGAATGAGGTTTTTAGGTTTTTTTATGTATAAGATCATGTCTTTTGTAAATAATTAGACTTTACTTCTTTCTAATTTGGATCCCTGTTAATTTTTCTTCTTGTCTAATTGCTGTGGCAAAGACTTCCAGTACTACATAAAGTAAGAGTGGCAAAAGTGGGCATCCTTGTTTTGTTCCTGTTCTTAAAAGAAATGCTTTCAGTTTTTGCACATTGAGTATGATCTTGCCTATAGGTTTGTCATATATGGCCTTTATTATGTTGAGATATAATTCCCCTATCCTCACATTGCTGAGCATTTTTATTAAAAATGGGTACTGGATTTTGCTGAATGCTTTTTCAGCATCTATTGATATGATCATACAGATTTTATCTTTCATGTTGTTTATGTGGTGTATCACATTTTTTTATTTCTGAATATTATACTAGCCTTGCATCCCTGGGAAGAGTTCCACTTGGTCATGGTGAATAATTGTTTTGATGTTTTACTTGATTCAATTTGCTGATATTATATTAAAGATTTGGGCATCTATGTTCATCAGGGATACTGGCCTGTAGTTTTCTTTCTCTGTAGTGTCTTTATCTGATTTTGGAATTAACATTATGCTGGCCTCATAAAATGACTTTGGTTGTCTTCCTTCTTCTTGGATGTTTTGAAATATTTTGAGGGGAATGGGTGTTGGATGTTTTTTGAATGTTTGGTAAAACTCCCCCATGAAGCCATCCAGGCCTGAGCTTTTATTTGCTGACATTTTCTTGATTACATCCACAGTTTCCTTAGTTATTATTGGTCTGTTCAAGTTTTCTATCTTTTCATGGTTCAGTGTTTCTAGAAATTTATCCACTTCGCCTAGAGTGTCCAATTTGTTGGCATATAATTGCTCATAGTATTTTCTAATGATCAGTTGTAGTTCTGTGGACTCAATTTTTACTGCTCTTTTGTTTCTGATTTTGTGTATTAGTGTCCTCTATTTTTGTTTCTTGGTGAGTCTGGCTAAGGGTCCATCAATCTTGCTTATCTTTTCAAAGAACCGGCTCTTGGTTTTGTTGATTTTTTAAATTATTTTTTAGTCTTTATGTCACTTATTTATGCTGTGACCTTTACTATTTCTTTCCTTTTACTTACTCGGGGTTTTATTTTTGTTTACTTTATAGTTCTTTAAGTTGTAGGGTTAGAAAGACAATTAGAAATTTTTGTTTCTTGAGGTAGGCCTGTAGTACCATGAACTTCCCTCTCAGGACTGCTTTTCCTGTGTCCCATAGATTTTGTGTTGTTGTGTGTTTTCATTAGTTTCCAGGAGGTTTTTAATTTTTTCTTGATCTCCTTGGTAATGCATTGATTGTTTAATAACATGCTATTTAGCCTCCATGTGTTTAAATGCTTTTGCTGTAATTGATTTCTAGTTTTATGCTGTTGTGATCTGAGAAGATACTGGATATGATTTCAATCTTCATGTACTTGTGGAGACTTAGTTTGTGTCCTAACGTGCGGTCTATCTTTGAGAATGTCCCATGTGCATTTGAGTAAAATATGAATTGGGCAGTTTTGTGGCATAATTCTCTGTATATATCTATTATATCCATCTGATCTAGTGTATCATTTAGAGTCTCTATTTCCTTGTTAATTTTTTGTCTAAAGGATCTATCTAGTGATGTCAGTGCGGTATTGAAGTCCCCTGTTATAGTTGTGTTGCTGTTAATTTGTCCTTTGAAGTCTTCCAGGAGTTTTTTATGCATTTTGGTGCTCCTGTGTTGGGTGCATATATATATTTATCAAAGTTATATCCTCCTGTTGGATAGCTCCTTTTATTATTTTGTAGTGGCATTCTTTGACTGTAGCTGTTGTCTTTATTTGGAAATCTATTTTATCAGATATGGGTATTGCTACCCCAGCTATTTTTTTCCTTTCTGTTTGCTTGAAAAAATTTTGTCCATCCCTTCAATTGGATTTTCCCTATAATTTGTCTCTATTTTAGTTGTAATTTGAGTTTGTTTCTGGGAGATGGTCTGTGTAGCTTCCATTCACTCTGCCACCATCTCAAAACCTGAACTTTTAAGCCTACAATTTCTAAGAGACATTTTCTCAAGGTATTTTTTAAAACTACCTCCTTGATTAATTTGAAAAGATATTTGCACCCCTGTATTCATTGAAATATTTTTAACAATAGCCAAGATATGAAAACAACCTAGGTATCCACTGTTAAATAAGTGGGTGGGTGTGTACATGTAAGTACAGTGGAATATTAATTATTAAGCAATAAAAAAATAAAATCTTACTACTTATGACAAATAAGTAACCTACCAACTGGATATTATGTTAAGTGAAATAAGTCTAAGAAATACAAATGTCATATGATTTCACTTATATGTGGAATGTAAAAACACAAAACAAAGAAACAAACCAACCAGAAACAGCCTCATGGATACAGAGAACCATCTGATGGTTGCCAGAGGTGAGGGGTGTAGAGGAATAAAAAACACAAACTTTTAGTTATAAATAAGTCACATAAATGTAATGTACAATACAAAGAATATAATCAATAATATTGTGATACCTCTAGTAGGTAGCAGGGGGAGAAAATTCTAGGTTAAAACAGAAATTAGATCATAGTGAACAGGTCTTATCTGAAATCTTTATTTTAAAAGTTATACTCCCCCCCCCAAAAAAAATCTGTAAAATGTCAGGAAATAACTGCAAAATATGCCAGCCACTATTGATAACTGACACTGATGAAATAATGTATGCATGATACCTGACATTTTTTTAATTTCAATTCATTATTGTTGGTTGACTTTATTGCACATGTACCCAAATTTCCACACCCTTTGGTTACCTGAACCCAGTCCCCACTGCCCCCTCCCTTGGCCCTTACCACACTATTGTCTGTGTCCACAGGCTATGAATATATGTTAATTAGCTAATCCCTTCACATTCCTTCAATCAATCCCCCGCCAACCCTTTTCTTACTGAAATTTGTTATTATAGTTGTCCCTCTTTTATCGCGGTTAATCAGTTCCAGACTCTAGTGGTTGCACCTGGCATTGAAGGATTCCTGGGGTACTGAAATACATATACCTACAGTCCACATGTACAGTGATTTTAATTTTAATTGTAATACAGGGGTGTATAATTGACTCAGGCAATTGAGCACGTGCTGTATAATTTTCACTGTCTCGATCAACATTTTAATTAATATATTTGAAAAAAACATGATAGAGTGAAGCCACAAAAGTTGAAGTGCAAAATGGCGAGGGACGACTGTAGTGGGGTCTATATAATTTTGCCTCTGGTTCTATTTTGCTTGTCAGGTTATATTGTTCATTAGATTTCACATATTAGTGAAATCATATATTTGTCTTTCACTGACTGGCTTATCTCACTTAGCATAATAATCTCCAGGTCTATCCATGCTGTAACAAAGGTTAAGAGAGGCTTTTATTTTACAGCCATGTAGTATTCCATTGTGGGATTTTGTTTGTTTGTTTTTTGTTTTGTTTTTTAAGTGCTTTTTTATGCACTCATCTAGTGATGGGCACTTGGGCTGTTTCCAGGTCTTGGCTATTGTAAATAATGCTGCTATGAACAAAGAGGTGCATATATTCTTTCTGATCTGTGTTTTGGGATTCTTAGGCTATATTCCCAGTAGTAGAATCACTAGGTCAAATGGCAATAACATTTTTAATTTTTTGAGGAAACTCCATACTGTTCTCCACAGTGGCTGCACGAGTCTTCATTCCCACCAGTAGTGTACTAGTATTCCCTTTTCTCCATATCCTCTCCAGCAACTTGTTATTGGTTGATTTATTGATAGTAACCATTCTGATAGGTGTGAGGTGATACCTCATTGTAGTTTTAATTTGCATCTCTCTTATTAATGACATTGAACATTTTTTTCATATGTATCTTGGCCATCTGTATGTCCTCTTTGGAGAAGTGTCTATTCAGGTCTTTTACCCATTGTTTCATTGGATTATGTGTCTTTCTGGTGTTGAGTTGTATAAATTCTTTATGTATATTAGAGATTAGCCCCTTATCAGATGAAACAGTGACAAATATATTCTCCCATACAGTGAGTTCCTTTTTATTTTGACCATGGTTTCTTTTGCTGTACAGAGCTTTTTATTTTATGTAGCCCCATTTGTTTATTTTTTTCATGTGTTTTCATTGGCCTCAGAGACATACCAGCAAACATATTGCTCCAAAAGATGTCTGATATTTTACTGCCTATGTTTTCCTGTAGAATTTTTATGATTTTGTGACTTACATTAAGTCTTTTATTTCTTTTGATTTTTTGAGACAATCTTATTCTTGTGTATGGTGTAGTAAGGTGGTCTAGGTTCATTTTTAACATGTATCTATCCAATTTTTACAACACCATTTATTGAATAGACTATATTTACCCCATTTTATGTTTTTGCCTACTTTGTCAAATATGAATTGACCATATTGGTGTGGGTTGATTTCAGGAGTCTCTGATCTGTTCCATTGATCTATATGCCTGTCCTTGTGCCAGTCCCAGGCTATTTTGGTTACAATGGATTTGTAGTATAGTTTGAAATCTGGTATTGTGATCCCTCCAAATTTGCTCATCTTTCTCAGGATTGCTGTTGCTATTTGGGGTCTTTTTTGGTTTCATATAAATTTTTGAAATATTTGTTCTATATCTATAAAGTATGCTGATGGTACTTTAATAGGCATTGCCTTGAATCTATAAAGTGCTTTGGGTAGTATGGACATTTAATAATGAGTTTTCTTCCTACCCAAGAACATGGTATATGCTTCCACTTGTTTGCATCTTCCTTCCTTTCTTTCTTTCTTGAATGTCCTGTAGTTTTCTTTTACCTCCTTGGTTAAGTTTATTCCTAGGTACCTTACTTTTTTGTTGTTGCAATAGTAAATGGTATTACTTTCTTATTTTCTCTTTCTGATGGTTCATTATTGGTATACAAAAATACCACTGATTTCTGGATATTAATTTTGTATCCCACTACTCTGCAGAATTCATTTATTAGCTCTAGTAGTTTTTTTGGTGGATTCTTTATTGTTTTCTCTGTACAATATAATGTCATCTGAAAATAATAACAGTTTTATTTCCTCCTTTCCAATTTGGATGCCTTTTATTTCTTTTTCTTGTTCGATTACTGTGGTTAGGTCTTCCAGCACTGTTGAATAAGGGCAGGGAAGCTGGACATCCCTGTCTTGTTCCCAATCTTAAGGAAAATGCTTTTACTTTTTCCCATTCACTATGCTATTGACTGTAAGTTTTTCATATATGGCCTTTATTATGTTGAGGTATGATTCAGCTAGTCCCACCTTGCTGGAGTTTTTATCATAAATAGGCAATGGACTTTATCAACTGCTTGTTCTGCATCTATTGACATGATCATGTGATATTTAGCATTCATTTTTTTTTTTAATGTGAAGTATCATATTTATTGACTTGGAAATACATACCACCCTTTCATCCCCAGAATAAATACTAATTGGTCATGGTGTGTGATCTATTTAATATAATAATGCTGGATCTGGTTTGCTAATATGATGTTGAAGATTTTAGCATCTATCTTCATCAGGGATATTGGCCTATAATTTCCTTTCTGTGGCATCTGATTTTAAAATTAGGATAAAGTTGGCCTCTATCCTAAAAAGTTTCAAAATCTTCCTTCCTTTTGAATTTTTTGGAATAGTTTTAGAAAGATAAGTGTTATTTATTCTTTGAATGTTTGGTAAATTCTACAGCTACTCGGTCCCAGATTTTTGTTTACTGGAAGTTTTTTTTTTATTACTGCTTCAGTTTCATTAGTTACCAGTCTATTCAAGTTCTCTGATTCTTCCTTATTTAGTTTTGAAAGATTGTATGCTTCTAGGAATTATCCATTTCACCCAGGTTGTCCAATTTGTTGGCATATAATTTTTCATAATGTTTTCTTACAGTCCTTTGTATTTCTGGGATAGCAGATGTTACTTCACCTCTTCCATTTCTGATTTTATTTGGGTCCTCTCTCTTTCTTGATGAGTCTGGCTAATGGTTCATCAATCTTGTTTATCTTTTCAAAGAACCAACTCTTGGTTTCACTTGTATTTGTATTGTCATCTTAGACTATGTCATTTATTTCTGCTATAATGTTAATTATTTCCTTCCTTCTGCTTACTCTGGGCTTTTCTTGATATTTTTCTAGTTCTTTTAGGTGTAAGGATAGATGATTTTTGAGATTTTTCTAGTTCCTCGAGGTAAGCCTGTAATGCTATAAACTTCCCTCTCAGAACTGCTTTTACAGTACCCCATAAATTTTGGGTTGTTGTATTCATTTTCCTAAATTTCCTGGTAATTTTTTTTTTTTATATTTCATCCTTGATCTCCTTGGTAACCCATTCATTAATAACATGCTATTTACTCTCCATGTGTTTGAGTGTTTTTGAGGATTTCTATTTATTGTAGTTGATTTCTAATATCATGCCATTGTGATTCAAGAAGATGCTTGAGGGATTTCCAGTCAAGATGGTGGCGTAGGTAAACACAGTATCGCATCCTCCCACAACCACATCAAAGTTACAACTAAACTACAGAACAACCACAATTCAAAACGACCTGAAATCAAGCTGAATGGAAGTCCTACAACTACGGAATTAAAGCAGCAGCCACATCCAGACTGGGAAGAGGGGCGGAGGCGCGACAGGCTGGTCCCACACCCACGTGTGGCAGATAAAAATCAGGACACCTCGGCTGGGAGGGTACTCCCTGAGGACTGAGGGGTCCCTGTCCCACACCAGATGCTCTGCTTAGGGTCCCAGTGACAGGAAGAGAAGTCCCCATAACTTTTGGTTGGAAAAACCAGCGGGAACTGTGGCTCAGAGAAGCTGACACAGCTGGAACCCCAGGCAGCTCCTTAAAAGGCCCTTGCATGGACTTGTCGGACTCACTCCCTCTAAGCTTGGAGGGGAGGCAGCTCAAGGGGCACCAGAGAAATACAGGGTAGAACTAAGCTGTTTGGCACTGGAGCAGGGGCTGGAGAGGGGCTTTCTCCGGGACAGGCGTGCTGTCAAAGACCTTTGTTCCTTTGGTGAGCCCTTCCCTGGAGCTGCAAACAGTCACCATATCTGGGACTCCAACAACCTGGCTCACACTGGTAGCCCCGACCTGGCGAATCTCTGAGGCCCCGCCCTACCCAACTTTCAGGCCCACCCAAGCTGTTGCCACTTGCTTAACCATAGGATTGGCCTGTCTTGGATCCTGCTTCAGGTTTTCCTATATTCTTTCAAACAAGCAGCATCTGGTCTCAGATAGCCCCCTACCTCTCGTTAAGTAATACACAGAAACAAACACAGGGAGGCAGCCAAAATGAGGAGACAAAGAAACAGGTCCCAAATGAAAGAACAGAACAAAACCCCAAGAAAAGAACTAAGCGAAATGGAGATAAGCAACCTAACAGATGCTGAGTTCAAAATACTGCTTATAAGGATGCTCAATGAACTTAGTGAGAACCTCAGTTAACTTAGTGAGGGCCTCAAGAGCATAAAAAAGGACCAGTCAGAAATCATGGATGCACAGTCAGAATTGAAGGAGGCATTAACTGAAATAAAGAATAATTTACACAGCTTCAATAATAGAGTACGTAAATCCAAGAAGCAAACCATCGATTTGGAATATAAGGAAGCAAAAAACACCCAATCAGAACAGCAAACAGAAAAAAGAATCCAAAAAAATGACGATAGTGTAAGGAGCCTCTGGGACAACTTCATGCGTGCCAACATTCGCATCTTGGGGTTGCCAGAAGGAAAAGAAAGAGAACAAGAAATTGAAAACCTATTTGAAACAATAATGGCAGAAAACTTTCCTAACTTGGTGAAGGAAACAGACATACAAGTCCAGGAAGCACAGAGTCCCAAACAAGATGAACCCCAAGAGGCCCACACCAAGACACATCATCATCAAAATGCAAAAGGTTCAAGACAAAGAGAGAATCTTAAAAGCAGCAAGGGAAAGGCAGCTAGTTAACTACAAGAGAGTTCCCATAAGGCTGTCAGCTGATTTCTCAAAAGAAACTTTGCAGGCCAGAAGGCAGTGGCAAGAAATATTCAGAGTGATGAAAAGCAAGGACCTACAAACAAGATTACTCTATCCTGCAAAGCTGTCATTTAGAATCGATGGCCATATAAAGACTTTCCCAGACAAGAAAAAGTTAAAGGAGTTCATCACTTCCAAACCGTTATTATATGAAATGTTGAAGGGTCTTTTTGAAGGAAAAGATAAAATATATGAACAAACAAAATGGCAATGAATACATATCTATCAACAATGGAATCTACAAACAAAATGAACAGGCAGAGCGGAAACATTCTCATAGATACAGAGAACATTTTGTTGTTTGCCAGATAGGAGGGGGGTTGGGGGAATGCGTAAAAAAGGTGAGGGGATTAAGAAGTACAAATTCATTGATAGACTGACAAACCTCAAAGGCAAAGGAGTTGGGGGGGTGGGGTGGGAAGAAATAAACCAAATAACTTATATGCATAACCAATGGACACAGACAATAGTGTGGGAAAAGGTGGGAGGAGGCGGGAGTGGGGAGGAGGGGGACTAATGGTGGAAAAATGAGGAACATCTGTAATACATTCAACAATAAAGATTTTGAAAAAAAGATGTTTGAAATGATTTTTATCTTTTTTTCCTCATTAAGACTTAGTTTGTGTTGGGAAGAAAGTATATTCTGTTGCTTTGGGATGCAATGTTCTGTAAATATAAATTATATATATCTGATACAGTGTGTCATTTAAGGTTGCTGCTTCCTGGTTGATATTTTGTCTGGAAGATCTATTCAATGGTGATAGTGGGGTGTTACAAATCCCATACTATAACTGTATTGCTGTTGATCTCTCTCTTAACGTCTACCAGTGATTTTTTAATATATGTAAGTGCTCTTATATTGGGTACATATATTTACAAGAGATATTTGCTCTTATTGGATTGATGCTTTTGGTATTATATAGTGACTTTCCTTGTCTCTTGTTATGGATTGTCTTTTTCAATTTAATTTGTCAGATATGAATATTGCTACCTACCCCAGCTCTTTTTTCATTTCCATTTGCATGAAATATTTTTTTCTATCCCTTCACTTTCAGTGTGTGTGAATCTTTTGTTCTGAGGTGGGTCTCTTGTAGACAGTATATATTTAGTTATGTATTCTTACCCAGTCGGCTAACCTATTTCTTTTGATTGGAGCATTTAATCAATTTAGATTTAAGGTTATTATTGGTAGGTACTTATTTATTGCCATTTTTATTCGTTATGCCTATGCTCATCTATTAATTCTTCTTAAAGCAATCCCTTTACCATTTCTCCTAATGCTAGTTTGGTGGTACTTACTGAATTCCTTTAGCTTTTATTGTCTGGTAATTTTTTTTTTTTTAATCCTCACCCAAGGACATTTTTCCATTTTTTGTTCAGATAAAGTGGGAGGGAGAGAGAGAGAGAGAAACATCGACGTGAAAAGGACACATCAAGTGGCTGCCACCCACACGACCCAACCAGGACCGGGACAAACAGCAACCAAGGTACATGCCCTTAACGGGAACCGAACCCGGGTCTCCCTGGACTGCAGGCCGATGCTCTAACCGCTGAGCCAAATTGGCCAGGGTGTAAATTCTTTATTTTGCCCTCAATTTTAAAGATAGCCTTGCTGGATGAGTAACCTTGGTTGTAGGTCCTTGCTTTTCATTACTTTGAATACTTCACGCCAGTCTTTTTTTGCCTGATTTGTTGAAAAATGAGCTGACAGCCTTATGTGAGTGCCCTTCTAGGTAACTGTTTCTTTTTTGCTGCCTTTAAGATTGTCTTTAACCTTCACCATTTTAATTTTGATGTGTTAGTGTGTATCTCTTTGGGTTCATCTTGATTGATATTCTCATTGCTTCCGAACTTGTGTGACTTTTTCCTTTACCTGGTTATAGAAATTTTCTTTCTGTTTCTTCAAACATGTTTTCGATTCCTTGTTCACTTTCTTCTGTTACCCCTATAATGTGGATATTGTAACATTTCAGGTTGTCCTAAAGCTCCCTTTCAACTATACTCCTTATTTATATTTTTATAATTTTTCTTTTTGGCTTTATTGAATTTACAGAAAGTGAGAGGGAGAGAGATAGAAAGAATGATGAGAGAGAACACTGATTGGCCACCTCCTGCATGCCCCCCACTGGAGATCAGGCCTAGAACCTGGGCATGTATCCTGACCAGAAATCAAACCAGTGACCTCTTCTTGGTGCATGGGTCAACACTCAACCACTGATCCACACTGGCTGAATTATACTCATTTTTAAAAATTATGTTTGTTGCCCTGGCTGGTTTGGCTCAGAAGTTATAGCATCGGCCTGTGGTTCCGAGAGACCCGGGTCTGGTTCCCGCTAAGGGCATGTATCTCGTTTGCAGTTTGTCCCTGGCCCTGGTTGGGTTGTGCGGGTGACATCCACTCAATGTATCCCTTTCACGTCGATGTTTCTCTCTCTCTCTTCCTCTCTTCCTCCCACTCCATCTGAACAAAAAATGGAAAAAATGTTCTCAGGTGAGGATAAAAAAATATATATATATATTTGTTGCTCTAATTCAGTGTTTTTTCAACCCTGTCTACCAATTTGCTGATTTGATACTCTGCTTCATCTAGCCTACTTTTTATTCCTTCCAGTGTATTCTTGCTGTCAGATATGGTATTCTTCTTTTCTGACTGGCTGTTATTCATGGTGTCTATTCCTTTTTTATGCTGATATAATTCCCACTAAGTTTCTCGTAGTTCCCACCAAGTCCTTGTGGTTCTCACTTAGTTCTTTCGGCATCCTTATAAAGACTACATTAAATTCTATGTGTGAAAATTTACTGTTGCCTCCATTTTACTTAGTTGTTTTCTGTTTTTTTCCAAGAGAGATTTTTCCTTTTCTTTGAGTTTTTTTCTTTTTTTGTCTGCACATTTTAGCTACCTCTTTGTCTTTGTCTATATGTTTAATAGAACTACTATGCCTCCCAGTCTTCATTACGCAGCCTTATATAGTAAGTATCCAGTGGAACCCAGAGATGCAGTCTCCTTGATCTCCTGAGCTAGATGCTCAAGTAATGCCCCTTGTATGGGTTACTTGAGCTATCCCGTTGGGTTTTGATTGTTGTTGTTCCATTTGTGGTTGGTATTTCCCCTCTGGCTGGCTGTGAGGCTCAACCCCAAGCAAATCATGCTAGCTGTTGTACAGGTGGTGACAAAACAAAATAAGAAGCAAAACAAAAAATACCAATAATAACAAAAACAATCACAAAAGAAAAAAATTACAAAAGAGAACAAGAATAATAAAAGAAAAAAAAGATATAAGGAGGAAAAATGGGAAGAAAATGTAATATGAAAAGAAGAGAAAACATAATAATGTAGACTAGGAAAAAAATAATGGTTAAAAACAAAAAAGAAAGGCAGACAAAAATAAGGAAAGGGCCCTGGCCGGTTTAGTTCAGCAGTTAGAGCGTCAGCCTGCGGTCCAGAGAGACCTGGGTTCAGTTCCGGCTAAGGGTGCGTACCTTGGTTGCAGTTTGTCCCCCGCCCTGGTTGGGTTGTGCGGGTGGCAGTTACTCAATGTGTCTCTTTCACGTTAATGTTTCTCTCTCTCTCTCTCTCTCTCTCCCTCCCACTCTATCTGAACAAAAAATGGGGAAAAAAATGTCCTTGGGTGAGGATAAAAAAACAAAATTTTTTAAATAAAAAAACTAAAATAAAATAAAGGGAGCAATAAGAGTTATAGAAGAAAAGAGAAAAAATAAATAAAGCTATAAAAAATAAAGAAGACAGAGGATTCGAAAATGGCGGCGGAGTGAATGGAAACTACACAGAGCATCTCCCAGGACCAAAATGGAATTACAACTAAAACACAGACAAATCAACAGCAAAAAGCAACAGAAAAGCAGCTTGCGAGGATCAAATAACCAGGGACATTGACTCAATCCTGGAAGGATTGCAAAGGCATGAGACGGGGGCTGGGAGCACTTGGTCGGCAGCTCGGCAGTGGCCTTAGCTGTGAGCAGCGCCCTCGGGATAAAGTCCCAAGCGGCTCCACGGTGCAGAGCCGGGACAGAGGCTAAAACAGCCATAGCCACTCACCTTTGGCTCCGGAAGAGGGAGGACAGACTGGAATGGAACTGTGTGGGGACACTTGGGATTTGGAGGGCACTCGAAGCTCTTGCTGAGTTGCAGCCATGCAGGATGGTGGCCATATTGCTCCTTCCCAGGGCTCTGTGGAGAGGCAGCAGACCCTCCCTCGGATATTCAACCCCACCATGTGGGCCATTGAAATACTAATTGAGGATCACTAATAACCACCATCTGCCCAAACCTCGGGAAATCCCCTTACACTGATCACCTGAGGGAGCTTTTCAATCAACTAACAACCCAAAACTCTTCCAATAACCTGGACTGCTAGCCTCCAGGCAAAAAGCTAGAGGATAACAGTACCGTTCCTGGGCTAGCAACTCTAACCAGGAAAGTAAGACTTGACAGTGATGTTTGACGTGGGTCCTCCCTCGCTCATCTAAACCCAGGAGAGGGAGGCACAAGCAGCAGAACAACAATACCCACAGGGAAAACTTGGCAGGCTCCAAAGCCCATTGTGATAGAAATCAGATCAAGCATCTTCTCAGATCACAATGGCATAAAACTAGAAATCAATTGAAACAAAAACATGCACAGACATTTGAACACATAGAAGCTAAATAGCATGTTATTAAACAATGAATGGGTTACCGAGGAGATCAAAGAAGAAATTAAAACTTCCTGGAAACCAATGAAAAGGAACACACAACAGCACAAAATCATTGGGATGCAGCAAAAGCAGGTCAGAGAGGGAAGTTCATAGCACTATAGACCTACCTCAAGAAACACAAAAAATTTCCAATTGACTATCTAACCTCACAACTTCAAGAATTAGAAAGGAAACAAAAAGAAAACCCCAGAGCAAGTAAAAGGAAGGAAATAGTAAAGATAAGAGCAGAAATAAATGACATAGAGACCAAAAAAACAATTCAAAGGATCAATGAAACAAAGAGCTGTTTTTCTAAAAGAAAAACAAGATTGATGGACCCTTAGCTAGACTCACCAAGAAACAAAGAGAGAGAACCCAAATGCACAAAATCAGAAATGAAAGAAAAGTAACAACTGACACCACAGAAATACAAAAGATCGTTAACAGCTACTATGCACAATTATATGGCAACAAATTCGACAACCAAAACAAAATGGACAAATTTCTAGAAACACACAGCCTCCCAAAACTGGACCAGGAAGAGATAGAAAACTTGAACAGGCCAATAACAACTAAGGAAATTGAAGAGGTAATCAAGACTCTCTCAGCAAACAAAAGCCCAGGCCTGGATGGCTTCACGTGGGAGTTTTACCGAACATTCAACAAAGAACTAACACCCATTCTCCTTAAACTATTTCAAAAAATTCAAGAAGAAGACTTCCAAACTCATTTTATGAGGCCAGCATAATTCTAATTCCAAAACGAGATAAAGACACTACAAAGAAAAAAAACTACAGGCCAATATCCCTGATGAACATAGACACCAAAGTCCTGAACAAAATACTAGCAAATCGGGTCCAGCAATACATCAAAAAAATTATTCACTATGACCAAGTGGGATTCATCCCAGGGATGCAAGCCTGGTACAATATTTGCAAATCAATAAATGTGAATCACCACATAAACAAAATGAAGAATAAAAACCACATGATCATATCAATAGACACTAAAAAAGCATTCGACAGAATCCAGTATCCATTTCTGATAAAAGCGCTCAGCAATGTGGGAATAGATGGATCATATCTAGACATAATAAAAGCCATATATGAAAGACCTACAGCCAACATCATACTCAATGGGCAGAAATAAAAACATTTCGCTTAAGAACAGGAACAAGATAGGGATGTCCACTTTCGCCACTCTTATTTAACATTGTACTAGAAGTCTTAGCCACAGCAATCAGACATGAAAAAAAAAAGGGATCCAAATTGGAAAGGAGGAAGTGAAACTGTCATTATTTGCAGATGACATGATATTATACATAGAAAACCCTATAAAGACTCCATCAAAAATCTACTAGACTTAAAAAAAGTTGGCAAAGTAGCAGGATAAAAGATTAACGTCAAGAAATCAACGGCATTTTTATACACCAATGACGAACTCACAGAAAGAGAAACTGAAAAAACAATCCCATTTACCATCGCGGCAAAAATATTAAGATACCTAGGAAGAAACTTAACCAAAGAAGTAAAGGACCTATTCGTAGAAAAGTACAGGACATTGGAAAAAGAAATAAGGAAGATATAAAAAAGTGGAAGCACATACCTTGTTCATGGATTGGAAGAATTAACATCATTAAAATGTCCATATTACCCAAAGCAATCTATAGATTCAACGCAATCTCCATCAAAATACCAACGGCATACTTCACAGAATTAGAAAAATTACTTCAAAAGTTCATATGGAACCAAGAAAGTCCTCGAATGGCCACAGCAATCTTGAAAAGGAAGAACAAAGTTGGAGGGATCACATTACCAGATTTCAGGTTATACTACAAAGCCACTGTAATCAAACCAGCCTGGTACTGGCACAAGAACAGGCAGACAGACCAGTGGAACAGAACAGAGAACCCAGAAACGGACCCAAGGCAATATGCTCAATTAATATTTGACAAAGGTGGCAAGAGCATACAGTGGAGTAAAGACAGCTTTTTTAATAAATGGTGTTGGGAAAATTGGACAGCTACATGCAAAAAAATGAAACTAGACCATCAACTTACACCGTACACAAAAATAAACTCAAAATGGATAAAAGACTTAAATGTTGACTCATGAATCCATAAAAATCCTAGAAGAAACTGTAGGCAAAAAAATTTCAGACATCATACACAGCAGAATTTTCACTGACACATCACCTAAGGAAACAGAAACAAAGGAGAAAATGAACACATGGGACTACATCAAACTAAAAAGCTTCTGCACAGCGAAAGATATAATGACCAAAACAGAAAGGCTACCCACTGTATGGGAGAGCATAATTTCCAATGATATATCAGATAAGGGGTTAATTTCTAATACATATAGAGTGCTCATACAACTCCACAAAAGGAAGAAAAAGAACCCTATTAAAAAATGGCCAGAGGAACTAAATAGACACCTCTCCAAACAGGACATACAAATGGCCCAGAGACATATGAAGAAATGCTCAACATCACTAATCATCAGAGAGATGCAAATTAAAACAACAATGAGGTATCACCTCACACCTGTCAGAATGGCCACCATCAACAAATCATCAAACAACAAGTGTTGGCGATGGTGTGGAGAAAAGGGGATTCTAATACACTGCTGGTGGGAATGCAGACTGGTGCAGCCACTATGGAAAACAATATGGTGTTACCCCAACAAATTAAAAATTGAACTGCCATTTGACCCAGTGATCCCGCTTCTGGGAATATACCCTAAGAAGCCTGAAACAGCAATCAGAAATAATATATGTACCCCCATGTTCACAGCAGCACTATTTAAAATAGCTAAGATCTGGAAACAGCCCAAGTGTTCATCAGTAGACGAATGGATAAAAAAAGCAGTGGTACATATACACAAAGAAGTACTATGAGCTGTAAGAAAAAAAAAATCTCTTATCCTTTGAGACAACATGGAGGAACCTGCAAAGTATTATCCTAAGTGAAACAAGACAAGCAGAAAATGACAAATACCACATGATCTCATTTGTATATGGAATATAATGAACATAACAGTCTGAAGAATAGGGTAGACCCAGAAACACAGAAGTAGGGTAAAGACTGACAGCCCTCAGAATAGGGGGTGGTGGGGGTGGGAGGAGATAAACCATAGAACTTATATGCATGTATGCATAACCAATGGACATGGACAACAAAGCCGGGGACGTGGCGGGGGCGGATGGGGAGGAGGGTGTCAATGGGGTAAAAAAGGAGAAACATCTATAACAAAAATAAAATAGAAATAAAAAAGGCTTCCTGTGTATAAAGTACCTTGAAAATGAAATTGTGATGCAAGTGCTAAGTGTAGGTTTTATTTATTAAATAAAAACATTTTTAGAGTTAAAAAAATATAAAATAAAAAAAAATAAAGAAGACAATGGGAAAAAAAACAAAGTAGAGTTTTTCTTAACAGTTTGCTGGGATCACTCTTTGGATCTTGTTTTTATGCTGTTTGAGGCTGACTGTTTTGTGTTCCACTTGCAGGCCTACTGGGAGGTAATTTGGTAATAAACAATGTCAGAAGCTGACCACGTTCAGCTCTCAGCAACCTGCTTGTAGCTTCAAGCAATGTACAGTATATGTCTTCTTCTGCGGGGTTTGGCTGCACACTAGAGAGGCCAAGCTGCAGTCCTAGGATGGCTTTTTAGTAGCACAGAGCCCAGTGGCAAGTCAGCAAAAGACCCCAAGCATTTCGGGATCTGCCTCTGTGCGCCTTCACCTGCTGGCCATCTGTCAGACTGTCTTTGAAAAGGCTGTTTTTGAATGGGCTTTTGCAAAAATTGGGAGGATTGGGACCTCTGGATCTCCTGTGAGGGGGAGGTGCCATTCAGACTTCAGGGAAGATGGTGGATACATTCCCCCATCCCATAATCACACATCTAAGCCTGTTCTTGAATATTTTCCTGACCCTGTAGGTAGGCTGGTGGGGTCTGCCAGAAGCTGGTAGTTTCTATCAGCTCTCTTGTGAAGGGGAAGCACCAGATTCCCAGGAAACTGAGAAAATGGCTTCACCCCAAAGCCAGTCACTAAGGCCACTTGAGTTTGCCCAGACCTGTAGGCTGGCTGCCACCTTCTCAGAGAGGGGTGAAGATGCAGAGTTGGGGTGGGATTCTAGAGGATAGAGTGAGCTGTATTCCAGAGGGTGGGCTAATTGTCTTTCCCCAGGCTGCTGCTGGGAGGGGCTTATGCCTCTCAGGAAAAATGGCTGCTACAGTACCTGGGGGAAGGTGGGGGGCATTGACTGAGCACAGGTATACTGGCGGCCACTCTAAATCTCTCCCTATTGCCTCTCATCCCAGACTCGCCTCAGGCAACTCGTCTGCACCATATTCCCTCCATGAAAGCCCAGGGTAGGTGGCTGCAAAAGGAAATTCTGTACTCTGGCCATCTCAAGGTGGTTTCTAACCTTCCTTGTTTAAAGGTCTCTTCAGTTAGTCTTCAGTTGGTAGTTCAGGGTGAATGTTCCTCAATTTAGTTTTATTTCCAGTTTGGTTCTGGGAGGAGGTGCGAGAAAGATCTACCCACTCCACTGCCACTTGAAAACTCCTGATACCTAACATTTTATAAATATTTGTAATGTAGGAAAAACATAACTTATTTTAAGGACTCATTCTTTGGACAGCATTTTATTGGAGATAAAAATGCACTGTTGCTAGGAAAATAAACAATTTTTTGGAAAGTTCTTAGTGGCTTCAATAAAACTTAATTATTAATCTTTTACACTGGATTTTGAACCTAAAATTATACAAATGCCAATGTTCTTACAGTCACTATGAGAAATAATTTCTAGCCCTGGCAGGTTTGGCTCAGTGGTTAGAGCGCCGGCCTGCGGTCCAGAGAGAAATAATTTCTATAATCAGAAAATCTATGTATAAATCATAATATAAAATAAAAAGTTCACCATATTTCAGACACAAAGACATATCAGGAAAAAAAGTCACGTATATATAGAAAACAGACTCTATAACATTTAAAAAAATGTCAACCATGGACATAAACAACAATGCTGGAAATGGGTGGGAGGAATCGGGAGGAGAGCTGTAATGGGGGAAAAGGAGAAACATATGTACCAAAAATAAATTAAAAATATAATTAAAAAATGTAAAAAGAAAAATCTCATTGTAAAACAAACTTCTGGAACAGAAATACATAATTCAATTCCATTGATTATACCTAAGGCATAAGAAATGAAGTGGGAGTGTGGGTGGGAAAAAATAAAATGAAGTAATAAATTAACAAGGTCATTTTTGTCATGGAACTTATAAACTCGTAAAAATGCATAATTGTCAGATGAAAGAGTTCCAGAGTCAGGAAGCGAATTCCCCATGACTTCTGGCTGTAAAAACCTGCGGAGATTGTGGCTGAGTGAGATGGAGGCTGCTGGAGTTCCAGACATTCCTCTTAAAGGGTCCGTTCAAGGAATTAAGGGACTCACTGGGTCTGCACTCCAGTGCTAGGGCAGCATAAGGCACTAGGGACATACAGGGGAAAAGTGAATTATGTGGCTTCAAGATGAGTGTTGGAGGGGCAGCATTCTCCCAGACAGAAGTGCTAGCAGAGGTCACTGTTCCTTTGCTGAGCCCTCCAAACAGTGTCACCAGGGACGAGCTATATCTAAGTCTCCATTAACCTAACATTGTTCACCCTGGTGATTCCCAGATCCCTCTCCATCCAACCTGTGGGCCTAACCAAGCCCTTTCCTGTGGCTTTTTCATACAAATGGCCTGTCTTGCCTCATGCTTCCAACTCTCCTACAATCTCCCACATGAGCAGCAGCAGGCCTCTGTGTGCCCTGTAATTCTTGCTAAGTGGCACTAAGCCAGACACTAGCAGCAGCCAGCCTTGGCTCGCAACTTGGCCTTTACCAGGCACCTCCAAGCCCAGCACAAGTAGCATCCACCTGCAAATCGCTTTGTGGTCCTGGGGCATAACACAGGTTGTGGATGATCTTGGCCTGCACCTTACTTGACACCCCAGAGCCAGCACACCTGGTGGTCAGCTTCAGACCACACAGAATCACCACCCACCTCCACAAGAGACACACTCAAGGAACAGACTCAGCAGATACCTGAGATCCACTGAAGTAAGTCCTGCACAGGTTAGCCCCTGCACAGCTGATCCTCCATGGAGGTCATCATGACCAGTCTTCACAACTGATCAGCCTAGGGATCTCTCTCTCCCATTGACATGCCAATAACAATCAAGGCTCAACTACAAATGGAGAGTATATACCACCCACACAGCCCTAGTGGTGAGGGATGGAGGGGTGGGGGAGGGTGGCACAGAGCATTTGGAGTCCAGCTCAGGTGACCTGGAAGGCCAAGGCCTTCAGGACACCTACTTTATAAGGCCACTCTACCAAGACTGGGAGACATAACAGCTCTACCTAATATATAGAAACAAACACAGGGAGGCAGACAGAATGAGGATACAGAGAAACATGACCCAAATAAAAGAACAGAACAAAACTCCAGAAAAAGAACTAGAAAAAAATGGAGACAATCAATGTACCAGATGCAAAATTCAAAACACTAGTTATAAGGATGTTCAAGGAACTTAGGGGAAGAGAAGAAGAACTTAGTGAAAACTTTAACAAAGAGATAGAAAACAAAAATGAATATAGAAAACTTAAAAAAGAACCAATCGAATATAAGGAATACAATAACTGAAAGGAAGAATATATTATAGGGAATCAATAGTAGAGTACATGAAACAGAGGACCAAATCAGCAATTTGGAAAACAAGGAAGCAGAAAGCAGCCAATCAAAACAGCAAAACAAAAACAAACAAACTAGAGTCCAAAAAAATATAAGGAGCCTCTGGGACAATTTCAAGTGCACCAACATGTGCATAATGGGGGTGCTAGAAGAAGAAGAGACAGAGCAAAACAATGAAAACCTGTTTGAAAAAATAATGATAGAAAACTTCCCTAACCTGATGAAGGAACAGACATACAAGTTCAGGAAGTAAAGAGACCCAAAAAGATGAACCAAAAGAAGCCCACACCTAGAAATACCGTAATTAAAATGGCAAAGATTAAAGACAAAGAGAGACTCTTAAAAGAAACAAGAGAGCCCTGGCCGGTTTGGCTCAGCGGTTGGAGCGTCGGCCTGCGGTACAGAGAGACCCGGGTTCGGTTCCCGCTAAGGGCACGTACCTCGGTTGCAGTTTGTCCCCGGCCCTGGTTGGTCGTGTGGGTGGCAGCCACTTGATGTGTCCCTTCACATCGATGTTTCTCTCTCTCTCTTACTCTCTCTCCCTCCCGCTCTATCTGAACAAAAATGAAAAAAAAAAAAAAATGTCCTCGGGTGAGGATAAAAAAAAAAAGAAACAAGAGAAAAGCAATTAGTAATTGATAAGGATGCTCCAAGACAGTCAGCTGATTTATAAACAAAGCCTTTCCTGTCCAGAAGTGATTGGCATGGAAGATTCAAAGCAATGAAAAACAAGGACCTACAACCAAGATTACTCTACCTAGCAGAGCTATCATTTAGAATCAAAGGAAAGATAAAGAGCTTCTCAAAGAAAAAGCTAAAGCAGTAAAGCACCACCAAACCAGTATTATAAGAAATGTTATATGAATAATAAAATGGGAATAAATAAGTATCTATCAACAATTATTTTAAATGCTCAAAAGACATGGTAGCTGAATGCATAACAAGACCCTTACATATATGGTCTATAAGAGAATTCAGATCCAAAGACACACACGGAATGAAAGTAAAGGGATGAAAAAAATATTTCACAAAAATGGTAATGAAAAAAAAAAATGTTGGGATAGGCATACTTTTATCATACTTTAAAATAAAGGCTATAACAAGAGACAAAGAAGGATTCAGCAATTCCATTTCTGGGTATTTATCCAAATAACCCCAAAACATTGAATTGAAAAGACATATGTATCCATATGTTCATTGTAGCATTATTTACAATAGCCAAGATATGGAAGCAACCTAAGGGCCCATCAATAAATGAATGGAAAAATAAATGATGCATTTATATAATGGAACATGATTGAGACATGAAAGAGAATGCAATCTTGTCATCTGTAACAACATAGATGGATCTAGAGGGTATTGAGCTGAGTGAATTAATTCATATGATTTCACTTATACATGGAATCTAAAACACAAAATGAACAAGCAGAACAGGAAACAGACTCAGACTCATAGAGACAGAGAACGTTTTGAAGGTTGCCTAATGGGAGGGAGTTTAGGAAATGGGTGAAGAGGAAGGGATTAAAAAGTACAAATTGGGACTTCCGGTCAAGATGGCGGCGTAGGTAAACGCGGTATCGTGTCCTCCCACAACCACATCAAAGTTACAACTAAACTACAGAACAACCATCATTCAAAACCACCTGAAATCAAGCTGAATGGAAGTCCTACAACTACAGAATTAAAGCAGCAGCCACATCTAGACTGGTAGGAGGGGCGGAGGGAGGCGCGAGGGGCGGCAGCAGTGGCGGTGGTGGCGGTGGTGGCAGCGGCAGCGCTACGGGCTGGTCCCACACCCAAGTGTGGCGGATAAAAATCAGGAGGATACCTCGGCTGGGAAGGTCCTTCTTGAGGACTGAAGGGTCCCCGTCCTACACCAGGTGCCCCATTCAGGGTTCCAGTGCCAGGAAGAGAATCCCCATAACTTCTGGCTGGAAAAACCAGTGTGAACTAAGGCTCAGGGAAGCTGAAGCGGCTGGAGCCCTAGGCAGCTCCTTAAAGGGCCAGTGCACGGACTTAACGAACTCTCTTCCTCTAAGCTTGGAGGGGAGGCAGCTCCAGGGGCACCAGAGACATCCAGGGAAGAACTGAACTGTTTGGCACTGAAGTGAGGGCTGGCAAGGGGGCTTTCTCAAGGACAAATGTGCTGTCAGAGGCCTTTATTCCTTTGGTGAGCCCTTCCCTGGGACAGCAGACAGAAGCCATATCTGGGACTCCAGCAACCTGGCTCACACTGGTAGTCCAGCCCTGATGACTCCCTGAGGCCCTGCCCCACCCAACTTTCAGGCCCACCCAAGCTGTTGCCACTTGCTTAACCATAGGATTGGCCTGTCTTGGATCCTGCTTCAGGTTTTCCTAAATTCTTTCAAACGAGCAGCCTCTGGTCTCAGCTAGCCCCATACCGCACATTAAGTAATACACAGAAACAAACACAGGGAGGCAGCCAAAATGAGGAGACAAACAGGTCCCAAATGAAAGAACAGAACAAAACCCCAAGAAAAGAACTAAGCGAAATGGAGATAAGCAACCTAGCAGATGCTGAGTTCAAAATACTGCTTATAAGGATGCTCAATGAACTTAGTGAGAACCTCAGTTAACTTAGTGAGGGCCTCAAGAGCATAAAAAAGGACCAGTCAGAAATCATGGATGCACAGTCAGAATTGAAGGAGGCATTAACTGAAATAAAGAATAATTTACACAGCTTCAATAATAGAGTACGTAAATCCAAGGAGCAAACCATCGATTTGGAATATGAGGAAGCAAAAAATGCCCAATCAGAACAGCAAAAAGAAAAAAGAATCCAAAAAATGAGGATAATGTAAGGAGCCTCTGGGACAACTTCAAGCGTGCCAACATTCGCATCCTGGGGTTGCCAGAAGGAGAAGAGAGAGAACAAGAAATCGAAAACCTGTTTGAAACAATAATGACAGAAAACTTCCCTAACTTGGTGAAGGAAACACACACACAAGTCCAGGAAGCACAGAGTCCCAAACAAGATGAACCCCAAGAGGCCCACACCAAGACACATCATCATTAAAATGCAAAAGGTTCAAGACAAAGAGAGAATCTTAAAAGCGGCAAGAAAAGGGCAGTTTAGTTACCTACAAGGGAGTTCCCATAAGGCTGTCAGCTGATTTCTCAAAAGAAACTTTGCAGGCCAGAAGGCAGTGGCAAGAAATATTCAGAGTGATGAAAAGCAAGAACCTACAACCAAGATTACTCTATCCTGCAAAGCTGTCATTTAGAATCGATGGCCATATAAAGACTTTCCCAGACAAGAAAAAGTTAAAGGAGTTCATCACCACCAAACCATTATTATATGAAATGTTGAAGGGTCTTTTTGAAGGAAAAGATAAAATATATGAACAAACAAAATGGCAGTGAATACATACATATCTATCGACAATGGAATCTACAAACAAAATGAACAGGCAGAACAGAAACATTCTCATAGATACAGAGAACATTTTGTTGTTTGCCAGATGGGAGGGGGGTTGGGGGTATGGGTGAAAAAGGTGAAGAGATTAAGAAGTACAAATTCATTGCTAGACTGACAAACCTCAAAGGGAAAAGTGGTTGGGAGGGTGGGAAGAAATAAACCAAAGAACTTATATGCATAACCAATGGACACAGACAATAGTGTGGGAAAAGGCAGGAGGGGGGCGGGAGTGGGGAGGAGGGGGTCAATGTGGGAAAAATGTGGAACATCTGTAATACATTTTACATTCAACAATAAAGATTAAAAAAAAAAACAAATTGGTAGTTACAGAATAGTCATGGGGAGTATAGTCAATAATACTGTAATAACTATATATGGTGTAAGATGGGTACTAGATTTATCTGGCTGATCATTTTGTAAGTTCTATCTAATCATGTGCTTATAAACAAGAAACTAATACAATACTGTACACATCATCTGTAATTGCAAAATATAATTTTTTTTTTTAAAAAAAAGAAAGGAAAAAGTTAATTCTGCTTAATGCAGGGACGAAACCTATCTCCTAGTATACCAGTGTGGGGGTGGGGAAGTGGGGGAGATCAAGATTTATCCAATATTATTTAGAGGGCTCAAATACCATCTTAAAATCTATTTAGAACACCACTTATGTCCCTAGCGCATCTTTTCTTTCCTTTAAAAAAAAACACTATATTTTAGTGTTGTTGTTTTTTTAAATACCCACCCATGGATATGTTTTGATTCATTTTTAGAGAAAGGAAAGAGAGAGAAGGAAACATCATTGTAACAAAGAAACATCCATAGTTTGCCTCCCATATACACTCCAACCAAAAATGGAACCTTAAAACTAGGTATGTGCCCTGACCAGTAATTGAACCCATTACCTTTTGGTGTACAGCATGACACTCCAACCAACTGAGCAACCTGGCCAGAGCTGGTTTAGCTTCTTAAGTGACACACCCATCAACCAGAAATCTTTTACATCAATCTCTTTAAGCTATAAAAATGTCATGCAGCCCTGGCCGGTTTGGCTCAGCAGTTAGAGCGTCCGCCTGCAGTCCAGAGAGACCCGGGTTCATTCAGTTCCCGCTAAGGGCACATACCTCCGTTGCAGTTTGTCCCCGGCCCTGGTTGGGTTGTGCGGGTGGCAACCACTCAATGTGTCCCTTTCACGTCGATGTTTCTCTCTCTCTCTTTCTCCTTCCCACTCTATCTGAACAAAAAATGGATAAATGTCCTCGGATGAGGGTAAAAAAAAAAAATGTCATGCAAACAGACAAAATATATCAATATAGAATAAAAACATACAATTTAAGTTATTTTAGGCATTTTTATTTAATAAATAACTTCAGTAAACAGCATTGTAAAAAGTGAATTGTTAAAATTAAAAGGCACTTAAAATAAGATTGTGACTAGTATGAAACAAAAGGGGCAACTCAAACAGTGAGGAGTAAATATACAGTGGTCTGTTATATAGCACTAACTGCAAATATGACTGGTATAGTGATAGCTGTTGTTTAAGCCACAGTACAACTTCACATGTTCATTTGAAAGGCAAATTTACAGCTAAAACATCAAAGAAAAAGTACTGATTTTAAAAAAAGTCTTGCCTCAAAATTGTAAATACATTAAATGAGTAGAAGTGGTGATAAAAAGCACCAGGCTTTAAACAAAACAAAATAAAATCACCCAAAAGCCCTCAATTCAAAAAAATGCTATGTAAATTAAGGCTTTAGGTAAATAATGCTAAATTAAGGAGTTTTTGCACAATATCCCCAATACTTTTATCCAAGGCTTGAATTTATAAACAGAAGGCATAAAAGTTCTAAGATTAAGTAATTCTTAAAATGGCACACATATTTTAAAGCTGTTTTCCCTTCCTAACTCTCCCATTTTCTCATGGCCTTTGTAGATAAAATATTTCAAAACTAACTTCTAAAATATTCATCTTTCAGATATGTCATAAATCATGTCTTATAGGGAAATTACAAAATTAATTTAAAACAATTCTAAGCTAACCAGTAAGATACTTTGGAATTTTTTATAACTGAAAATGGACATATCTGTAAAGCTACAAAACAGTTTGAATACTTGATTAATAAAAACTCTCATCACACTCAACTACTGTCCTTTCAATCATTCTAGAAATAACACTTAATCCAATAAGAGCTTGATTTCAATAGTACAGGAAGAAAAGGTCAAAAAGGCACAACGGGACCTTAGCTGACAAGGATAACCATCCTATCTCAAGTCTTGTCATTCCTAGGCATTGATTATAACATTATTTTCAAAATAATAAAAAAAATTAAATTATACATATTGTACATTTTCAAAACCTACACAAGTAAAACCCATGGTGACATTGCCCTAAAGCTACTTTTCTCTGTGACTATGAAAATCACTACTTTGCATTCAGTGTTGTAAAATTTGTATAGGTAGTGCTCATTTTCCCTCATACTTCGGATTGACAACAGTCGTTACAGCACTCTTATAAATAGGATTTTCACCCTAAAAAAAAAAAAAAGTGAGAAAATAATCAGTTACTCTATGGTCATTTTCAGAAGTCGTTTCCATTTTATTGGTTCAGATACCGCACTCAATTTTTTTAAAAGGTACGAATAAAAGTTTACCCAATATGAAAAATGAAAGCTTTGCTCTACAGGTCTAAAGGTGCCCCTGGAATTTGGCATTATTTTATTCTTGAGTCCTTCCTCCTTTGGAGAGTTGATTCAAGAATGTTCTCCATAACAGAGAAAGTACTGTTACGGTTTCTCTTTTAGCTAGTTTTGAATACCCGTCTTAAGAAAGAATTAGCTCTTTTGCCACCAATTGCCTAATTTTTAAGCCTTTATTGTATACAAAGGGTGCATGATAATTAATGAGAATCCTTGGTTTTCATTTCTGTGAGGGAGGGAGGTTCTGCTAAGGTTCTTCCATAAAAGTTACTGATTTGGCGAGTTCTAGGGTAAGGCTGTCAGTGTCACTGAGGGCACTAGCACCTTCCCCAAGTCACCACATTGCCAAATTTGCTTAGAATGTAAACAAACATAATTACCATTCTTCACAAAATAATTACTTTTCAATAATGTACTGGTGAAATGTTCTATTTTTATTGCAATACCATATTTACTAAAGAGAACTGAAATCAAGTCCAGTAAATGACTCTAAGCCAAAAACACAAAAGATCTTTCAAGATCCAAAAATATGAGTGATGTTTTAAGCAGGAAAGTAACTTAAAAAAAAAAAAGTAAAACATTAAAAAGAAAAAAAAAAATTCATGATGGGTGGCTCAGGTTAAGAAAAATAAAAACTTTAAATAAAAAAGAAAATAATGTACAGCCTCACACTACTATTTTCTTTAAAAAGTCTCATGCTGCCCTGGCCGGTTTGGCTCAGCGGTTAGAGCGCTGGCCTGCGGTCCGGAGAGACCCGGGTTCAGTTCCCGCTAAGGGCGCGTACTTCGGTTGCAGTTTGTCCCTGGCCCTGGTTGGTCGTGCGGGTGGCAGCCACTCGATGTGTCCCTTTCACGTCGATGTTTCTCTCTCTCTCTCTCTCTCCCTCACACTCTATCTGTACAAAAAAAAAAATGGAAAAATGTCCTCGGGTGAGGATAAAAAAATTTTTAAAAAGTCTCATGCTAATTGATACATTCAAATATCTGCTATCTACAGCATTCTTTCTCCTCCTGTTCTTATAAACTGGAGTCAGCTTGAAAGTCAAGTGAGACATGCAGCCTATCGTTCTCTATCAGGGAAAATTACAGCAGACATTTCACAATGGAGACAGAAAACGATCCTAGCAACTACATTCTTAACAAGTAATATAGTACAAATAAGTTACACTTGATATTTCTATCCTCCTATCTGCATATGATAGTACTACTGCCCATTCTTTAAAATATGCTGGGGAAATAAATTATCCTTTACTTAAGTTTATCTGAAATAGTGCATTAGGAAATCTAATATTTAATACTTAAGAATTATAAAGGAGGTACCAAAAAAAACAAATAATAAAAGATAAATAAATAAACAAAAGAGGAAAAAATATTTATTCTTAATGATGAACCCAAAATACAATTTATATGACAGAACTTACCTTTGGAGAAAAGTTTCCATATACACAAACATTTACGTTTATTATTTCAAAGTCCATTCAAACAAAAATTCAACATGCAAGGTTAGAGGTAAAATGAAACTATCTGCATTAGGTATTATTTTAAATGGAGGTAAACTAAAATAATTCAGATTAGTTTTCATTGTTCAGAATGCAACCCCACCCCTATTCCAACAAAAATGCAAAGCCTATTTAAATCAAAAGAATAGGTTATATTCATCAATGAAATCCTCTGTAGTCAGTAAAATTTCATCTTTGTGCTTACTCTAGAATAGCTGACAGGGGCAGCTACAGAATCAACTCTACAAAATATATTAAATATACAATGCATAACTGAGGGAGATTAGGAATCCAATTACTTTACATACAGCAGGGGAGAACAGACTAGACAATTTTTCAATCCACTTTAACAATTATAAAGTTGATATTTTGATTTTTCTAGTGTGCCTACATGAGTCTTTGTACTGAAATAATTACAGTGGCTGCCCATTATCCAAAATATGTTAATAACATAACTGATTGGCAAACTTTGGTCTCATATCAGAAAAGTGCTTTACAAGCCATTATTTATCTAATTTCTTGATATTCAGTCATTAATTTCTAATTTTTATTTTTACTTTAATTTTTCTGGATAAAACTCAAAATAATCTGTAGCTATTAGTTTGTCTAGATTTCACTAATGAATAAAGACATTCATTTTACTTTTGCTTTTTGAATTATCCAAAATACTTATTTTGGCTGAAAACGTAATATTTTAGCCAAAAATTAAGTTAGCAATACAAACTTTAAGTTTCACTATTATTGATATTTTCCTTCAAAGTACAATTTAACATACAGAAAAGGTGAAAATTTCACCTTTTGGTAGTAGGATATCTTCTTCTATGAGATGTAACCGTAAGAAATCATCAATATTTGACTATTTTTGACCTAACACAAAGAAAGAGGGAAGGAAGGAAGGAGGAATGGAAGTAAAGAAAGGGAGAAAGAAATCCAAGTGGCAGTTTCCTTCTAAAAATGATTTTCTGGAAAGTATTAGATAAGAAAAAGAATGTGACAAGTCTCAGACTAATATGAAAATGGACCAACCTGCCCATATATGAATCTGACTAAAATTTTTTGCCATCAAATTTAACTTTGCCATTTCAAAAGTCTTAAAATCTGTTTAGAAATAAAAGGAAAATCAGACCAGTAACAGTTTCTATTATTGATACTTCCTATATGTCTAAAAATATTAAACATCCCTATATTAAGATCTTAATTATTATTTTATAAGCAAAACTACAGTGTTGGTTTCTATGTAATAAAGTGATTTCCCCAATATTATGTTTGCCCAACACAGTAGTGTTACTCTAACTTACAACAACTGTCAAAAGGCTACAGTTTTCTATAGAGTGATGTGCCTCTTCCTACCCAGGTAATAGTCTCCTGAAGAATATGTGATTGCTACCTGTACAATGTAGTGGATAACATGACCTGCAGCTCAAATGCCTGGGTTTAAATCTCAGCTCTTCCACTAACCAGACGTGAACCTGGGTCAAGTTACTTAATCCTCCTTGTGCCTGTTTTCTCATATGTGAAATAAGAATAAAAATAGTGGGGGAAGGAAAGAAGAATTCTGGATCACCAGTTGGGAGAATTTGTTCTAATCACAATGTTTTTATCACAGAGTTTTAGGAGCTTATACTAAAATATGCTAAAAGCATTTCATGAAAATTCACATATTAGGAAGAATGCTGTCCACTGCTGGTAAGAGTCAATGGTAAATTCGTCATCCAGGTTAAACACAGACTCATCAAAATAACTTGCCCTAGCTTACAGAAGAGGATGAGCAAGCCTTATTACAACTATGACATTTTCAACTAAGTTTTTATTTAAAACTGTAATCGGATTTTTCGCGTTAACGTCTTTGTTTCCTTTTTTAAAAAAGTTCAATGTTATATTTGAATATTAAGACTCATTCAAAAATCAACCCAAAACATGTGTACATATAAATAAAAGATCTGGTTTTTAATAGAATTTTAAGTTATAATAAAGAATAATGAATCTCAAAATTGTTCTAGAACCAACAAATGTTATGCAAGGTTACATTTATTTTTGTCTCTTTTGCTATTTAGAGTTCACATTCATTTTTCACTCTAAAACTTACATATGATTAATTTTTTCTATAAATATAATACCATATAAAGCACTGGTATATAGTGAGGATTGTAACTACATGGTGATATCATGTCAGCCAAAAACAACCACTTCACACAACAGACATTACAGACTCCTTGTTAAAGATATAAAAAACTAAAGCTCTAGAAAGTGAGTGACTCACGACTATTCTACTTACTAGTGGAAGAGCTGGGATTTCACCCTAGTGAATCTGACCACAAAGCACATTCTCTTTTCACTACAACACAGCTGGCTGCATCTAGGCCATGATTATAAAGCCCTTCTAAACACTAACTCTAAATTAACACACAAAAAGAAAAGCCATAATATAGTCATATAAATAAAGCCAGACTTTTAAAAAGTAGCAATAGTGATAAAGGACACACAGTGCAATCAAATATAATGAAAGTTCACATGCAAAGACAGAAAATGAAAGAAAATACGAACGGCAACTTAGAGACCAGCTTTATGTCCATAGTTTGGATTCTTGAAATTATTAATAGGACTCTTGTAAATCGGATTTTCTTGCTAAAGTAAAAGAAATAGTTTCTATTGATTTCATCAGAAAAAATTGACATGTATAGTGTTTAAACACTATAAAAGAGAATTTTTTATTATTTTTATTCTTCTGAAAATCATTATCTTCTTTAAAAACCCAAGTAAATTGTACTATAATGCAAATGACTAAAGTTAATTTATAATTTAAAAATACTGAAATTTGTCACAGCCTTCCTTTATCAAAAGATGAATAATACACAAGGGCCAACATCTGGCCACCTTACCTCCGACTCCAAATTTCAAAGTCCTAAATGCTAGCAGACTTTCAGCCATAAACAGCTTTAATTTTTTTTTCCCATAAAGCAAGGTTTATTAAGTTATAATTTACAGAGGGTAAATACATCCTTTTTAAGTACAGTTCCATGAATTCTCAAATGTACAAACATATCCACAATCATGGCATCCCAAGAAGATCCCTCATGACCTTTACCCCCACACCAGGCCCTGGAAACCACAGATCTGATCTCTGCCTGTATAGTTTTGCCTTTTCCAGAATGTCATATAAATGGAATCATACAGTACATATCCTTTTGAGTCTGGCTGCTTTCACTTAAGGTTCTTTGTTGAAAAAAAGAAAGAGAGAAAATCTTTCCATTGATAGAATTCTACTTTACATGAGACAAAAAGGCAGAAGAGTAGATTTAAGACCAAAATTATTAAGGAAATAAAAATACTAACCACAGTAACCAAAGGATACATTCTTAAAATACTTTGTTTTAATGGGATATATTTTAAGATGTTTTGTTTCTCACTAAATGTAAGTTCTATAAATAATAAAGTTCTATAAATAATAAACTTATGGAAGAAAAAAACACTTAATGAGGACTTTAATAATCAGTTTTAGATTTAATAAACAAGTGTCAGAAGTATTACACTTACTTTATGACTCACTTTACTTTTTAGATGTTTTGCAACTTACCGTGTCCCACTTGGCATTCATTTTTTCCTTTTCAAATTTGGCAAATTCCCTTCTATCATGAATTATCATTAAAAGCTTCCAAATCAGCAGCAATGCAAGGCCAATCAGAACAATTCCAGCAACCACACCAGCTACAATTGGAATTATGTCTGGACCAGTGGGGCACTCTGTAAAGTATAAAGAAAATACTGAGCACCCCAGGGATTAATGTGTGCAGAGTACAGCTAAAACTATAAAGAACTGGGCAGTTTCTTATAAAAAGATAAGTGAATGCAGACTACCCCAAAGAATCCATTAAAAAAAGACACTAGAACTAACGAATGAGTTTTATAAGACCACAGGATACATGATTAATAAACAAAAAAAAAATCATTATGTATTTCTATACTTTAAAATTTATTTTTACAAACTGGAAATTGAATTTTAGAACAGTATCTTCTACAATAGCTCTAAAAGTCATAAAACAGTTATGTATAAATCCAACAAAATGTGTGCAACATTTGCTGGATGCTAAAAATTACTAAACACTGATGAAAGAAATTATTCTATGTTCATGGATTTGAAGACACAATATCATTAGATATCAATTTTCCTCTAATTTAATCAATGCAATCCCAAAATCTTGGTAGGATTTTTACATATATCAGCAAATTAACTATAAAATTTACAAGAAAGGCACAGAACTAGGAAAGCATTACAAAAAATAGTTTTGGGAAAGAGCAAAGTTGGACTACTTACAATACCAGACTACAACAGTAGTGTAAAGTAACAGTAATTGAAACAGTGTGATATTAGCTAAAAGACAATTGCATAGATTAACGGAATAGAATATGGAGTCAGAAATAGGCCCATACATATAAGGTTATTTCATTTTCAATAAAGGTTAGAAAGGTCAGTGTTTTCTACAAATGGTACAAGAACTACAGGATATGCATATGCAAAAGACTAAATCTCACTCCATAGACTAAGATTAACTCAAAAGGGGTATAGACGTAAATGAAAAACCAAAATTATAAAACTTCTAGAAGAAGAAAAGTCCTTACAAACTTAAGTTAGGCAAAGAGTTCTCAGATAAAATAACAAAAGCAAGGTACAGTTTTTGGTAAACTGTAGTTCAATTAAAATTAAAGCTTCTGGTCTTCAAAAAACCCTGTTAAGAAAATGAAAAGACAAGGAGGAAAGGACTGGGAGACAATACTGTAAAACACAAATCTGAAGAGGCAAAACAATACAAAGACTTTAAAAACCAGTTTGGCTTTTCCTTATAAACATATACATAGAATATCCCCCCAAATCCATTCCTAATATTTATCTAAGAGAAATGAAAACTTACATTCCCCCAAAAAGACAAAGATATAAAAAAAGCGCCTAAGAACACTAAGATAAAAATGTTTTTTTCTTCTGAGAAACTGAACAAAACCACCCTTTATAATATCCCTTAACAAATTATCTTTCCTAGTGTCCCAGCCTATTTCAAGTTCAAAGTTAGATATCAATAATGATATAACTCTTACTGAGTACCTACTAAGTGTCAGGCACCATGCTACATGCTTTGTGAGGATTATTGCACTTAATCTTCAAAGTCATCACTCATAAAACTTAAGACTGATTTGTTCTTTTCCTCATTTCTTATATAGTTAAACACTATTTTAAACTTAAGATTAGCAATGTCCCAACTTAAGCCTAAAATAATCAAGGTGGAAGCCATTCCTGGGTATTGGAAAAGCTGCCAATAGGCCTAAGTAGTAGAAACAAGACATAAAAGAAAATGAAAGGCATTTTGAAATGATCAGATTTCTACCTGGAGTCTCTACAACATGTACAATGGCCTCGTTGTTCCCATTCACTGAATATGTGAAATAGAACCAGCAATCATCAACATCCTTCTCCTTACAGTGGGACAGGGGATCAACCTGGCCTGGCTGGGGTAATTTGTCCCGACTTTCAACCTTGGTAATGTTAAAATGGGAACATTCCTGTGCGCATGTGTCTTTCTTTTCTCCTTTATTGAAGGCTCTGCACTGAACACATTCTCTGTTAAAACACAAATTATTACATTTAAAATTTATTATTTAAAATAAGTATTTGCTTAAAGATCATTTCGTGGGTTAGACTCAAAATCTGACCAAATTAAACCAAGAGCTATGAAAGATTTGAATAAATGAAGATGCATATGACATCTGTCAATGAGAAACTAAATACAAAGATGCCAGTTTCCCAAGTAAAAACATAATTTATTACTGTTCAAACTAAAATTCCCCAAAATAAATAAAAGAGTAGCAAAATAAAACTAGCCCTATCAGATATTAAATATATAACAAAACCAAAGTAATTTAAACAATGTGTTGCTGATACAATAAGAGCCAATAACAGCTTTTCAAGGAGCAAAACTTTCAATTTTGCTTAGTAAAAAGATAGTAATTAATTGGTAATGCTAATTTAACAAAGATTACCACAGGAATTCAATTATATAACAAATTCAGATAAAAATAACAGTATCACCCTCATATGACACATTTTAACACCATGTAACAAGCACTCGCTATTGAGAAAGAAGTTTTAAGATTTAAAGAGTGGCTTTCCTGTGTCAGATACTTTATTTACAATGTAAGTTACTACAGTTACTGTGCTAGATCTAGTGATAATACATAGTTAGAACAACAAACAGTAAATATCAAGTATTTCAAGCAAATAGGAATACTTACTTATGCTCAGCACAGACGCCAAGGCAGGTCTGACACATTTCACAAGTTGGCCCTTGAAACTTGGGATCCGTGCACTTACAGGCACCACACTCACAGACACCCCGGCCATTGCATATCTGTCCATTTGTGGCCATGCACGAAGTAGTGTCCAGAGAGCAGTCACATGCACTGCCCGTGTAGTTAGGGTTGCATTCACACACACGACACTTGCAAACACCATTTCCTGCAATTAAAAATACCATTTCTCATAACAATGGTAAAACATAAAAATTAGAGCACTGAATTAAAAGTAAAATTGAACAATAATGCAAAAAAATGTATCTAAGAAATGAAATGACCCTCAATGCTGTGCTTTTTTTCTATTTATTCACCAAGCTTGAACATTTTTATTGTATTAGATGGGAATTACATTTTATAACCATTTTATAACCCCATTCTCACCTCCACAAATTAAGCCATTGGATCTATCACAGTTGAAATTATCACACTCGCAGAACTTGCCAGAATAAATTTCATTTGTATTATCCCTCTTCCTACAAACACACTGTCCACAGACACACTCTCCGTTGTTACTACAGATTTCTGAACTGTTTTCTTTCCTGCAGTAGGCATCCATATCTTCACTGTTAACTTCATCTGTGCTACATTCACAATGTCTGCCAACTCGTCCCTCGTTGCACCTAAAGAGAGTTCAAAATTTCAATCACATAAAAGAAATAGCAAAACAAGTTAAGCTGTGAGAAAGAATGGGAGAGAAAATAAGACTGTGAACAATGTCTTTAAACTACAATCATATTACATGGGAGTGTTTCTGTACACAAAAGTGTAAATATGCACACACATACCAGCCACTGAAGTTCCTACAGAGTAGATGCAAGGGTCTGGGAAAAAAAACCTTTCCTCAGAATAACCCTTTTAGCTAAAATGAAAATATAAGCTAGCAATAAACACGTGAATAAACAGGATAAATTTATTTTGGAAACAGGATAAACTTATTTTTAAAGAAAATGTTATGTTTTCAAATGATACCCTATTACATTTGCTATTATATGTAAAGTATCTCTAAATTTAAAGCCACGGTCCAATTGTTAATCTAAAAAAAATTCAATAGGAAAAAAAAACTGGCAGCAGAGTAACTGGAAGCTACACAGACTGCTTCCCAGGACCAAACTGGAATTACAACTAAAACAAAGACAAATCACTGGGAAAAACCAACTGAAAAGGAGCTAGAGAGAACCCTTATGACCAGGAAGAAGACACTAAGCCTCGTGGGAATTATGGAAGTGCAAGAGGGAGGGCTGGGAGCCCACCGACAGCAGCTGAGGCAGTTTTAGCTGTGAGCAGTTCCTTCATAGAAGTCGGGGTTTTGTGAAACCTCAAGCTGGCTCCAAAGCAGAGTGGCGGTTCGTCAGCACAGAGGGGCAGCCCCTCAGCACACAGTGGCAGGATAGGGAAAGACCTGGATAACACCTAGCTGCAATCACCGGAGCTGAGACTTTGTCCAGCATGGAGGAGCGCAGGAAAAAGGGCACCTCCCAGAAGGGCCAGAGCACTAAGTCAACTACAGCCACTCACCTTGGACTCTGGCAAGGGAGATAGGACTGGATTGGAACTGTTTAAGAGCATCGGGTGTTTGTGGCACAAGGGAGAGAGGTAGGAAGGACACCAGGAATTTTATGCTGAATCACTCCCTCATAAGATAGTAGCCATCTTACTCAAAGAGCCCCTTCCCAGAGCCCCAGGAAGAAGAAACTGCCCCTCCTTCCAGAATTTACCACCAAGAGGACAGCCCAGAGAAATGCAAATTAACGCTCATTAAAGCTAGAGACTACCAGCAAGCAAGGAGGGGTTACAAAATAAAGCCATTGCCTTAACTGCTTACCCTGTACACTTGAGGGATTATTCATTCAGCTGAGGATTACAACCAAGGCTCATCAAGTAACTGAGACTAACAGCCTCCAGGCAAAAGCTAGAGGATAAGTGAACTTTTCTTTGGCTTGCAAATCACCCAGGAAAGTAAAACGTGACAATGGTGTTTAACGTGGGTCCTCCCACACTCATCCAAACCCAAGAGAGAAAGCCACAAACAGCAGAACACCAACACCCACAGGAAAATTTTGGCAGACTCCAAAACCCACTGAGAAAGCCAAAATGGTAAAACAAAGAAACAAATCCCAAATGAAAGAACAAGAGAATTCTACAGAAGAGATAAATGAAATGCAATTAAGCAAGATACCAGAGGTAGAGTTCAGGGTAATGATTATGAGGAAGCTCAACACAATGAGTAAAGAGCCCAATAGCATAAGTAAGATATAGAAACACTGAAAATCCACCAAGCAGAAATGAAGACTGAGATAGCACAAATAAAGAACATACTGAAATGCCAGCACAGTAGAGGAAGCTAAGGATCAAATTGGTGAATTAGAAGACAGAGTAAAAAAAGGGCACCCAATCAGAGAATCAAAAAGAAAAAAAACAATTAAGAAACAGGAAGACAGTTTAAGAGAACTGTGGACAACATGAAACATAACAACTTCTGCATCACAGGAGTTCCAGGAGAAGAAGAAGATGAGCCAGGGTTAGAGAATATATTTGAAGACACAAGGACAAAAAACTTCACTAACTTAGTGAAGGAAAAAGGCATACAAGTTCAAGAAGCACAGAGAGCCCCAAGTAAGAACCCAAAGACACCCAACCAAGACACATAATAATTAAAATGCCAAAAATTAAAGACAAAGTGAGAATCCTAAAGGCATCATGAGATAAGCAGTAGGTTACCTAGAAAGGAACGCCCATAAGGTTATCAGTTGACTTCTCAACAGAAACACTACAGGCCAGAAGGAATTGGCATGAAGTAATCAAGGTAATGAAAAACAAGGATCTGAATCAAAGACTACTCTATTCAAAATAGGTGAAAGAAAGAGCATCTGAGACAAAAAAAAAAAAAAATGCTAAGGTAATATATTAGCACCAAACTAGCACTGCGAAAAAATGTTTAAACGACTGCTGCAAGTAGTGGAAGAAACAGGAAGAGAAACATAAAAATAATAAACAAAAATGGCAATAAATAGGTACAAATCAATAATAACCTTAAATGTAAATGGATTGAGCGCTCTGATCAAAAGACACAGAATAGCTGATTGGATAAAAAAGCATGACTCATATATATGTTGTTTGCAAGAGACCCACATCACAACAAAAGACTCACATACATTGAAGGTGAAGGGATGGAAAAAAATTTCTAACCAAACGAAAATGAAAAAAATCCGGGGTAGCACTACTCATATCCGATAAAATGAACTTCATAATGAAGACCATAACTGAAGACAAAGAAGGTCACCACATAATATTGAAAAAGCATATCCAACAGGAGGACATAATCTTGGTAAATATACTTGCACCCAACAAAGGAACACCAAAATACATTTAAAAACTTCTGGAGGACTTCAAAGGAAAAATCTACAGCAATACAATCATAGCAGGGGACTTCAACACCCCATTGACATCAATGGATAGATTCTCTAGACAAAAAATTAGCAAGGAAACTAGATCAAATAGATTTAATAGACATCTACAGAGAATTACACCCCAAAACAGCACAATTCACATTTTTCTCAAGTGCACATGGAACATTCTCAAAGACACACCACATGTTAGGACACGAACTAAGTCTCTGCAAGTTCAGGAAGACTGAAATCATATCCAGTATCTTCTTAGATCACAATGGCATGAAACTAGAAATCAATTACAATAAAAACACTGAAAAACATTCAAATACATGGAAGTTAAATAACATGTTCTTAAACAATAAGTGGGTTACCAAAGAGATCAAAGAAGAAATTAAAAACTTCCTGGAAACCAATAAAAATAAACACACAACGACACAAAATCTATGGGACGTGGCAAAAGCAGTCCTGAGAGGGAAGTTCATAGCATTACAGGTCTACCTCAAGATAAAAGAAAAATTTTTAACTATCTAACTCTACAACCTACAAAACTAGAAAATAAACAAAAAGAAAAATCCAGAGCAAGTAGAAGGAAAGAAACAGGAAAGGTCAGAGCAGAAATAAATGACATAGAGACAAAAAAAATAAAAACAATTCAAAAAATCAATGAAACAAAGACCTGGTTCTCTGACAAGATATGATTGATGGACCCTTAGCCAGACTCATCAAGAAACAAAAATTGGCCCTGGCCGGTTTGGCTCAGCAGTGAGAGCGGCGGCCTGCGGTCCAGAGAGACCCGAGTTCAGTTCCCGCTAAGGGCACGTACCTCGCTTGCAGTTTGTCCCCGTCCCTGGTTGGGTCATGCGGGTGGCAAACACTCGATGTGTCCCTTTCACGTCAATGTTTCTCTTTCTCTCTGCCCCTCCCACTCTATCTGAACAAAAAATGTTAAAATGTCCTCAGGTGAGGTTTAAAAAAAAAAAAGAAACAAAAATTAGAACCCAAAATCACAAAGAAAAGTAATAGCTGACTCCACAGAAAGACAAAGGATTGTTAAAAAATACTATGAACATTTATATGCCAACAAATTGGACGATCTAGGCAAAATGCACAAATTTCTAGAAATACACAGTCTTGCAAAACTGAACTGGGAAGAAATAGAAACCTTGAACAAACCAGTAACAACTAAGGAAATTGAAAATGTAATCAAGAATCTCCCAGCAAACAAAAGTCTTGGCCCAGATGGCTTCATGGGGGAGTTTTACCGAACATCCAAACATCTGCCACCCATTCTCTTTAATCTATTCCCAAAAAAAATCCAAGAAGAACACTTCCAAATTCGTTTTATGAGGTCATCATAATTCTAATTGCAAAACCATATAAAGACACTACAAAGAAAGAAAACTACAGGCCAATATCCCTGATGAACAAAGATGCCAAAATCCTTAACAAAATATTAGTAAATTGGATCCACAATACATTCAAAATATTATTCACCATGACCAAGTGGAATTCATCTCAGGAATACAAGGGTGGTATAATATTCGCAAATCAATAAATGTGATACACTACATAAACAAGAAAGATAAAAACCATGTGATCATATCAATAGATACTGAAAAAGCATTTGACAAAATCCAGCATCAGTTTCTGATAAAAATACTCAGCAATATGGGAGTAGAGGGATCATATCTTGACATAACAAAGGGCATATATGAAAAACCTATAGCCAACACCATACTCAATGGGCAAAAACTAAAAGCATTTCCCTTAAGAACAGGAACAAGATAGGGATGCCCACTTTCACTACTCTTATTTACATAGTACTGGAAGTCTTAGCCACAGCAACTAGACATGAAAGAAAAATAAAAAGGATATAAATTGGAAAGAAGAAAGTGAAACTGTCATTATTTGCAGATGACATGATATTATACATAGAAAACCCTAAAGACTACATCAATAATCTACTAGATTTAATAAACAAATTAGGCAAAGTAACAGGATACAAAATTAACATCATGAAATTGATGGCATTCTTATACACCAATCATGAACTCACAGTAAAAGAAACTAAAAAAAAAAACAGTCCCATTTACTATTGCAGCAAAAAAATTAACATACCTAGGAATAACCTTAACCAAAGCAGTCAAGTACTTGTTTGCATAAAACTACAGGATATTAAAAAAAGAAATAGAGGAAAATATAAAAAAGTAGAAGTATATACCTTGTTCATGGATTGGAAGTCTCATACAACTCAACAAAAGGAAGACAAAGAATCCAATTAAAAAATGGGCCAAAAGGACCTAAATACACACCTCTCCAAAAAGGACATACAAATGGCCAAGAGACATATGAAGAAATGCTCAATGCCACTAATCATCAGAAAGATGCATATTAAAACCTCACACCTGCCAGAATGGCTTCCATCAACAAATCATCAAACTACAAGTGCTGGCAAGGGTGTGGAGGAAAGGGAACTCCAGTACACTGCTGGTGGGAATGCAGACTGGTGCAGCCACTATGGAAAACAATATGGTGTTACCTCAAAAAATTAAAAATTGAACTACTATCTGACCCAATGATCCTACTTATAGGAATATATCTTAAGAAGCCTGAAACACCAATCAGAAAGAATATGTGTACCTGTATGTCCATAGCAGCACTATTTACAATTGCTAAGATCTGGAAAGAGCCCAAGTGTCCATCAATAGGTGGTGGATGGATAAAAAAAAAAAAAAAGGTGTGGTACATATACACAATGGAATACTATGCAGCTGTAACAAAGATCTCCTTATCATTTGACACGACATGGAGGGACCTGGAGAGTATTATGCTAAGTGAAATAAGGCAACCAGTGAAAGACAAATATCATACAATCTCACTTATTTGTGGAATATAATGAACAAAATAAGCTGAACAAAAACAGACCCAGAGACATAGAAGTAGGATTCAGAATGACAAACCTCAGAGGAGGGTGTTGTGAGGAGGGAAGAGATAAACCAAAGAACTTATATGCATATATGCATAACCAACAGACAAAGAAAACAATGCTGTTGGGGCCAGGGAATTGGAAGGAGGGTGTCAATGGGAGAAAAGGAGAAACACCTTTAACAAATTAATTAATGAATTAATTTAACAAATTTAACTAATTAAATCATTAATTAATTTAAAACTAAATAAATGAAAATTTAAAAGTATAATAAATACACCCCAAACACACTGCATGGAAGTTGAAGAAAAGCACTGCGCATATCACTTGAGAACAGAAGTGACATACTGTTTGGAAACAAATTTGTCCTATGGGTCCACTTTTCAGACACACTGTATATTTTTAAAACACCTAATGCTTATAGACACTGAATACACTAATTCTGTACCTGGTAATTTTATATAGAGGGAAGGAAGGCAAACATTTTTAAGATAATCTTTTCATTTAAGTGAAGTCTTACTAAAAATGGATCAACATGACTCATGTACATGAACATTAAAATGCAACATTTTAACTGGTATTTAAAACAGGTAGTAAATAACTGATGATAAAATAAAGCTACTTATTTTTCTCATGATTGAAAACCTTAAGAGCCCAGTCATTTGGGGCTGACATTTAATCAAAATACTCTCCTTTTATTAGGGGGAAAGGTGTATTCAGAGTATTTTCCATTTTAACTTTTAACTAAACTAATCACAGTGTAAAAACAAATTTTAAAATAATTTGATTAAAATTAATTTGATTCTAAGTTCTGAAATACTGTTTTCTTTTAAATTTTACAAAATGTATTCATTCTTTAAAAATTACTCCAACCATGCAGAAGTATGTATGCAGTACAAGGTGACCATCCTTTAATTGCTTCCTAATTCCATATCCCAGATTAAATCACCATTAGAAGTTTGATATACTTTTCCGAAGTATTTTTACAAAATATATATTCTTATTGATTTTTTAGAGAGAGGAAGGGAGAGAGACGGAAACATCGATGAGAGAGAGAAACTTCAATTAACTGCCTCCTGCATGACCCACACTGGAGATCAAACCCACAACTCAGGCATGTGCCCTGACTGGGAATCAAACTGGCACCTCTTACTCCATGGGACAATGCTCAATCCACTGAGCCACAATGCCCAGGCCCAAAGCAATTTTTATAAACATATTTATATATAAGCTTATTTAGCTATAGAACACTTAGATTGCTATTATAAGAGAAAAAAATCCAAACACTACCTTAACAGTTTGTTAAGCATACATCTTGAATGGCTATAAAATCTTTTATTTTAGCCCTGGCCAGTTTTGCTCAGGGGTTAGAGTGTCAGCCTGTGGATCAAAGAGTTGTGGGTTCGATTCCGGTCAAGGGCATGTACTTTGGTTGTGGTTCAGTCCCAGGCTCTGGTCGGGGTCATGTGGGAGGCAACCAATCAATATGTCTCTTTCTCTCTCCCTCCCACTCAATCTGAACATAAATGGAAAAATATTCTCAGGCAAGGATTTTTTAAAAAGTTTTTATTTTAAAGAGCAGTCTTAAGAAAAAAAAGAACATTCTATAAGTATCACACACAAGATTGTAAAACTGATCTTTTGGTGAGCAACAGCAATTACACAAAAAATGTATTTGTTCCATATAAAGATTTTTCTTTGGATATCCCAAAACATAACCTACTTATATCTTTCCAAAGTAATCAATACCTCTGTGTGTCCTCCATCCGCCTCCAGCTTACCTACAAGCTCCACACTCAAATGTTCCATTCCCTTCATGACACTTTGGACTGCTAGGGATGCCTTCACTTTGGCACTCACACTCACAGATGAACTGAAGAATAATCTCTACTTCTTCAGTGAAGCCCAGAGGTTTAATTTTAATGGTTTCAGAATTCTTATTTGGGCATTTATTTGAAGTTATGCTAATTTCAAATTGAACCTTAAAGGAAAAAACAAGATTAAGTTTGAAGTTAACAACTAAGCAATTTAAATCTACTAAAAATATTTCAAAAAGCTCATTTCTTTTATTCTCAAGTTATAAACTAGACTGCTTATATAAAAAGCAATTTTTTTCATTTCTTCAGGAAATGTTTATACAACCTACCTCATCTCCAATGGAAATATTTGAGCATTTTCTTCCATTTTCCCCTGTTCCATTCACTCCATTCTTGCAGTAAGATTTATAATTTATTGTTACTCCTTCTGGCAATTTGCTGTTTTCCAAAATTACTTCTGAGGAAAGGGACTAAAACAAAGAGAAATTATACATAGGAAAGGCAAACAAAATGCTACTATAAAATAAGTTGAATGCATAAAACCAATGGGGAAAATAAACCATTAAGAAAACAATATCATTTAAATAAAATATTTGAAACCAAATCCCGAGTGTCAAGAAAACACAGAACCTAGAGAAACAGGCTCTAATTCATAAGGATCAAGTCTTCAAACTAATATACATGATTGAAAAGTGAGAGTATTTGTATTTTAATTACTGAGTTAAAATAGTAATAATCATATAGCACACAAGCCTGATATTAATTATGAGGAGTCCTCTAAGAACTCAGAACCAACATTTGCTTTCCTCACTGGCAATATGGCACTATGACTACAGCTAACATGAGACTAAGGTAAACAATCTACTATACAGTCCGGGAAAAAATTTGTTTAGAAACTATGGTATCCCTGGCCAAAACAAAACAAACAAACAAAAACACCAATAGCCCCAAGTAAGAAGGATTCAAACTAGTGCTTTTTTAGAATATCAGACTGCTCAGGAAAACACAAAAGGCTGTAGCAGCAAGATATTGCTTGTACACACCCCTACACTGCAGGGAATTTATGCTGTTAAGATGGAGAACTAGAACAACTATGGGGAAGACATGAAACAACTGTAATCATGGAAATCTATAAAAAAAACAAAACAAAACTCTTTCTCTTTGAGTAGGGTCTTCCTAAAACATTTTGGAAACCTCTGATATGAACTAAAAAATATATCTAAAATTCAACCTGTCAAGGGAAGAGGAGAAGTGAAATATACAACACACAATGGTTACCAATGCTACAAATTCCTTCAGATTACTTAAAATTATGATTAACCAATATTTAATGAGTATTACTAAAGGTACTCTTAATTAAGCTCTAGATGGAGCAAACAATTCCTCTCTAACTTCAGTTCAACTTCCTTCTATGTGTAAGAAAAAAATCTTATAAATCTTTTTAAAATAGGTAAGTCATATATATATTTACATTTGAATATATATTTTATGATATATGTACTTCTTGAGAATAGAAAACTATATCATCTGAATATATGGCAAGAAAAGATTTGGTAAAAAACCTTTTCTAGTACAATTCATCAAAACAGATGAGCCTCTAAAGGATACTTGGGGAGCAAAAAGAAAATTGAGATAATCCTTTAAGTCTAAATGTGAGATGTTTCCCATTTGCTTTCCAACAAGGAGACTTATTGCTTAATGACATTTAAATAGATATTCAGAAATTTTCACCACATGCCTTTACCATAATTTTGCTTTGTTTAGACTATATTAAGTAATTATACATTTTTAAGAGAATATGGTATTTTCCACCAGATATATAGAATTTAAATTTTAGGTTGTTCTCTGGGTTTTGCTAAATTGCATATGAGGTAGTTTTACTGTCTTTGAGCACAAGGTATTGTCCAAATACACCTTACTTAAAATGTACTTACATTGTATGCATCAATGATCAACTGAATTACATTGCTGGAATTTGCAGATAATGTTCCTACTGCTGACTTAGGGATTAAATTTTTCAGTTCCTACAATTAAAAGATAAACATAAAATATAAATATATTTATTCAACCAGTAAGCACCCACTGAGCACCTATTACTTATTTTTAAAACATCAGTTCCCTATATATTTCCTATGTAACATAAGAGGTCAGACCTGAAAAAAAAAAATCTAGCTTTATAACATGTATTAAGAATTAACATAGCCCTTGCCGGTTTGGCTCAGCAGTTAGAGCATCAGCCTGCAGACCAGAATCCCGGGTTTGGTCCCGCTAAGGGCATGTGCCTCGGTTGCAGTTTGTCCCTGGCCACGGGTGGGGTCATGTGGGTGGCAGCCACTCGATGTGTGTCTCTCACATCGATGTTTCTCTCTCTCTCTTCCCCCTCTCTCCCTCCCGCTCTATCTGAAGAAAAATGCAAAAATAATAAAATAAATAAATAAATAAATAAAAGAATTAACATAAACCACTTCTGTAAAATCCAGTCTGTCTAGACTACTGAATTCAGACATAAAATGTTTCCTCAAATAACTAGGCTCTAGAAGTTTGTTCTTCTTTTTATGTCATAAGTTTGTTCTTCTTTTTATGTCATATACCTTGTAAACGGGCTGAAATTCTTCGGTAACTGCAAAAATCGTCTGAATGTTATTTTCACTTAGTTTCTGGACAAGGTGAGCAATAGAAGGATAATCCTAAGAAAGGAAGTAATACAAATTAGTATCTAATTATATCCAACCAATACCTTTTCATTCCTTTTAGAAAATCATAATAAATTGCATATATAACTGGATCACTTACACAAGACTATTTGAAATAACAAATAATTGTTGATGTGGGTGGTGTTACATGTGGGTTTGTAATCTTCTCTATGTGCGCATAAAAATGTCTTTAATAAAAAGGATTTATAATATAAGATTATCTATATATATTAAATATAAGGACAATTAAATTAAAGAATTGCCAGAAATTAACGATTGTATTATCTATCACTTAACAAAAAGACCAAGATTTAGCAAGGTTTAAATTCCTTCAAGACCTGAATAATTTGTCAGTCTTTATTTTAGTAGAGGCAGGTGCCTATTTGTAAAACTCACATGTTAATAAAATAAGGAGTGTTAAGAATACATAAATTATTTGTTTATAAATAATATCAAATTTGCCCTGGCAGGTTTGGCTCAACAGTCAGAGTGTCGGCCTGCGGTCCCGAGAGACCGGGTTCGGTTTCCGCTAAGGGCATGTACCTCGGTTGCAGTTTGTCCCCGGCCCTGGTTGTTGGGTCATGCGGGTGGCAACCACTCAATGTGTCCCTTTCACATCAATGTTTCTCTCTCTCTCTCTCTTCCTCCCACTCCATCTGAACAAAAAATGGAAAAATGTCCTCGGGTGAGGATAAAAAATAAATAATATCAAATTTGGTAACAAATAATGCATGCAAGTGAAAGGGGAAGTAGGTATGGTTCATGCATGGAGTAAATGTGTCTAAGTAGCTCGTTTCATGCTACTGAGGCCAACATCTAAGTGCAAGGAAGCAAGTAAGAAGCCACATCTTTAGAAACAGTCATACTAGCTTTCCCACATATTAGGTCAGGAGGATCCATACTTACCAAAATAACAAAACCTCAAACCTTTGTGGACAAAAAGGGGTCACATACTAAACCTGACAAGTTCAGGGGAGGCCTGTGTGGCAACCTTACAAACAAAGACCTAAACTAGGATGGTTTAAAATTAAAACTTTTTAACTAAAAGCAGGTTATGCTGAGTAGTCATGTCCTAGGCCAGTATCTTCCTTGACAAAGGTCAATCTTTACACTAACTGAGCCTGTCTATTGTCTTTTTGCATCTATGATAACATATCTTTGGAATGTCAAAGTAATTTTCCCTTTTCCTGATTCCTCAAAGCAAAGGCACTGCCCTAGGCACTGCTCTGCAGAAACCACACATCCTCTCATTGTTATTGAGTTCACTGTTTACTGTTAACTACCTTATACCAACCTATGTAAAAGATGTATGTAAATCATTCTATTTTTTTAATGTAGCTTTATTGTTGAAAAGTATTAACAGAAGTCCTTCCTTTTTTCCCCAAATGACACTTCACCACCCCTGCCCCCAACCCCCACCCCAACCTCACCACACTACTTTTGCATCCATGGGTTATGCATATATGTATATAAGTTCTTTGTTTTTTATCTTTCTGTCCCCCAGCCCTGCACCCTTTCCTCTCAGGTTCATCAGTCTGTTCCCTACCTTCCTTGTCTCTGGATCAATTTTGTTCATTAGTTTAGTTTGTTTATTAGACTACACATGTAAGTGAGATCACGTGATACTTGGCTTTCAATGACCGGTTTATTTTGCTTAGCACAATTCTCTCCAGGTCCCTCAGTGTGGTCTCAAAGAGATCTTTCTTTTTTACAGCTGCATAGTATTCTATTGTGTAAATGTAACACAGTTTTTTTATCCATTCATCTACTGATCAAAACTTGGGCTGTTTCAAGATCTTAGCTATTGTAAATAGCGTTGCTAAGGACACAGGAGTGCATAAGTTCTTTCTGATTGATGTTTCAGGATATATTCCAAGAAGTGAGATCACTGGGTTAAATGGCAGTTTCATTTTTAATTTTTTGAGGAACACCATATTGTTTTTCATAGTGACTGAACCAGTCTACATTCCCACCAGCAGTGTTCCAGGGTACCCTTTTCTCTACATCCTTGCTAGCACTTGTATTTTAGCCATTCTGGCAGGAGTGAGGTGATACCTCATAATCATTTTCATTTGCATATCTCTGATTAATGACATTGAGCATTTTTTTTCCTGTCATTTAGCCACTTGTATGTCTTCTTTGGAGAAGCGTCTATTCAGGGTCTCTGCCCATTTTTAATTGGATTGTTTAACTTCTTGTTGTTGAGTTGTATGAATAGTCAATACATTTTGGAAATTAACCTTTTATCTGATGTATCATTGGCAAATATGTTCTCCCATACAATGGGTTCCCTTTTCATTTAGATGCTGGTTTCTTTTACTGTGTAGAAGCTGTTAGGTCTTATGTAATTCCATCTGTTTATTTTCTGCTTAGTTTATCTTGCCCTAAGGGATTTATCAGTAAAAACTATTATGTGACATGTCTGAAACTTTGCTACCTACGTTTTCTTCTAGGATTTTTATGGTTTCATGGTTATATTTAAGTCTTTTAACAATTTTGATTTTATCCTTGTTTATGGTGTAAGTTGGTGGTCTAGTTTCAGTTTTTTTACACGTACCTGTCCAATTTTCCCAACACCATATATTGAAGAGACTGTCTTTACTCCATTGTATGTTCTGGCTTCCTTTCTCAAATATAAAATGTCTTGGGTTGATTTCTGGTTTCTCTGTTCTGTTCCACTGATCTATATGCTTGTTCTTGAGCCAGTACCAGGTTGTTCTGATGACACTGGCTTTGTAGTATAACCCAACATCCGGTATTGTGATCCCTCCAACTTTGTTCTCCTCTCTAAAGATTGCTGCAGCTATTAGGATCTTTTTTGTTCCATATAAACTTTTAGAGTATCTGTTCTAGATATGTGAAATAGGCAATTGGTATTTTAAGAGGGATTGCAATGAATCTATACATTGCTTTGGGTAGTATAAACATTTTAATGGTACTGCTTCTTCCAATCCATAAACATGTATATGCTAACACTTTTTTATATCTTCCTTTATTTTTTTTTCAATGTCCTATGGTTTACTGAGAACAGGTCTTTAACCTCCTTGGTTAAGTTTATTTCTAGTATCTTAGCTTATTTGTTGCAATGGTAAATGGGATGTTTTTTTAGTTTCTCTGAGTGTTCGTTATTGCAGAATAAAAATGTCATCGATTTCTGGTGTTCATTTTTATCCTGCTACTCTGCCAAATTCACTTATTAAATCTAGTCATTTTATGGTGGACTATTTAGGATTTTGTCGATACAATATATGACCTGTGAATAATGACAGTTTAACTTCCACCTTTCCAATTTGGATTCCTTTTATTTTTCCTTACTATCTGATTGCTGTGACTAAGACTTCAAATACTATGTTGAATAAGAGTGGTAAAAGTGGACATCCCTTTCTTGTTCCTGTTTTTAAGAAAAATGCTTTTAGTTTTTGCCCATGAGTAGGATGGCTGTAGATTTGTCATATGTGATCTTTATTACGTTGAGATATGATCCCATTTTGCTGAGAGTTTTTATCAAGAATGGATGCTGGATTTTGTCAAATGCTTTTTCTGCATCTACTGATATGATCATATGGTTTTTATCTTTCATTTTGTTTATGTGGTGTATAACAATAATTGATATGTGAATATTGTACCAGCCTCAGAACCCTGGGATAAATCCCACTTGATCATGGTGAATGATCTTTTTAATATACAGCTGGATACAATTTGCTAATATTTGGTTGAGGATTTTGGCATCTATGTTCATCAGGAATATTCGCCTGTAACTTTCTTTCTTTTGTAGTATCTTTATCTGGTTTGGGAATTATGATTATGATGGCCTAATGACAATAACTTAGAAATCTTCCTTCCTCTTAAATTTTTTGGAATAGTTTGAGGATAGGTGTTAGTACTCTTTGAATGTTTGGTAAAATCCCATGTAAACCTGCCAGGACAAGGGCTTTTGTTTGCTAGGAATTTACTGATTAGCTTTAATTTCCTTGTTATTGCTCTGTTCAGGTTTTCTGATTCTTCCTAATTGAATGCAGGAAATTGTATGATTCTAGGAATTTGCCCATTTTGCCTTGGTTGGGCAATCTGTTGGCATACAATTATTCGTAGTATTTTCTTGCAATCCTTTGTATTTCTGTGGTGTCAGTTGTCACTTCATCTCTTTCCTTTCTTATTTTATTTATTTGGGTACTCTCCCTATGTTTCTTGGTGAGTCTGGCTAAAGGTCATCAATCTTTTGTATTGTTTTTTGGTCTCTGCCATTTATTTATGCTCTGATCTTTATCACTTCCTTCCTTCTACTTACTCTGGGCTTTTCTCATTCTCTTTTTACTTTTTAAGATGTAGGGTTAAATAATTACAGATTTTTGTTTCATGAAGTGGGTATGTAGTGTTATGAATTTCATTTTCAGGACTGTTTTCCCTGTGTGCCATAAATTTTGTGTTGTGTGTTTTCATTTTTATCCAGGAAGTTCTCAATTTCTTCCTTGATCTCACTGCTATTTAGCTGCCATGTGTTGAATGTTTTTTTCAGGGTTGTTGTTTTTTTTTTTGTAATTGATTTCTAGTTACACACCATTATTATCCTAGAAGATGCTTGATGTGATTTCACTCTTCTTAAACTTGTAGAGGATTAATTTGTGTCCTTAACATGTGGTCTATCTTTGAGAATTTCCCATGTGCACTTGAAAAGAATGTATATTCTGTAGCTTTGGGGTGAAATGTTCTGTAAATATCAATTAAATCCATCTTATCTATGTATCATTTACAATCTTTCTCTGTTGATCTTTTTTTTTTTTTTGTCTAGATCTATCCAGTGCTGTCAGTGGGGTGTTCAAGTCCCCTACTATGACTGTATTGCTGTCAACCTCTCCCTTAAAGTTTTAAAATACATTTGGTGCTTCCATATTGTGTGTGTGTGTGTGTGTGTGTGTGTGTGTGTGTGTATTTACCAGGATAATATCTTGTTGGATCAATTCCTTTAGTTTTATGTAGTCTCTTTGTCTCCTATTATGGCATTCATTTTGAAGTCTATTTTATCATATATGATTACTGTCACCCCAGCTTTGTTTTGTTTCAACTTTCATGGAAATTTTTTTTCATCCCATTACTTGCATCTGTGTGAGTCTTTTGTTCTAAAATGGGTCTCTGGTAGACAGCATATATATGGGTCATATTTTCTTATTCATCCAGATACACTATGTCTTTTGACTGGAGCATTAATTCTATTTACATTTAAGGTCATTATTGATAGATACTTTTTTTTTTTTTTTTTTATCCTCACCCGAGGACACCTTTCCATTTTTTACTCAGATAGAGAGGGAAGGAGAGAAAGGAAGAGAGAGAAACATCGATGTGAAAGGTACACATTGAGCGGCCGCCAACCACACGACCCAACCAGGGCCAGGGACAAACTGCAGCCAAGGTACATGCCCCTAGCGGGAACCGAACCCGGGTCTCTGTGGACCGCAGGCTGACGCTCTAACCGCTGAGCCAAACCAGCCAGGGCGATAGATACTTCTTTATTACCCTTTTAATTCTGTATGCCTATGTTTCTCTCTACATATTTCTTTATATTATTATAGCAGTGAGTTTAACATTTGTTGCAATATTGGTTTGGTGGCAATGAATTCCTTTAGCCTTTTTTTTTCTGAGCAGCTTTTTTCACCTTCTATTTTAAATGATAGCCTTGCTAAATACAGTCATCTTGGTTTCAGATCCTTACTTTTCATTACTTTGAATACTTCATACCTTCCCTTCTAACCAGTAGTATTTCTTTTGAGAAATCAACTGACAGTCTATGGGAGCTCCTTTGCATGTAATACTTTACTTTTCTCCTGCTGGCTTTAAGATTCTCTCTGTATTTAATTTTTGGCATTTTAATTACGATGTGTCTTGGTGTGGACCACTTTGGGTTCTTACTTGGAATGCTCTGTGCTTCCTGACTTATGTGACTTTTTTCTTCCCCAAGTTAGGATTATTTCTTCAAACAGGTTCTCTAACCCTTGCTCATTTTCTTCTTCTGGCACTCCTATGAGGCAGATGTTGTTACATTTCATGTTGTCCCATAACATCTTTAACCTATCCTGTTGTTTAATTGTTTTTTCTCTTTCAATTCTCTGAGTTATTTTTTTCTACCCTGTCTTCTAATTCACTGATCTACTCCTCCAATCTGCTGTTTATTCCTTCCAGTGTATTCTTTATCTCTGCCATGTCATTCTTCATTTCCAGCTGTTCATTTTTGGTTTCTATATCTTGTATTGAGGATCCTTATAATCATTATTCTGAACTACATATCTGATAAATTGCTGTCTCTATTTCACTTAGGTCTTCTTGTGGATAATTCTCTTCTTCTTTCATTTGAGGCTTGTTTCTTTGTCTCCGTATTTTTGCTGCCCATTTGTGTTTGTTTCTATGTATTAGGTAGATCTGCTATGACTCCCAGTCTTGAAAGAGTCGTCTTATGTAGTAAGTGACCTGTGGGACCCAGTGGCACAATCTCCCTGATTGCCAGACCTGAGTGCTCTAATAATGTCCCTGGTACATTTTGTGTGGACACTCCTATTGCACAGAATCTTGATTACTACTGGACCATTCATGCATCGGCTCGACCCTCAGACTAACTGACAGTGATGCTTATCCCCCAACACAACATATGGGCTTCTGTGCAGTGCTTATAATGCAAAGCACAAGTCACTTCAGCAAGGTTTAGGACCTAACAAAATCTCTATGTGGATATACTACTTGTGAAGCTTACTGGGTCCTGCTCTGTTGTTGACTAAAGCTGACCATGGTTTTTTTGGTTGTTGGGCCTCTTCAGAGTGAGCTGCATTGGGCCTCTTCAGAGTGAACTGCAGCTTGTAGTCCTCCTGCTGGGACTGTGTGTGTATGTAAAGCACTAATCTGTATACCAAGGTCTTGTTTTACTTGATTGAGCAAAGGAGCAGGTCTGGCAAAGACTCAAAACACCCAGAGATCCACCACTGCCTGCAGGCTGACTGTTAAGTCTCAGTCTCATATATAGCCTCAGGCTGTAGTCCTCAGCCAGGCAAACTCCTCAGAGTGGGGGATACAGAATCTCTAAGAAGTGGGGCAGCTACTTCCCCATAAGGCTAAAGCTGCTTTGATGGGAAAAAATTTGCCTAAGAAAAACAGCTTCTGCAGTGTGGGGAAATGACTCAGGACAGGGATCCTGGCAGCCGCCTTCCCAACTCTCTCCCCAGAGCAACCAATCCCAGACTCTCCTCATGCAGCTCTAGTCCACTTTGTCCTCCCTCTGCTGGAGCCTAAGGTGAGTAACTCCAAACAAAATTTAGTGTGTTGGTCTTTTATGTGGGTGTCTTTGTCTCCCATTTGCTTTCTCCCTCCTCCATAATCTATCACCAATGGATTTCACGTAACCCACTTACATCTCCTCTTTTGATTGTAATATATAAAATATGGTGCAAAACTGCCATTCTCCAGAGCATTATCTCAATCCATTGAGATTTTGTTGCCTGCAATTGTCAACAGTTTGGTTCACATAAACTCACAAAATGTCTTTATAAGTTTGAATGTTTCCTACATTGACACCCTGAAAAATCCACACGCCTGTCATCCACAATACTCAGCATTAAACACTAAAATCAACATGAATCAATTCAATATAAGAAATTAAGCACTTACATAATAATGGCTCATTGTGTAGACATCATTTTCCAGGTGACACCGTCCATCATTTGGTAAAACAATGCCACCAAGTTTTCCATCTCCAGCAAAATGAAACCCAGCATCCGTAGAAAACACCAGCAGCCGTGTAACATTCCTCCAGCCAATCAATGACTTAAAAAGAAAAGGATTATAATTTGAAACTACTCACAATAATTCAGATATACTACCACTGTACTTTTAACCATATTCTGTATCTTCTTTTCACCTTTCCTTTTCCCAATGCTAAATACTATTCTTGCTGATAAACACATAGAGGTCATTGAGTAAAGTTCCTCCATCCTATTGTAAAACTATACCTTGCCTGGTTGTCCATTTGTCTCAGCTCTGTTTTAAAAACTGTGCATTTTAAAACCAGTGTCTACCTACTAGAAGGTAAGCTAACTAACTCCATGTGTGGCAGGGACCAAATCTGATTTTGTTTATCTTCATATCTGTAGCAGTTAGTACAGTGCTTAGCTTCACATGTATTTGGTAGATAAATATGTCTCAGTTTAAGATTTCCTTTCCTTTCCTGCTGCTGTCTTGTTCCCTTCCATCCTCCGTCCTTACTCTATCTTCTATAGCATATACCTACTTTATGGCCATCAATTTTTAACAGAAAAAAAATAATCTCCAATGACTTGCCCTGCCTAATTCCACCATTCTAATAGTACTGTTTATTTGTTCATTTATTTTATTCTCCACCTTATTCAACAAATAATTTAATGTAGCCATAAAATCCTCTTCTCTCTCATTAATTTTGTAATTATATTTTTCTAAATTTACTCAGTACATCTGTTTATACCCTCATAAGACTGTAAATTCCTTGAAGGCAGAAATTAAGCTTATTAACGCTGGCAACTCAGTGGAACATTTGTCTCTTTTGCATCTAGAAAAGTGGGTGGAACAGTTGGTCTCAATTATCATTAACAATCAGATAGTAGTGCCATGGATGCTATGGCTTGTTCAATCTCACAGGCTCAGGCATAATTAGAGATAGCCTAAAGGATGTTCCCTCACCAGTGAGCTGCCAACAGGATCACAAGTGAATGGCTGGAAAGTAAAGTGGTGTCAGGCTAGGCACTACCTAGACTATGACTCTTTCTTTTCCTTGAAAAACAAGTATCCTTAAATTGCAACTCCCCAGAGAGAATTCAAAAGTAACAATAATATATGTTAATATCTGCTCAGTGCTCAGTGATACTTTATATGGGTTACTATATTTAAATTTCATAATAGCCCTAATGAGATATATCTATTATTATCCCTTAAGAAGGCAAAAAACAGCCCTCTAGAATAGCTAAGTAAATTGTCTAAGATCAGTAGTGATATAAAAATGTAATTATTATCTCAGATATCAACACCCTAGCAAAAATCGGTTGAAAAGTAACTAATAAGAAGCATCTGCCCTGGCCAGTTTGGCTCAGCGGTTAGAGCGTCAGCCTGCGGTCCACAGAGACCCGGGTTCGGTTCCCGCTAAGAGCGCGTACCTTGGCTGCAGTTTGTCCCCGGCCCTGGTTGGGTCGTGTGGGTGGCGGCCGCTCAATGTGTCCCTTTCACATCGATGTTTCTGTCTCTTCCTCTCTCTCCTTCCCTCTCTATCTGAGTAAAAAATGGGAAAATGTCCTCGGGTGAGGATAAAAAAAAAAAAAAAAAAAGAAGCATCTGAGTCCAACCGGCATGGCTCAGTGCACCAAGAGGTCGCTGGTTCGATTTCCGGTCAGGAATGGGCCCAATCCCCAGTGGGGGGTATGCAGGAGGCAGCCAATCAATGTTCTCTTTCATCAATGTTTCTATCTCTCTCTCCCTAAAATCAATAAAGGAAAAAAAATAAAGAAGCATCTGGAATCAAGGAAGGACCTCTAGGGAACAGGGGCACTACAAGGAAAATAAAATGGGAACAGTGATAAAGTAGTAGGTACTTACCAAGTGCATATAAACAATGGAGTACTACTAGGCCATAAAAAAAAAGAAATCTTACCATTTGCAACAGATGGATATAGAGGGTATTATACTAAGTGAAATAAGTCAGAGAAAGGCAAATACCATATGATTTCACTAACATGTGGAATCTAAAGAATAAAATACACAAGTAAACAAAATAGAAACAGACTCATAGATACAGAGAACAAACTGATGGTTGACAAAGGGGAAGAGGTTGGGGGACTAGGTGAAAAAGGTTAAGGGATTAAGAAGTACAAATTGGTGGTAGTTACAGAATAGTCACAGAGGTATAAATTACAGCATAGGGAACAGTCAATAATATTGTAATAACTATGTATGGGGCCAGGTGGGTACTTGAAATATCAGGGGACCCTTTTGTAAAGTACATGATTATCTAACCATTATGCTATACATCTGAAACTAATTCAGAATAATACTGACTGTAAATTGTAATTGAAAAAAGGACAAACTTTATCTACCTTGCAATGTTTTCTAATTTCAGCTACCTCAATATAAGGTCATCCCAAAATCTTCAGCTATTAAATAGACCATAAAATTCTAATCACTAGTCCACTAGTTCAATAGCTTGCTACTACTGAAAACCTTATTAAAATTACAAAAATTTATGTCTTCTCAAAATACATGTTCTCAACTTATAAATTAGGAGAAACATCAGTTGGTTGCCTCCCATATGTACCCTGATCTGGGACCAAACCTTGGGTATGTGCCGTGACTGAGAGCCAAACCACAACCCTTCGGTGCACAGGATGACACTCCAACCAACTGAGCCACACCAGCCAGGGCTAGGAAAAGGCATATTTTAAAGATGATAAGCAGAAAAAAACTGACCAAAGAAAAATGACATCTGAAATACTGCTTCCATTTCAGAACTTTAATACTCCTGTAATACCTGAGACGACCTTAATTCCATCTCTGGTACAAAGCCAGAAGATCAGGACTCATGGGCTGCTTCTAAAAACCTAGAATACCAGCTAGAGTGTCCCACTGTTTCAAATGGTAAGCATTCTGAATTTTTAATTTTTTAATTGATTTTTAGAGAAAGAGGAAGGGATAGGGAAAGATAGAAACATCAATAAGAGAAACATTTAATTAGCCTCTTCCTGATTGGCCCCTACTAAAGATTCAGCCTGCAACCCAGACATGTGCCCTGACTGGGAATCGAACCAGCAATCTCTCAGCGCACAGGTCGACACTCAACCACTGAGCCATACCAGCCGGACAAGCATTCTGGATTCATAAAACCCTTTATAAATGAACTAAGTAACTGGTTCAAAGACATAATGATTACATATGCTTTCAGAAAGTACTTGTAATTGGAGAGAATTTAAGGGACTAAATTCTATCCTTCTCTGGAATAATTGAGTATGATATGGTAATAAAGGTAATTTTTTCTACTAACGGACAGTAAAATCTCACTTAAAATTCATATAAATAATATTCCTTTGTAGAAAATGAATGTACTTACCCCACAAACTGCAACTTGCATTATTGCATCAAAACCACCTTCTGGAGAATCCAAATTTCCAGATATGCGCTGTTTACCAACAAGTTCATTAAATACTTCCCCTTTATCAGTAAGACTGAGCACATTTTTGTAGCTAAATGGGCTGGTACAGTTCTGTTCACTTGTGCAAGGGTTCCTGAGCTTAGCTGGTGTTGTACTAATGTAAGGCATCACAGTTTTCTCCACAAATGAGCCAAATCCTATATAGGAAAAATTCATAAAGAGAAATAGATGAATGGATAGATGAATAAATTTGCATTAAAAATAAAATCAAACCCAGCCAGTGTGGCTCAGTGGTTGAGTGTCAACTCATGCACCAAGAGGTCACCAGTTTTATTCCTGGTCAGGGCACATGCCCAGGTTATGGGCTCAATCCCCAGCAGGGGACATGCAGGAGGCAGCCGATAGATATTTCTCTCTCTCCCTCTCCCTTCCTCGCTCTCTAAAATCAATAAAGAAAAATATTTTTAAAATAAAATCAAGAATGTTACCACACATTAGTCAATCTTTTTCCTTAATAAGAAATAATAAAATTTTAATAATAAGGTTTGGAAAGAAGATCATTATAATATGAAAAATCCAGGTCTGAAGTGAGAGTAGGCTATATTGGCTGGTAATAAAACAGAATTGGAATACTAACATAGTTATAAAGTAAATCAACAAAAGAATGAATAAATTCCTATAAATAAAAGCATGTATTTCATTATCCATTTGGTAGACTGTCAGTCCTCCACATCTGTGGGTTTTGCATCAGCAGAATCAACCACAACTAAAGATTGAAAATATTTAAAGTCTCAGAATGTTCCTACAAGCAAAATTTGAATTTGCCATGCACCAAGCACTATGATGAACCCATGTGAATAAAATGATGTGTGGGAAGACCCTGCTGTTGCCTAAATGCAAATGCCATTCTTTATAATAAAGGACTTGAGCATCCATGGCTTTGGGTACCAAAAGGGGTTCCTGGAACCAGTACCCTGTAAATTCAAAGGGCAACTGTAATCTCTGTCAAATAACATAGTAGCATACATAACAGAGGAACAAGGAAACAGAACAATTGTTAGATATTGATAATTATCAGTCCTCTATTAAAGAAAAGGCTAAAACCTGGCCTTAATTATCTCACAAGTATGCAGTGAAGAACAAAACTGCCAAGATTTAAAAAAATGAAAATTATTCATTTTCTCAATATTCCCACCTATTCGGAAGTCTGAAGTAATCCTCTTCATTTCATTCATTAGATCTGTTCCAAGACTTTTTACATTCTCCAAGTCATCTTTCATGGAGTAAGAGAGGTCCATTAGGTAGTAGAGATCAATGGGATAGTCTTCAGCTCTCTTGAATTTTAATGCAAATGTCTGTGGCTCCCCTAATTAAACAGATATTTGAAAATGAAATTAGCTTGTCAGCAATTAAAAGCAATGAGAGAAAAAAACAAAACAAATAAATTGTATTTACAAGGTAAACACTATAAAATGAAATGTATTATTGCTCTAGTTTTTACAAAACCTATGGGAATTCCATAAGGAATACAATGGGTGTGTATTCAATTTCATTCACAAATACTTAAAATGCCCAGCCCTGGGGATACAAAATGAAAAAGACAAAATCCACAGCAGATAAGACATACATAAATGGTCGATTTATAACTAGCAAGTAGATGGATCAACATAAATGAGACTGGGGCTGGGTGGGGAAGGCACATTATAGGATACACCTGACTTTTTAGAGTTTGACGTTCTAAATTAAAACTGTTTTCTGTTTAATGAAATCCTACTATATGCAAATAACATAATCTGATTTTTACTTTAGAAAGCCTGGTAAAGAGTTTTTAAATGACTAATAGACCAAAAAAAATTGTTAAGAAACTAAAGCAAAAATCTAAGAAGACAATGAAGAATTTGAATTGAAACAATAAGAAGAAGAGAAATGTTTAAGAAGTGTTAGGTATAATTCACATAGGAAATACACGAAAAAGAGAAGGTTTGGGTGAAGAAAATCATTACATTTTTAACTTGTAGATATCTCTATGTAGATTTCTAGAACACAGTTGGATAAATGGATTTGAAACTTAAAAATTGGTGCGACAGTATAAAAATGGTTTTAAAGCCATGAGAGGAACGCCAACAATTAAGTAGACTGCAAAGAAAAAAACTGGAAAAAAGACATACACAAAAAGAGATTAGAAAGCATGTTCAGAAAAACTAGGAGTGATATCTAGAAACCAAGAGAAAGAGCATTTCAAGAGGCTCAAAGGCATCTCTTGGTATAGAAAGATTAAAAGAAAAAAAGGATCCCCCGACAAGGGTACACTAGGCTTGGTGGTTCAAGGTGATGGTAGACCTTTGCCAGAACAGGTTTAGAAGTAGAAGCCTAACTGCACCAGGTTGAAGAGTAAATGCAAATGGAAGTCATGAACACAAGCAATGTGTACCACTCTTTTGAAAAACAGGGGATGGAAATTGGAAGAAGTAGAGGATTTGTTTTCTTTTTTGTTTTTTTAGATACAATATTACCACAAATTTTAAATAAAAATCCTTAATATTTTAACAATACTAAACATATAAAGAAAAATTACAGGTTAAAATGTTTCTTTAGATTATATAATTATACCAGAGTGTGAACACCTTTATTTTTAAAATCCATTAAACCTAATACTTTTTAATCTTTAACAGAGTTTACTTTGAGTATTAGCCAATATTCACTATTATTTCAAGAATGTCTTACAAATTATTTCTGAAAAATATTTCTAAAATTTAATGTATTCCAGTTCTACTTGAGAGCCAGTCTACATTATGAAAAGGAACCCTCACCAGAAACTGGTAAGAGGCTTATAAAAAGTTGTCAAAAAGCTCAAGTAGAAACAAAGGTATTTACAGAATTAGATTTCTGTACCTGATCGTAATTGCAAAACTAACTGCTGTGGTTGGATCTGAGTGATATCTTCTGGTTGGAGTTTCCCTGCTGTTCCTTTGCTACGGTTGGTTACATTTTTGTTTTTCTTTATATCTTTGGAACCTCTGGGATTTTCTATGTCATCTGGATGACAACCCTTCTTTTTTAAGGCTTCTAAATCATCACATCGTGCAGAAGTAGGCATTCCTTCTTGTAAAAATGTCTAAATGACATAAAACATACGTATAAATAGAAAGTATAATGGTCAAACCTTTTACATAATCATAATTACAAATACATAATTAAATTGCAAAAATTAAGCGACATATTGAATGTACTTAATTTCTGGTTTTTAAACAAAATATTTCCTTCATCTAAACCATAAGTGCTCTTGTTTATAAACAAAATATTTTCCTTGAAAGTAATACTTTTTTACTAATATATTACTAGTAATTTATTATTTTAATAATACTCAGAACTGATCTAAGTGTACATTTTAACTGTCCCACTTTCAAATTCAGAGTATCTAACAAAAATTTCTTCAGTAAAATCACTTATTCGGCATGGCTAACAGCCACTAATAATGTATATACAACCAAATACCAAATATTTTTTCCTAAGAAAAATCCTTAGAAGCCTCTCATACTATGTAGCATCCTCCATCACAGTATCTCGAACTCAATGTTTACAGAAAACATGTTATCTTGAAAGCATCTTGATTAATAATGTTATTTTGAAAATGAAGACTAAGAAATTTAGCACAGATTTGGTATTCCTAGAAGGTTGAAAATTTTTCAAGTATTGGCTATTATTCTAAAAAACACTTTTAAAATTTATTTTAAAAACAACACAGTAAGTGATTATATGACAAAGGTTATAAATATCAAAATGTGTTATACCTCAGCCCTGGCTGGTTTGGCTCAGCGGTTAAGAGCATCGGCCTGCAGTCCAGAGACCGGGGTTTGGTTCCCGCTAAGGGCACATACCTCGGTTGCAGTTTGTCCCTGGCCCTGGTTGGGTCGTGTGGGTGGCGACCACTCGACGTGTTCCTTTCATGTCGATGTTTCTCTCTCTCTCTCTCTCTCTCTCTCTCTCTCTCCTCTCTCCTCTCTCTCTCTCTCTCTCTCTCTCTCTCTCTCTCTCTCTCTCCTCCCACTCTATCTGAACAAAAAATGAAAAAATGTCCTTGGGTGAGGATCAAAAACAAAAGTTATACCTCAAACAACTTAGATGGAAATAAAAATTTGATCAGATGACCAAAGAAGTACCTTTGTAAAACAAAAACACTGCTTTTGAGATGTATAGCCCTGCCTGGTTTGGCTCAGTAGTTAAAACATCAGCCTGCAGCCCACAGACCAAAGCCATGGATTCAATTCTGGTCAAGGGCACATACCTCAGTTGCAGTTTGGTCCCCGACGCTGGTTGTCTCTCTCACATCAATCTTTCTTTCTCCCCCCACCCCAACCACCCATCTGAAGATAAATGGGAAAATATCCTCAAGTAAGTTTTTCATGAAATGTGAGTGGTAGAAGAAAACAATGACAGTGTATATGTGTGTGTGTGTGCATCGTTTAAAAATGTGTACATATAACTAAATTATTATAGTAGATATTTAACATATATCCCTAAAAATTTTATATCTAATAGGCAAAAAATATTTTTAATCTTAACATAGGGAAAATGAAAAAATGCCTTTCATTTCGGGTCACTTATATTCACTTTTATATAGTATTTTATTATCTACTAATTTTATGGTGCTGTATATAATAAGTGAGAACACTTAAATACAAAAAATACACAATAGTTTCGATCAGTTTTAAAGGGAAATATAACCCTAAATAAGAACATTTATGTAGTTAGAGAAACAATTGGAAAGACATGCCATGGATCAGATGGTTCAAAGCTGCATTGCTTTTATGTATTATCAAACCTAAGTTACTATAGAAGCACAAAAAATACTACCTAGTACATTATTACTTTCCTAATATTAGTCAAACCAGAAAACTTTAAAATCATAACATGTAAATAAAATGTCACTAAATATATCCCAATAGTCTTTAATAATTTAAGAATTATGCCACAAAGATCAAAGGCTAAACTATTTAAATAGTTTGCATAGGAGAACTCTCAATTCCAGATAAACTATAACTCTACTAAAATGGATATTGTTGATGATAGCAGCTACCACTCATTTTGAACCTTCTAAGTGAAACAGCATCAAGGTCAATCAATTTGAATTCTCAATTTGGACCATTCATACTTCAAGTGCTCAAGTCAAATGTGCCCAGAGGCTACTGTGTTGAGCAGCACAACTCTAGACTATCACACAATATTGTACAGAGTTGACACCTATTTAACAAACACCGATTTAAGTGAAAATTCTTATCTAGCTCTTCCCAAGGATACAGTTTTGTGCAACACTAAATGACTAAAGAATAAATGGAAATAACTTATACAATCTTACGTACTGAATTTGTACACCATCCACAATTTGGCCCAGCTTGTATACATTCTCCACATGATTTGGCATTTGCTTTTAAACATCTATTTTCATCTGTCAGGAAAAAAAGAATAGATCACTTTACTTGACATTTCAAGAAGGAAAGTAGTAAAGAATTTGGATCACATGGACAAATAATGCAATATATATGAACGTTAAATATGAATACTATGATCCAGACCTGCCCAAAAGAGGCCCCAAAAGAGAAGTGACTCTGGATCACCTTGACACAGAGCTATAAAAAGATTGTTATCTTTCTTGTCTTCTATAGCAAAAAGTACTGGTCAATCTACACGTACATTTATCTTTTTTGTCAAAGGCATAATTTCAGATCTATCATGTTGGATGGTAATAACTGTCAGTTTTCTTACAAATGGGCAAAGTATTATTTCTTTCCACTTAAGTCATACTACCACAACTATACTCCATAAGCATCTTGAGCAGTTTGTCCTTCATTTTTAATGTTAAATATTTGAAAAGTTCATTACTCATCCAAGCCACAAACCCATGATTTTTCAGGCTCTGTGTTCAAAGCATGTCTTACATTTCTTTGAACCTACCTAAGTATCAGCATGCCTTTCATGCTGTGAGCGCTGTTATGGACTGTCTCCAATGTGTCTTTTCTGATTATGCTCATTATAAAAAATTTGAGAAATATATAAAAACAAAGAAAAGGCTAAAAATAACCCACAATCTGCTCATAAGAGATAACTATTATTAACAATTTGTGTATTTCTTTACAGTCTTTTTTTATATATATATAGATAAAGGAATATAGCAAGGAAGCAAGAATATACAGACATTATTTAAATGAAATTGAGGATATACATTTTATATACTACTTTTTATAGTTTACCCTAAGTATTTCATTATAAATTCTTCAAAACTATGACTTTTAATAATTGCATATTTCATTATATCATCCCCTATTGAGTGTTGAACAAACTTGTGTTCAATTGCATGTGTGCACATTTCACACATGCTTGTACACATGCACACATGAACCCCTGAAACACATAGATACACATACACACACAGATGCACCTACTCACATGACCATTCTTATAATGTAAAACTCTATTTCCTTATCAATGATTTTTTAAAAAAATACTGAGTTGAAGAATATTAATGTTTTTAAAATTATAATACACACTAATTTCTATCCAGAATTAATATTCCCACAAGCAATATATAAAAAACATTTCAACACACCTTAAAAGTACTTTAATTATAATAAAGTACTTTTTTAATATAATTATTTTTACTCATTTAACAGGTATATATTAAAATATCAATTCAATTGTCAGTTGTTTAAAGTTTCATTTTCTTCATATTTCTACTGACCATATCTTTTGTAAATTTTACGCTTTGTTTTCTGCAAATTTTTCTATTATGTTCATCTGTTTTTATTGGCTCTCTACACATAAGAAAATTAAACCCTTGTTTAGTTTTTTATTGTTGATGGTGTTTTGACATATAGATATTCGGAGATTTTTATGTTGTTGGTTTAATACAATTCAAATTTATCAATATTTCCCTTATGACTTTTTTTCTTCATTTTTCTGTGTCATATGTCCTTCCTCTCCTGGGATCAAATCATTATTCTATGCAGTGCATTTTTTAAGATTTGGAGAATAGAACTGGACATTCTATTACTTCAGATGTGGATGCATCATAGTTATAAGAGGGTTAAAAACATTTTTTTCTGCTTTATTTTTCATTCCTCTTCTAATGATGTCAACATTTTGCAGGATTTTTTTTATTAAAGAACAGAAACATCTTCTAGAAAGTCAACTGTTCCTGGTTTCATACTTTTAGATAGTAATGGATAGTTCATAATCCACCATTCTACACTTTTACTTTCTTTTCTTCTAAATATATTACATGCCTTTGCTTTTTCTATGCTCAAGGTCTTTCTGTAGGGTATTCTATCTTATCATTTTAGCATTTCATTGGCTGACCTACCTATCATCATCCTGGATGGTAGAGGTGGGGGGCGCCTTGCAGGCCATTATAAGGACCTTGCCGTTTACTCTGAGTGAGATTATTGCAGGGCTTTCAGATGGAATAGCATGATCTGATTTATCTGACTTAGGTTTTCCCCAGAATCTAACTGGTCAAAAAGTGATACAAAATTTTGAAATGATAAGACAAATACCTGTTTGGCCAAACACATAGCAAACTGAACTGATCAGTCCAATCCAGAAAATCAGTTGTAAATTCATCTGAAATATAAAATGTACATTATATTTAAAAAATAAAATAAAATACATTAAACATAAAACATTTCTACCCATCTTATCTTCTATTGACTTTATAAACATAATACCTCTCAAACTATGTTTTCTATAAACTTTCTCCAAACCCCTATCATTCACCTTTCCTCCCCAAGTACCTCATCTTTCACCTACATTAACTAAAATAAGTTTCATACCAGATCTCCAGAATCCATTCTTGCTTTTGTCCAAACAAATATATTGTAATATTTAATTAACAGTGCTTCAAAAACGAGTAATAGTGTCAAGTATTCCCTAACACAATAAAAGCTATTAAGTCTTTGTCCCATGAAATATCTATCTCCATTATTGCTTATGGCTCCTAGGGGGCCAAACAGGCATATCCAGGTGCCTCAGTTACGTCAATACTAAATGTTAGTTTGAGTGAACTTGTCAAAATCCTGATTGCAACATCCTCTCACAATTTTTCAATAGTTTTTATTTTTCCTCAGGCTAAGACTAATATCCTGCACAAAGCCCTGACTCAATTTTTGAGTTTGATCTTTTATAACTCTTTCTGTTTTTTAAGAAAATCAAGTTCTATGTATGGAATTAATAGAATATTCAGTTTAATTAAATTGAATATTCTATTAATTCCCTACAATGTCTAGATCTACAAACTAGACCCAAAAAAGATGGGGGGTGGGGGAGTAAAAAAAACCTAAAAGAGGCTTGAGTAAGTCTTCCAGAATCTTTAAAGAAAAATTATTATGCACATATATCTGCCCTTCCCAAATATAAAACAAAAACAAATACAGATTTTTAAATAAGGAGAGCTTTACTAGTTATCAAATAAATAGAAATAAAAGCAATATAAGGTAAATTAGCAAACAAAAAGTGTGTGTGTATGTGTGTTTTAAACCAAACCAAACTTACTGCAGAAAGCTGAAAGAAACCAGATATGGCTCTGTAAACTAGTATAATTGGGGCGGGGGGGGGGAGGTAATTTAACAACCTATATCAAAAACCATAAAAAAATGTTTCTACCCTCTCACTTAGCAATCTAGCTACTGGGATTTAATCCTAAGGAAATAATTACAAATATAAAATGTGATACACAGTAGAGTACAGGGGTGGGCAAAAGTAGGTTGTCAGTTGTTTGTATGAAAAATAATGTAGTAACTAATAAATAATAATGCAAGAATAAGCTCTGTGCCTTGCTGGTGTGGCTCAGTGGTTGAGCATCAACCTATGCACCAAGAGGTCACTGGTTCGATTCCCGGTCAGGGCACATATCCAGGTTGTGAGCTAAATCCTCCATGGGGAGCATGCAGGAGGCGGCCAATCAGCATTCTCTCTCATCAATGTTCCTCTCTCTCTCCCTCCCTCTTTCTCTAAAATCAATAAAAAAGATTAAAAAAAAAAAGAATAAACCCTGTGTTTCCATACTCACAACTGTAAACCTACTTTTACCTTACTCTGTATATTTACAATAGGTAAATGTGCAAACATCTTCTACCTAAAAATAGGGAAATGGCTAACACCACCAACTTAATGGACCAATTAGAGTCATAAAAATATAAAATGAAGTGACATCAAAATGTTTATAAAATAATTTTGGATCCAAGGTACACATTAAGATGACATGTATGCAAAAATAACAGTATATAAAGAAACCAAAGAGATCTGGAGATGACAAAAAGTTTCAAGCATAACCCTAGACAGTTTGGCTCAGCTGGTAGAGCATCGGCCCGAGGACCAGAGTCACGGGTTCAACTCTGGTCAAGGGCACGTACCTCAGTTGCGGTTCGTCCCCAGCCCTAGTCGGGGTCGTGAGGAAGGCAACCAGTCAAAGTCAATGTGTCGCTCTCACATGGATGTTTCTCTCTTTCTCTCCCTCCCTCTCTCCCACTCTATCCGAGATAAATAGAAAAATATCCTTGGGTGAGGATTAAAAAAAAAAAAAAAAATTATAAGCATAATATAGACAATAGGTTTGTTTGTTTTTAAACTGTTATAGCAAAAATAAATAAATAAACTGTTATAGCCTTTTCTTCTTTTTGCTTTTTTAATAAAAACAATTATGTAAGGGTAACTGTGTGGAACTGTTCACTTGGTAAATTTCCTTAATTTAGGAGACATATTTTCTTTTAAAAACTTCCATCTTCAAGAGCTTACATTCCAGGATACAATTCCCATAGCTCCCAGACAGTGCTTCAAAGTTGTCTCAGAGCACCTCGAATTTCCTCTGCTGTTAAATACCATTCCCCTTTTCTTTGGTGGCTTCCCAGAGAAAAGTGATAATAATGTGTACAGTCATCTACTTTATAACTGTGCTCAGACCAGCCAAGTTCTGTTATGCCAGGAGCTTATAGTTTTGCTTATTATATATAACTGCAACTGCATCCAAAAGACAAAGAAAGCGCTCACAGAAGTGTGAAATGCTTAACTAACAGTTCACCTTTTAAGGCCTGCCTAAAAGACATAATATGTAATATTTACACGTGGACTACAATTCTAAGCAACTCAAATGTTATCAATTCCAAAGCTGTGACTAAAAGGACCTGGAACATTAAGACTCCCAAAGAAATGCAAGACTGAGACAAATGGAGCATCAAGGGTAGTTTCTGCACAAAGGCCATGTATGGACCAATATGTGTTTCTTAGGGATACTTCTCGGGCTATTTCAAGGACCATTAGGCTACCTTCAGAAACCTCTTAAAATATTACTCAACTGAGAGAATCACCAACCAATAAGATAAAGTTATTAGGTAACAGAAAATGTTTCCTAACATTCTTAGGTTATATACTTTTAAAATATTACTTTAAATGCCACTGTCCTTCTATAAACCTTGACAAGCCAAAGATCAGCCTTCTGAAACCCTCAGGCCTCTGGAAGAGCGCCAAACCCAGAAGCAGTCAAATCAAGGCTTTAGTGTTGAAGCACAGCTGGGAGAACAAGGACAAAAGCCAGGAACAGCTCAAGGACAGATGTCAGCTCTCCTGTGACTGGTCAGTGTACTGGCAAAAACAGAGGCCCAGTCACTGGCTGGTGATGTTGTAAAAGGCCAGGCTTTCTGTGTCAGAAAAACAGAAGCCACGGGAGATAGAAGAAAGCAATTAAGAATAAAGAGGAACTATGAGGACAACAAGGTTTAGAAGATAGCATGGTTAGAAGTGGCCACCAAGAAAGTCAGCAGCAGGAAGCTGGATAGCGAAGAGAAAATAGCAGAGAAGACTGAACAGCCTCCCCACCCAATCCTGACAGTCCTTAAAGGTTCTGGATACTTTCTGCACCTAAGAAGGACATACCAAGAGCTTCCTGTATTTCAGACCTCCTAAGACAGCACTTCTCAAAGTGTGGTCTAGGGAAATTGACTGCATCAGATTTACCTGGGTACTACCCCATGCCTAAAAACCATGATCTTGGGAGCTAGGGCCTATACTGTACTTCCGGGAATTCTTACACTGAGAAAAGGTGCCCTACGTAGTTACCTACCAAGAACATTCCACATAGAACAGTCTTCATTAGGGGCTAACAGGGAGAGATGCCTTCAGGTATTGTCCAGATCCTATCTTTTATATCCTCTTCGTAATCAAAGGTCTAGAAATAGTTGTCAACAGTGACCTCCATTTCATACCCTCCTACTCCCTCTGCTACAATTGGTGTCCATTTGCTACCATGCATGTACAACTGCTCTTGCAGAAGAAAACTTTCCAGGCCTTATCTTACTTACCTTATTCTCTACATTCATTCATTTAAAAATTTCTTGACTACCTACAACATGTACTTGAGGAGATACAGCAGTTTACCACCCACAATAAGTACACAACATTTAATACATTTCACCAGTTTCTTTTTTTTTCAATCCTCACCCGGGAACATTTTTGCATTTATCTTCAGATAGAGCAAGAGAGAGAGAGGGAGGAAGAGACAAAGAGAAACATTGATGTAAGAGAGACACATCAAGGGGTTGCCACCCAAATGACCCCAACCGGGGCCAGGGACAAACTGCAACTGTGGTACGTGCCCTTAGCGGAAACCGAACCCAAGGCTCTCTAGTCCGAGGGCTGACGCTCTAACCACTGAGCAAAACTAGCCAGGGCACCACTGTTTCTTTTTTTTTTTTTTTTGGTAGGCCCCTAGCGGTAACTGAACCCGGGACTCTAGAGTCCGCCGACCAATGCTCCAACCGCTGAGCCAATCTGGCCAGGGCTGTTTCTTAAAACACTCTATTCCCCTGGACTACTGGTTTCTCTGAAAGTTCTTCCTCAGACAACTAAGTCAGATTTTATACCCTATATGGAGATACAAAGGTCACTATCTCAAGTAATTTTCAGTTCAAAGACAAAAATTCAAATAATTAGAACCTGATGTGATGGTTTCTATAATGAAGATAAAAACAAACTGCACTGAGGACCCAAATTCTGCCTTGGTAAGTTCAGAGGCTTCATGGAAATGGGAGTGTTTCAGCCAGAATTGTAGACATACTGGAATGGGTTGGCATATGACGAAAAATCTTCCAGGCAAAACGTTTGCACATGCAAAGCCATGGAGTTCTGAGGAAAATTGTAATTATTTATTTTCAATCTTATTTCCAAACATGTATGCTTGGATGACTATCCACCACCTTCCAAATGGAACTGTCTCACTCTATCTTTAGAGAAAAAAGACTAGAAAAAAGTGCATTTATATGTTATTTGTAGTTAAATCTGGTCAGTGAGATGAATGATTATTTTATCCTTGTAATTTTCTACAATAAATATCAATTTTGTTAAAATCTTAAAATATCATAAAAGTGCTTAACTATTTCTGAGATTTAAATTTAAGTGGGAAATAACAGAAACTAAGACCAGTAAGGCAGGAGGAGTTGGGTTACAGAGAGCCTTCAAAGCCATGCTAAAAGAGGTTAGATTCTATTCTATATATAGTAGGAAAATTGAAAAAATCGGGATGGGTAGTGACCTAACAATACATACACAAGAGAAAATTAGTGAGGTAGAGGATGAATGGTAAGAGAAGAGCCACAAGACAAGTACAAAATTTACTGCCAAGGTTCAAGTAAGAGGTGATAAATGTCTGAATTCAGATAGCAAATGGGCAAGAAAACAAATGGAGTAATTAGGAGGTAGTAACAATAGGATCTGATGGTCGTTAGATAAGGGTGAGAGAGAAAAAGGAATCATCACTTTCAAATAAAGAAGACTGAATAAGAGTGAAGTTAGGGGAGAAAATAATAACTTATGTTTTAAAAATTTAGATTGTGAAATGCCTTTAAATCTAAGGAAGACACTGACTGGTAAGTTAAGAAACAGGGTTCTGGATCTCAGGAGATACACATAGGGGCTAGAGATGCATACCCAAGCCACTTATCAATTATGTTAATATCTTAAAATATCATAAAAGTACTTAACTATTTCTGAGATTTAATTTTAAGTGGGAAATAACAGAAACTAAGACCAGTAAGTGGCAATTGAAATTAGGAAAATGAATGAAATTGTGAAGAATTCTTAGGAAGAGAGAAGAGCTGAGGGCAGACTTGAAAAGGTGAAGATACAGAAAAGAGAGTAAAGTAACAAAAAAATAAATAAAAATTCATAAAAAAAAAAAAAAAGAGAGTAAAAATTTTTGAGGAAGCCAGACCTCCTTGGAGTAAAGAGGGATGGCTCAGAGCACAACAGGGAATGTTACCCTACAGAGAAGTACAGCATATTTTCTCTAAGGCAGGGCAAGGGTATGAAACTATGAAACAGAGCATTCAGGCATAACAGCCTATGGTTTTTCTGAAATAGGAATAAGGACTACCCTGTTGAAAAAAGAGATGGGGCTGGGGAAGGTGCAATAGGATTATAGAGCAATGCTCAAGGGCCAGCAAGTAATGACATCCTAATTTATAAAGGCACAACTGTAACACTTATTTCACTTGAAACTACCTGTTAATATCTGTTCTCCCTGATGGGTTCTAGGCTCCAAGAAGACAGGGACTTGATGGGTCTTTATTGGTACAAAGTCAATGCTCAAATATTGTATGACATTTTCCTCTGACATTACTCAGAGGAAAGAAGAGTTTCTCAGATTAGTGAATGTGCAGATCCTCTTGTAATATAAAACAGTTACTGTGGATACCCCAGTGATAACAATTTTCAACTTACTACACTATGAACCAAATTAATTTACAAATAGAAACACAGGCACTGAAATAATAATTACTCAGTATAATCCAGATGTTGATTGTTTATTACTATAATTACTAGCACAAATGCACAAAATTATTTTTTAAAATCTTACAGAAATGCTCAAATCACTAAGACCATCTCCCATGGGTTCTCAGATGCCAATCTGAAATCACTGCATTAATCCATTGGTTTTATAGAATAAGTGCAGATGGGGTGGGGGTGCACCAAGATGTGGGGCTGACAAAAAGTTAACAAGGAAGAGGACAAAGTCAATGGACTAGAGACTACACCAGGCAGGTGGGAGAAAAGGGGCTCACATAAACACAGGAGAGAAAAGAGGTGGGAAGTAAGCCACAGTGTTTAAAAGTCACAGACAGGCAGTCTTGGGTAACAAGAAGCTATGGGAACTTGTTTTAGCTGGGATTCTTCCCCCAAGAGAAGCCTGAGATAAGAACAGAAGTCCAGACAAGCAGTATACTCAGAAGATAAACCTAGGAGAGAGGTACTGAAGAGAGTGAACCAAGAAAAAGAGAAAAGCCAATCCCAGGATACCTGACTTACTATAGTAGGTGCCTGGGGGCTTGATCTTGCTGGGGAAGTTTTGAGACATATATAAAAAGCCTTTCCACAGGAGGGTAGATGTGTAGAAGTGCATTTTATCAACTCTAGTCCCCACTGGTAAATTTGTCCCAAGGGACATTAACTCTCCCATACTTCCAAGAGCTGCAGTGCATTTGCCCAGAAGGCTGCTACAGAAGGCCACAAGAGACCTTGCTAGAGAAGCCTCGGGCATTGAAATAATAATGTAGGCACTTGAGTCTAGATGCAGTCAGCCAGTAGTGAGTGACATAACTGTTCCCAGCAGCAGTGGCTAGAATCAGAGGGGAGGCCAAGAGGATGAGAGAAGAACAGATTAGGTTTCTAATACAGTACTCAAAGGCCACTGGAGTTGAAAGGGTCAAGAAAACTACTGGGGAGGGGGCTGGAAGTTGGGAAGGGGGTTATGAGGGAGAGGAGGGATACCTGTAATACTTTCAATAATAAAGATAAATTTTTAAAAAAGAAAAGGAAACTGCTAGACCAGAGTGTAAGATGTATCATCTGTATAAACTCTTGAGGCCCCCTAATGATGAGAACTGGGGAGCTAATTTAAACCAGACAATTCACATATAGACACATAGACATACATTAAAACAAATATAAACAATCTTTGCATAAAATATTTAGTATTTAAGCCCAGCCGGTGTGGCTCACTGATTGAGGGTCGACCCATGTACCTAGAGGTCACCGGTTCAAAATTCCTGCTCAGGGCACATGCCCAGGTTGTGGGCCAAATCCCCAGTGGGAGCATGCAGGAGGCGGCCAGTTGATGTTTCTAGCTCTCTCTCCCTCTCACTTCCTCTCTCTAAAATCGATAAAGAAAAAATTTTTTTTAAAATATTTAGTATTTAAGATATAAGTAGCTCTTACCCATCTACTATAGATGTGTGTGGTTGACTTGTCTTATGAATTGTCATCTGGAAATTATGTCTTTGTGTCCCCTTTATGTAGCACAGTATCTTAATATTTAATAAATGGAAAAACTATAAAGATAACTGGAGATATTCTGAAGGTATCAAAAAAATAAAAAAACCCAGTAAGCTTAACAAGGGCAAGCAATGTGTTGTGCCCACCACTGTCATGGCACAGAATTGAGAGTATAGACCAGCAATTTCAACCGGTGTGCCACAAGAAATTTTAAAATATGCAACATCTGACTATTTAGTCAGGAGCACCGACCTCTTTTCTCTTAGATTGTCAAATTTAATTTTTTCTTTATCCTTTCCTGAGGACATTTTTGAATCTATCTTCAGATAGAGTGGAAGGGAGAGGGAGAAAAGAGAGAGAGAGAAACATCAATGAGAGAGAGACACATCCAGTGGTTGCCACCCACACGACCCAAACAGGGCCGGGGACAAACTCCAACCAAGGTATGTGCCCTTAGCGGGAACCAAACCAGGGACTCTCTGGTCCTCGGGCTGATGCTCTAACCACTGAGCCCCAGCCAGGGCAGAATATCAAATTAAAAAAAAAAAATGACAGCAGGCTATACACAACAATAGCCATCCAGTGTGAATGAATCAAAATTATACCTATTTTTTTTTGGTCAGACTGGCAAACAGTACATTTTTTGGTGTGCCGCAGCATATTAGTTAATTAGTTTATGTGTGCCATGAGACGAAAAACACTGTATATGTCACTGGTGTATACCATGGAGCCAAATGACTGACTTCAAATCTCTAATCAATGACTAACTAGGTAGGTGACGAATACTGGCAAATGATTTAATCTGTGCTCATTTTCCTCTGGAGACAACAGTTCTTATATTATAGGGTTATGTGAAGTTTAATCAAAATGATAAATTTAAAACAACTTCTGGCACATTGTAAGCACTGCTTCTTATCATTATTAATACACATTATAGCTGAAGCTCAACAACTTAACTGAATAAAAAAGTAACTATGTTTAAATGTTTAGCTTTTTTCCAATCATAATTATAACCAGAAAACTTTGCATTGATCTATGTTAAGGGAAACACAAAATACGAAAGAAAGGATAAAGTATAAGGGTTAGAAATAACACAACTGCAAACAATGTTTACTATTAACACTCATATAGTTGGGGGTGAATTTGATACAATATCACAACCTTATTATACTGCATAATAATGTTTAATCAGATGCCAATCATTACATTAATTAGATACTAATGATCATATTAACAAGTATAATTAGATACTTATTTTAGGGTCCACACCTAAGTAGAATTACCCCTCCCCCCCTTTCCTTGTGGTAATCACCATACTGTTGTCTGTGTCTATGAGGTTTTTTTCTTGCTTAATCCCTTCACCTTTTTCTCCCAGGCCCTCCAAACACCTCCCCTCTGATAGCTGCCAGGTCTGTTCTCTATCTATACAGAGTCTGTTTCTATTTTATTAGTTTATTTTGTTCATCAGATTCCACATATTAGATGCAACTGTTAATTTCCCTTATTTTACCTCTCTCCTAGTAATCTACTGTTACATAACAAACTGTCTCCAAATTTAGCAGCTTAAAACAACATCTGGTATATCCTGTAGTTTCTGAGACTGAGGAATCTAGGAGTATCTTAGCTGGCGGTTCTGGGCCAAGATCTCTTCTAGTTTGCAGTCAAGCCATCATTTGGGGCTGTTGTCATCTGAAGGTCTGACTGGGGCTGGAGAGTCTGCGTTCATCTCACTTGACCACACACAGAAAACAATGAAATTGAAGAGTATAAATAGAAGGAACTCTCAGAAATCCTACTGATCTCTATCTACACCATCAAATGTGAGGGTGAGAGCTGGGATGAATTCATCCAGGATAACATCAGCCTGAGACTACTGCGCTCCAACAACAAAGGTTTGGTGGCTCTAAAGCCATAGGTTCCCAAAACAATGTGAAATCTAACAGCACCACGTATTTTAAGAAAGTTATGGAATAACAGACAGAAGACAAAATACCCATCTTTTCCAGGAAAAGGAGCATCCCAACACCAAGTCCATAAGTGCAAGGGAAAGATAAAGAATGGATATACTGCCCTGGCCGGTTTGGCTCAGCGGTTGGAGCGTCGGCCTGCGGTACAGAGAGACCCGGGTTCGGTTCCCGCTAAGGGCACGTACCTCGGTTGCAGTTTGTCCCCGGTCCTGGTTGGGTCGTGCGGGTGGCAGCCACTCGATGTGTCCCTTCACATCGATGTTTCTCTCTCTCTCTCTTCCTCTCTCTCCCTCCCGCTCTATCGGAACAAAAAAAAATGGAAAAATGTCCTCGGGTGAGGATTAAAAAAAAAAAAAAGAATGGATATACTGCATACTGGCAAATAAAAAGCCTTGAAGATAAGTACACGGAAAGTGGGGGGAGGGAAGGGCATGAAACTTAACTAGGAAAAACTTCAACAGGACAAAATGTGAAATATCTTCTCTGAAAATAGAAGAAAATCTAGATGAATTCATTATGCTCTCCAAGGAATTCAGAAAATTTCAAGTAGATCTTATATGATCAAAAACAATAAGACCTTAGAGAGTGGGGGGGGGGATAAACCAAAGAACTTATATACATGTACGCATAACCAGTGGACATGAACAACGAAGCCGGGGACAGGGTGGTGGGGATGGGTAGGAGTCTGTCAATGGGGTAAAAAAGGAGAAACATCTGTAACAAAAAATAAATAAATAAAATAAAATATTAAAAAAAAAAACCCAAAACAATAAGACCACAAAACTGGAGGAAAAGTATACAGAGCTAAGGAAATTTCAACTCAAATCCTCTATAGAACTTACAAACACAGGTAAAACACAGGTAACAAACTCTACATGACAAGAACAGCAGGCTTAAGCCACAAAGAATTCAAAATAATACAATACAATTAGATATAATCACTGATGATCTAGTAAGCAGACAATTAGTATACGACCACCAATCAAAGAAAAAGGATAGCCTTATGTTAGGGGGAAAAAAGTATTAAATTTAAAAAATTGGTGAAGGGGCACAAAATAAACTCCAAGAATGCAGAAAGGCAGACTTGAAATACTTCAAACAAAGCTATAAGCCATTTTATTAAGTTCAGGGCTGATCGAAAATGAGCATGAAAAGTTGCCTGAATTTAATTCTTTCCAGCTTCTCCTTCCACTAAAAAGAAAGAATTACCAAGCAGTCCCTGTGATGGGAAAAGAAAAAGTTAGTAACCATTTCAGGAGGGAAATTTTACTTTGAAGCAAGTTTACAAAAATAATTGTGAATGAAACTAGCAAAAAAAGTTATCCATCCTGATTAGTGGTATCAGAAAGCACTTGAAAGCAAGACTTCTTCCACATAATCTCTCAATTAAGGAGAATTGTAAACTATGCTCCCAAATTGTATAATTTTATTTACCCTTTAGGTATAACACTCCAAAATTCTCACTTGATCAAAATATTATTAAATGTTGACCATATAATTTGTCACATCTCCTCTCTTGCCTTGTAGTGGAGTAGAACAAGCAATGCTGGGTACAATTTAAATGTATAATAAATGTTTTAAAACCTAACTAAACACAGAGAGAAATCACTTTCTCATTTTGGAAAGCACTAAGCTGGACATAATATGTACCTCAGAACTGTTGTAAGGATAAAATATGACCATGAATGTGAAAGTTCTTCGCAACAAATATCTTTACAGTGATGTTTAGATCAGCTTACTTGAGTACTAAAGTTTCTTCTTAGTTTCCTTCTCATTCACTGGTCATATAGGCTTTTGAACACAAAAACCTGAGTGACTACATAATAAATGGTTCTCAATCTTCTGAAATCCATACTTCTTTAAGAAGCACAAATCCATCACCTATTGTGTTTTTGGTTGTGTTTACCTAATATAACATAGCACCGAACGCAGTTTTTCAAACTACAACCTCTTCTTCTAATAATCAATATGACTCATCACCACACCTTTTAAAGAGACTAAAATCATATGAAATACACCATAAACTATAAAATATTGGAAAGCTAAAAATTTACTATTACTGCCTTGGCCGGTTTGGCTCAGTGGTTGGAGCATTGTTGGCCCACAGACCAGTGAGTTGCAGGTTCAATTTGGCGAGGGGCATGTGCCTCGGTTGCATTTGGTTCCTGGCCCTGGTCAGGGTAGTACAAGAGGCAGCTAGTTGATGTTTCTTTCTCTCTCTTTCTCTTTCTGCCCCCCACTCCCTCCCACTCTATCTGAAGATAAATAGAAGAAAAAAATTACTATTACTAATTTCTTAGAGTATGAAAGCTGTTATTTACATAAACATATACACTGACATGTGATTGACATACTTCAAGTAGTACATTCCTCAAAATTTTTCACATACTTTCCTCATCACTCCAATGAAAATACATTCCCTACAACAAAATTAAATACTAATTTTTCTTCTACCTTTCTGGTTTTATTTTGCCTTCATTGGTTCTTCATCAACCACAATAAGCAGAATTAACTACTCCTTTCATCATGGTCCCAAAACATCATCTTCATAGTGCCTAGCACAGTGAATGACAAACCTTTAGTGATGCTCAATAATAAAGTGTTGTTTTTAATACTATTATAAAACTTCTATTATAACTAATTGTATGTGTTTCTGTGAACCTCACCAGACTAAAACTGGAGGACAAGAATCCAGGTCTTCAATTTTTTCTTTTTCTTTTTGCATTCTAATCCTAGATTTATTCAACATAATCCTTTTACTCTATATAAGAAAGTATAAACACAATCTAAAATGCTACAAAGTTACAAAAAATTAATTTTAAAAGTAGTCAGGTCTTCAATTTTAAAAGTAGTTAAACAGTATTTGCAAAATCTGACTAGGTTCTGCTTTGTAACTACACTGTCCTTTGAATATGTCACCCATCTGTCATCCATATATTTGCTCATACCATTGCAAGCTCCTCTACAAAGCTTTCCAAAACCACTTACTCCAGTGCTGATCTTTTTCTCAAAATCTATTAGAAAATATTATTTTGTATGGTAAATTATGTAAAATATTCTTTAGTATTTGTTATGTTTCCCTAGACCAAACACAACTTACACCAACTCTACAATATACTCAACAGCAAAGTCCCTGCCAACTTCTTGCTCTACACCCACTCAGCACAGCATTTTTCAGGTAACTTGAATTCCATATACAGATAGATTAAAATGTAATGTACAACAGAGCCACATGCTGACAAAGAGCTAACAGTACTAGATCTGGTTGGTAAGCATTGGCAGGCTTTCTTTTCTTTTTTCTTTTTTTAATTGATGAGAGACAGACAGACACAGATACTGATGTAAGAAATCATGCAACTCGACAAGGGATGGAACCGAAACCTGGGTATGTGCTCTGACTAGGAATTAAACCTGCCACCTTTTGGTGTACGGGACAACACTCCAACTAACAGAGCCACACTGGTCAGGGTGGCACGCTTTCTTTAAACAATAATTTGGCACAGCACCTCCTACCCTCTAAGGTGATGATACAAGAAAATGGTTGTTCATGGGAGAAAGAGAAGAGCTGCACTCTGCAGTGCTCAGGTCAAGCAACAGCTACCCTTCAACTCACAGAATGAGGGAAAGATACAGACCACTTTCCGGCAGAAACCAAACCTTAAAAGGTGAAGTATTTCCACTAGGATCACAGAGAAAGTCAATGGCAGAGCTTGCACTGAAATCCATGTTTCCCCACTTGCAATCAAGCAACCTTTACTGCATCAAACAAATTCTCTAATTGTCTCAAAAGACTAGTAAGTCTGTCTTTACCTCATATACGCCAATCAAAGGGCAACCCCACAAATACCCAAGTAACTCACAAAGAAATTAGAAAGTGGGGAAAGGAAATGCTTTTCTAGACTCCTATGCATTTACCCAGACCTTGACTGCTAAGTGTTACAGGTTCTCCTTGGTCCCTTTCACTCTACATTTTCCTTTGGTATTTTCATCTGCAGCCTATTGCTTCATCTAGTAAATATAGCCTAAGAATTCCCAAATCTAAATATCACAACCAGACTTTTTTTTTTGACCTACCATTCTGTCCTCTAAACATCTCTACCTATGTCTGTCCCATGCTCACCTTAAAAACACTCAGCATTTATAAATTTATCACTTCCCCTCCCTGAGTCAACCAGCATCACCCCCTTGTGGCCACATTGCCTACCTTGGCAAATGGCACCATCTAATCAGAAACCTGTCACTGGGATTTCTCTCATCTCTCTTACCTCAGACACCAAGTTTTATCAATTCTCATTTGTAAATACAGTAGGACTCCCAACCAAATCATCTCCTACACATACCAATGATCTCCAAAGCTTTTGATCACATCTTTATTATTAAAAATATTTTGAACATACATGCACCCAAAATATATACCTATCTACTTATTAATTAACATACATGTATGCCTACAATAATATACTAAGATAGCATAAATCTTTATTTTTGAAGGTATTACAGATGTCTTCCACTAAAATATCATAAATATTAACAAAAATTTTCTCCCTACACTCCAGTGAGTCATTTTACACATCTTTGGTGTTTAGGAACCTACATTTTGAAAACTGTATAATGACACTGTCCTATAGCAAGAAAAAATAAATAAATAAATATATATATACACATATATAAATATATATATGTGTATATATATATATATAATCGCTACTTGAAGCAGTTCCTTTTTACACACACACACACTTCATGATGAGATGATATATCCATGTCTTGGCATATTGCTAAATATAGTTAACCTTATCGTCTAACGCCACAAACAAAAAATAAAGTAAAAGTAGTTGAATTCTAAAACCCCACATTTTATTATTCTATTAATAAAACTTAACTCTGTAAAAGTCTTAGAATTAGCCATCTTTAAAAAGATGAGAAATTTACCAAATACAATTTTGCTCCTTTTGCACACAGCTCCTAAAATAAATACTTTTTTTTTTTCACTTATCTACAGAAATATTCTAAGGCTGTTAATGTTCTGGGTTTTATGAACTGCACCTCCTTTAACCAAGATACATACTGTAATATTTTTCAATTTTCTACATCTATAGATACTATTACTGTTTCAGGACCCTTTACTCTTCCCTACCCTTATCCCTATCAACCCATTCTCCCTACCCCAATACTCCAGCCTCTGCAACAACACAAAAGACAAACAAAAATCCCACAATATATAACCAAAGTCAGAATAGATCTAGTAATACAAGAGATATTTACATATTTGTACAATATAATCCTCTAGGATTTTACCCACAACCTGACAGATCCTAACTTTCCAACAATAGTCCAGTTGAATCCCCTCAGATAAATTCAGCTTGCTACACATTCAGAAATTTACATTCTCAGAATTCAAAGTGTTGAAATTTTTAGCAGTTAGATGTTTAAGCTCATCATTCAAGCAGTATAGTTAAGAGTAAACCAGTGCACTTACAGGATATTAAAGAAAAATTTTCTTCGGATAGAATATTTACTACCCCCCATGCTGTCAGCCACAATTTTTTTGGCAATAAGCCAAACAATAAAGATATTAAGTGGCAAGCATTCCATGAAAACCAGCACCCTGTTAAGCTATTTAATTTTCATTTTATAATGTGACCAGATGTCCCTCCTCAGAGTCCCTTCTAGAGTTAAGAACTTACTGACACCAATATAGAACTACATTTTCATTCAGTGATGGTAAATGGGGGCAGATTTTAATTAGTGACCAGAAAACTAAGAAGAAAGCTTTTTAAAATTACTAAATCCAGTGATCTTCTGTATTATTGACTGTATATTTTTCATGAGCAGACAGCTGAGGGAGATTAGAAAACAATCTTGACGTACAACTTAACATTCTTTTTGAAAGACAACACTATATAAACTTAAAATTTTAGGTCTGTGAAGTTAACATAGATGACTTAAATTAGAGTTTATCTGCTTTCTATTTACAGAAGTAAAGTACTAACCACATCCCATCTTTTAAACTACCATTCTAATAATGTCTTCCATTTTATATTGAGTTTTATAAGTAAAATGACTTTGTCTTTAAAATCTGTTTTCTCTTTATCACTTCATCATCTTCAGTCACTCATTTAATATTGATCAATAAACCAAAATTATATGAAAATGCGAACATTACAGTGGGACTCTTAGATGAGTCCTTGTCCCCTCTGGACCTTGACATCCACAAATGTAGACTACGTAACTTCTAATAAAAATTCTGTAATCACAGTCAGTTCTACAATCTATTATAATGGCTGTATGTCGTTTAAGAAAGATATCTAATCAAAATTCATTTAGCATGTGATTTCTGTGCCATGAAAACAGTAAAAAACAACAACCCAGCAATTCTATACACCTAAATATCTATAAGGTATGCAGACGTGGTACCAGTGAAGTTATCAATTACATTCTGAGATTTTTAAAATCTTTTTAATATACCAAGAAGGGATGAAAAAGTCAACTTTTGAGCATCTACTCCAAGTGTTTAACATTTTATATCTGATTTTCACAACTATACCGTAACCTGTGACTCAAACATGGGCTTTGGCGCTAGACCCCATGGTCTGTCCACTCACCCGCTAAAATAACCACAGGCGAATTTCTTATGCTCCCAGTGCCTCCGTTTCTTCATTTGTAAAATGGGGGATAAAACAGGACTTACCTCATTAGATCGTGCCAGGATTAAACAACAAAATACATCTGAAGCGCACTGAGCTAAACATGGCCCTCACTGTCGTTATTACAATAAGGATTACTTTTATTATTAGTGTAGGTATTTTTGCTCCCTTTTTAGAGATGAGGAAATAGAAGCCGAAAGTGTCAGTTACCAGTGATCACACCAATTAGTGCTAGGTTTTGACTCAAAAGCACAAATTTGATAAAATAAAAACTACTTAGACATAATATAATTGCACTGTTTAAAACACCACGTATCATTATGAAGCATACGAAACGACACGTAGTACACGGGTCAGGATCGTGCCGGGCATTCAATTTCGCGGAGCCCCAGAGGAGCCCCCGGCGAGGACGCGCCTCGTCGGGCGTCTGCGGGCGCGGGCGCGGGCGCGGAGGCAGCCGACAGTCCGGGCAGATACGGTGAGAAAGGGAAAGCCGCTACGCCCCGCCGCGCCCGCGCCCGCCGCTCTCCCGGCCTCCCCCCGCCCGCCCAGCCCGCACGGGCCCGGCCCAGGCGGAGCGCTGCCACCAGCCTCCCACGGAGGAAGCATGAACAATTCCCCTATCGTGAAAGCTGATCACCGAACTCAACGCTGCGCAAAGGAAAAGCCGCCGACCGCAGACCGGGGCAAAGACGCTGTCCGGACGGGTCCAGGTCCCAGCAACTAAGCGGGTCCCAGAGCGGCCTCCACTCGCTTCCTCACCCGGACGCGCCCATTCGGCCGACAGGACTCGCTGGCCCTCGTTCACTGGAGCCCCGGCCACGCGTCAGGCCACGATCGCTGTGAGTGGCGGGTGTCAGAGTGGCCAGTGTGGCCTCCTGGCACTGCTCCGCAAGCAGCCCCAGCCCCGTTATGACAGGGCCCAGACCGGCCACTGTGCCCTCGGAAGGCGGGGGCTGGGGGCTCTGCATCCACGGGCGGCCGGCGCCGGGGCAGCGAGGGGCGGCGGGGAAAGTCCGAGAGGACGCCGGCGGCCCGCACTTCCGCTCCGGTCCCAGCAACCACCCCACCCCGCCGTCCCGCACAAGGTCCCTGCCGGGCCGCAGCAGGCCGCCCGAGATGTGGCCGCGCACGGCAGCCCGAGGCCGCCGCCCGCCCACCTCAGACCCCTACCTCTCCGGGCGGCGTCCGGCCCCGCGCAGTCGGCTCGGGCCTGCTCCTCCACCGCTCCGGCTCGGCCTCTCCCGCGGTCTGGCGCGGCCCTCAGTCTCCGGCGCGCCGGGCGGCGGCTCCTCCTTCTCCTCCGAGGCGGGAGGCAGGAGGCGGGGACTCGCGGTCAGGAGCCGCCTCCCGGCCAGAAAAGATCCCCTCGGCCGGCCTCCGCGGCGCGCCGTGCCCGCTGCTCCGCCGTCCTCTCCCTCCGGAAATGCATTCCTGCCGGGCCGCGTCAGCCGCACCCCAGGCGGGAGGAGGCGGGGGAGGAGGCGGCGGAAGCCGGAGGCCCGGGACAAAAGAGCTGCCTCGGTCGGGAGCGGCCCGAGGGCGGGGAGGAGCCGGGACGCTGCCGAGGCCTGCGCCGTGCCTCAGTTTTCTCTGCTGGTGGAGGAGGGGGCGTTGCGTGTACGCCGAGGCTCTGGCGAGTCTCACTGCCCTTCCAGGAGAGGAGGCTTTACTCTGCTTTGCCGCTGGTCTTCGGTTCTGTGTCCCTAAAGCTGCAAGTCTGTTTAACCAACAGTCCCGTTTGCCTGTCCCGCGACACCCTTTAGTTCCAGGCACATCAAGATAGTTAGTCCCCTTCCCCGCAATGCTTCGTGGGGCCCAAAACCTTTCCCTTTAGAATTAGCTAAAGCCAGTATTAGTTTTCTGAAAAGATAGTTTGACTTGTGTCTGTGAGAAAGGTGAAAACTTGGGAAGGGTATAGGTATCAAGAAAGATGGAAATGTGGAAAGTTTTAGAGAAGAAGTGCTGAGTTGGGAAGCTGCTCTTGTTAGATTGATCTGGCGGTCCATTTATGGGAAACAGGGATGAGAAGGAAAAGTTTCGTCCTTAAGAATACAGTTTCTATTTATCCTCACTTATTTTTAGTAGTGGACGTGGGGGCTGGAGAAGGAACATTTAAAAGGGAAGGGTAACATTCATTCTGAGAATGGCTGGGCATATTTTGATAAGAGGAGTGAAACCTGTACCAACCAACATACTGAAAAAACAGTAGTTCAGAATATGCTGCTGGCACGTTGAAAATGTGCGTTGCTAGCTAGTGAGCTGCAGCACCCTATTGGGAGCAGAGCTCAAATTATGAGATCTGTGAAACTTAAAAGTAGTGGTTCACTTGCCCAAGATTAGAAGCTGGGATGCCTATTTGGCTGCCAATTTTAGACACAAGAAAATAAAGTAATCCCACCCGTGGAGCATTTGCACATTGCTCACCAGTAAAGTAAAATCTGTTGGTTAGATAACCTCTGAAGACCACTAGAAATGAGCATGCTTTTTGCTAGTTCCTTCATGGATGACCAAGTTTAAGAGGTTAAATTATGTCTCCAAATTAATATTTCAATGGTAGAGCTGCCACCAGACGTCAACATTCTTGATTTTAGGAGAAGTTTCTAGGAGACTTCTGGTCTAGATGGCAGTGTAGGTAATCATGGTACTCACCTCCTCCCACAAGCACATCAAAATTGCAACTAAACTACAGAATATCCTTCAGAACCACCTGAAATCCAGCTGAATGGAAGTCCTACAACTATGAAATTAAAGAAGAAGCCACTTCAAGACTGGAAGGAGGGGCCAAGGCACAGATGGGCTAGTCCCACACCTACTACATGTGGCAGATAAAAATCAGGAAGGATACCTCAGCTGTGAAGGTCCTCCCTGAGTGAGGGGTCCCCCTCCCACACCAGGGTTGCAGTGCCAGAAAGACAAGTCCCCATAACTTCTAGCTGTAAAACCAACAGGAACTGGGGCTGAGAGAGGCTGAGGCTGCTGTAGCCCCAGGCAGTTCCACTTAAAGGGCCCACTCTTTCTGGGCTCCAGCATGGAGGGGAGGCAGCTTGAAAGGCACCAGAGACATATGGGGAAGAACTGAGTTGTTTGGTATTGGGGCAAGGGCTGCAGAGGCAGCTTTTTCCCCCAGACAGACATACTGGTGGAGGCCACTGTTCCTTTGGTGAGCCCTGCTCCCACAGGGCAGGCAAAGGGCCTCAGTTATCTGGGACTCTAGCAACCTGCTTTGTACTGTTTGTCCTGCCCTGATGATTCCCTGAGGCCCTACCCGACCCAACTTCAGGCCCACCCAAGCTGTTTCCAGTGGCTTTACCATAGGACTGGCCTGCTTTGGCTCCTGCTTCAGATTTTCCTAAATTCTCTGAAACAAGCAACATCTGGCCACAGCAAGCCTCATACCTCTTGTTAAGTGGCCCCAGGCCCAGCACTAGAAACAGCCAGCCTTGGTTCACAGCTTGGCTTCACCTGAGAACCTCCCAGCCCAGCACAAAAAGCAGCCATCAGCAGATTGCTTTGTAGCTTATGCCTGGTGGCCCTGGGTAGAACACAGGCAGTGGCTGATCTTGTCCCAGAGCCAGCACACTCAGTGGACAGCTTCAGACTACGTGGAAGCACCACCACCCAACCCCCTCCACAAGTGACACACTCAAGGAATGTACTCAGGGAGTACCAGAGCACTGCTGAAGTAAGTCTTGCTCTGTGTGGTGGGCTCCTGCACAGCTGATCATCCAAGGTAGTCAGAGGTCAGTGGTTAGTGGGTACAGCCAGTCCTTGCAGCTAATAAGCCTGAGTAAAACCCTCCCACAGACATGCCAACAGCAATCAAGATTCAGTTACAGCCCTGGCCGGTTTGGCTCAGCGGTTAGAGCGTCAGCCTGCGGTCTAGAGAGACCTGGGTTCGATTCCCGCTAAGGGCATGTACCTCAGTTGCAGTTTGTCCCTGGCCCTGGTTGGTTCGTGTGGGTGGCAGCCACTCGATGCGTACCTTTCACGTTGATGTTTCTCTCTCTCTCTTCCCCCTCCTGCTCTATCTGAACAAAAAATGAAAAAATGTTTAAAAAAAAGACTCAATTACAACAGAAGAGTATAAAGTCCACACAAGGGGTGCACCTCGAGGGCCAAGCTGCGTGATGAGGGAGGCTGTGCCACTAGACCCTATAGGACACCTACTACAACAGGCCACCCTAGGAAGCCTAGGAGACATAGCAGCTCTATCTAATATATAGAAACAAACACAGGGAGGCAGCCAAAATGAGGGGACAAAGAAACATGTCCCTAATGAAAGAACAAGAACAGAACAAAACTCCAGGAAAAGAACTAAATGAAATGGAGATAAGCAATCTAACAGATGCAGAGTTCAAAACACTGCTTATAAGGATGCTCAGTGAACTTAATGAGGGCCTCAGGAGCATAATAAAGGACCAGTCAGAAATGCAGGATGCACTAACTGAAATAAAGAATAATTTACAGGGAATCAATAGTAGGGTAGGTGAAGCCAAGGAGCAAACTATCGATTTGGAATATAAGGAAGCATAAAACACCCAATCAGAACAGCAAAAAGAAAAAAGAATCGAAAAAAATGAGGATAGTGTAAGGAGCCTATGGGACAACTTCAAGTGTACCAACATTTGTATCATGGGGGTGCCAGAAGGAGAAGAGAGAGGGCAAGAAATTGAAAACCTATTTGACAAAATAATGACAGAAAACTTCCCTAAGTTGGTGAAGGAAACAGATATACAAGTCCCGGTAGCACATAGAGTCCTAAACAAGATGAATCCAAAAGAGGCCCACACCAAGACACATCATCATCAAAATGCAAAAGGTTACAGACAAAGAGAGAATCTTAAAAGCAGCAAGAGAAAATCAGTTACTTACTAGGGAGCTCCCATAAGGTTGGCAGTCGACTTCTCAAAAGAAACTTTGCAGTCCAGGAGGGAGTGGCAAGAAATATTTAAAGTGGTACAAAGAAAGGACCTATAACCAAGGGCACTCTATCCTGCAAAACTATCATTTAGAATCCATGTCCATATAAAGAGTTTCCCAGAACCTGGCCAGTGCAGCTTAGTGGTTGAGCATTCACCCATGCACCCAGAGGTTGCTGGTTCAATTCTCAGTCAGGGTACATTCCCAGGTTGTGGACCTGATCCCCAGTGGGGGGATGCAGAAGGCCACCAGTCAATATTCTCTGTTATAGATGTTACTATCTCTCTCTCCCTAAAAATCAATAAAGAAAAAATAAATAAAAAAATTTTAAGTTTCCCACATAAGAAAAAGCTAAAGGAGTTCATCACCACCAAACTGGTATTATATGAAATGTTGACGGGAGAAGGAGAAGAAGGAAGACAAAAATATATGAACAATAAAATGGCAATAAATACTTATCTATCAACAATTGAATCTTCAAACAAAATGAGCAAGCAGAACTGAAACAGACTTATAGATACAGAGAACTTCTTGTTGGTTGCCAGATGGGAGGGGAGTTGGGTGAAAATGATGAAGGGATTAGGAAGTACAAATTGGTTGTGAGACTGATGAACCTCAAAGGGAAGGGGGGGAGGTGGGGTGGGAAGAGAGAAACCAAAGAACTTCAATGCATATATGCATAACCAATGGACACAGAAAATAGTGTGGGGAAGGCAGGAAGATTAGGGAGGAGGGGGTCAAGGAAGAAATAAAGAGGGACATCTGTAATACATTCAACAATAAAGATAAGTTTAAAAAAAGAGAAGATAATTTCTGGTAGTGATAATTTTTTTGCCTGATGTATCCCCTCTGGCAAGGGAAACAAAAGAACAAATACATAAATTGGACTATATCAAACTAAAAAGTTTTTGCACAGCAAAGAAAACCATCAACAAAATGAAAACACAACCCACTGAATGGGAGAACGTATTCACCAATACATCTGACAAAAGCCTAATATCAAAAATTTAAAAAGAACTTATAAAACTCAATACCAAAAAAAACCCCCAAGCAATCCAATTAAGAAATGCAAAGGGCCTGAATAGACACTTCTCCATACAGACAGATGGCCAATAGACATATGAAAAAGACGCTCAATGTCACTAATCGTTAAGGAAATGCAAATTAAAACTACAACAAGATATCACCTCACACCTGTCAGAATGGCTATCATCAATAAATCAACAAACAAGTGCTGGCGAGCATGTGGAGCAAAAGAAACCCACATGTGCTGTTGTAGGAAATGCAGATTGGTGCAGCTACTGTGGAAAACAGTATGGAGTTTCCTCAAAAAAATTAAAAATGGGCCAGGGCCGATTAGGCCCAGCGGTTAGCACATAGGCCCATAGACCAGAGAGTCTCGGGTTCAGTTCCCGATAAGGGCACATACCTTGGTTGCAGTTTGTTCCCACCCCAATTGGTGTCATGTGGTGGCAACCATTGGATGTGTCTCTCTCATGTGGATGTTTCATGCTCTCTCTCCTCCCCCCCCTCCCCCCGCCCTCCCGCTCTATCTGAAGATAAATGCAAAAATGTCCTCAGGTGAGGATTTATTTTTATTTTATTTTGATTTATTTATTTATTTTTTTGTTACAGATATTTCAACTTTTTTACCCCATTGGCACCCCCCTCCCCACCCCACCTCCGCCACGTCCCCGGCTTAGTTGTCCACGTCCATTGGTCATGTATACATGCATATAAGTTCTGTGGTTTATCTCTTCCCACCCCCCCACCCCCTCTTCTAAGGGATGTCAGTCTGTGCCCTACTTCCATATTTCTGGGTCTACCCTATTCCTCAGACTGTTATGTTCATTATATTCCATATACAAATGAGATCATGTGGTATTTGTCTTTTTCTGCTTGGCTTATTTCACTTAGGATAATACTTTCCAGGTCCCTGCAGGTCGTCTCAAAGGATAAGAGATCTTTCTTTCTTACCACTGCATAGTACTCCATTGTGTATATGTACCACTGCTTTTTTATCCATTCGTCTACTGATGTACAGTAGGGCTGTTTCCAGATCTTAGCTATTGTAAATAGTGCTGCTATGAACATGGGGGTACATATATTCTTCCTGATTGGTGTTTCAGGCTTCTTAGGGTATACTCCTAGAAGTGGGATCAATGGGTCAAATGGAAGTTCAATTTTTAATTTTTTGAGGTAAAACCATATTGTTTTCCATAGCGGCTGCACCAGTCTGCATTCCCACCAGCAGTGTATCAGAGTCCCCTTTTCTCCACATGCTCACCAACACTTGTTGTTTGATGATTTGTTGATGACGGCCATTCTGACAGGTGTGAGGTGATACCTCATTGTTGTTTTAATTTACATCTCTCTGATGATTAGGGATGTTGAGCATTTCTTCATATGTCTCTTGGCCATTTGTATGTCCTGTTTGGAGAGGTGTCTATTCAGCTCCTCTGCCCATTTTTTAATTGGGTTCTTTGTCTTCCTTTTGTTGCGTTGTATGAGCACTCTATAAATATTGGAAATTAACCCCTTATCTGATACATCACTGGCAATGATGTTCTCCCATACAGTGGGTTGCCTTTCCATTTTGATGATTGTTTCTTTTGCTGTGCAGAAGCTTTTTAGTTTGATGTAGTCCCATGTGTTCATTTTTTCCGTTGTTTCTGTTGCCTTAGGTGATGTATCAGTGAAAATTCTGCTCCGTATGATGTCCGAAATTTTGTTGCCTACATTTTCTTCTAGAATTTTTATGGATTCACGGGTCACATTTAAGTCTTTTATCCATTTTGAGTTTATTTTTGTGTATGGTGTAATTTGATGGTCTAGTTTCATTTTTTTCCATGTAGCTGTCCAGTTTTCCCAACACCATTTATTAAAGAGGCTGTTTTTACTCCCCTGTATGCTCTTGCCACCTTTGTCAAATATTAATTGAGCGTATTGCCTTGGGTCCATTTCTGGGTTTTCAGTTCTGTTCCACTGGTCTATATGCCTGTTCTTGTGCCAGTACCAGGCTGGTTTGGTTACAGTCTCTTTGTAGTATAACCTGATATCTGGTATTGTGATCCCACATACTTTGTCCTTCTTTTTCAAGATTGCTGTGGCTATTCGGGGTCTTTTTTGGTTCCATATGAACTTTTGAAGTATTTGTTCTAATTCTATGAAATATGTCGTTGGTACTTTGATGGGGATTGTATTGAATCTATAGATTGCTTTGGGTAGTATGGACATTTTAATGATGTTAATTCTTCCAATCCATGAACAGGGTATGTGCTTCCACTTTTTTATATCTTCCTCTATTTCTTTTTTCAATGACCAGTAGTTTTCTGCAAATAGGTCCTTTATTTCTTTGGTTAAGTTTTTTCCTAGGTATCTTAATATTTTTGCCGCGATGGTAAATGGGATTGTTTTTTCAGTTTCTCTTTCTGTGAGTTCATCATTGGTGTACAAGAATGCCGTCGATTTCTTGACGTTAATTTTGTATCCTGCTACTTTGCCAAATTCATTTATTAAGTCTAGTAGATTTTTGATGGAATCTTTAGGGTTTTCTATGTATAATATCATGTCATCTGCAAATAATGACAGTTTCACTTCCTCCTTTCCAGTTTGGATCCCTTTTATTTTTAGTTCATGTCTGATTGCTGTGGCTAAGACTTCCAGGACAATGTTAAACAAGAGTGGCAAAAGTGGACATCCCTGTCTTGTTCCTGTTCTTAATGGAAATGTTTTTAGTTTCTCTCCATTGAGTCTGATGTTGGCTGTAGGTCTTTCATATATGGCGTTTATTATGTCGAGATATGATCCCTCTATTCCCACATTGCTGAGCGTTTTTATCAGAAATGGATGCTGGATTTTGTCGAATGCTTTTTCAGCATCTATTGATATGATCATGTGGTTTTTATTCTTCATCTTATTTATGTGGTGTATCACATTTATTGATTTGCGAATATTGTACCAGCCTTGCATCCCTGGAATGAATCCCACTTGGTCATGGTGAATAATTTTTTTGATGTATTTCTGGATCCGATTTGCTAATATTTTGTTCAGGATTTTGGCGTCTATGTTCATCAGGGATATTGGCCTGTAGTTTTCTTTCTTCGTAGTGTGTTTTTCTGGTTTTGGAATTAGAATTATGCTGGCCTCATAGAACATGTTTGGAAGTCTTCCTTCTTCTTGCATTTTTTGAAATAGTTTGAGGAGAATGGGTGTTAGTTATTTTTTGAATGTTCGGTAAAACTCCCTTGTGAAACCATCTGGGCCTGGGCTTTTGTTTGCTGGGAGAGTCTTGATTACCTCTTCAATTTCCTTAGTTGTTATTGGTCTCTTCAAGTTATCTATCTCTTCCCGGTCCAGTTTTGGGAGACTGTGTGTTTCTAGAAATTTGTCCATTTCACTTAGATTGTCGAATTTGTTGCCATATAGTTGTTCATAGTAGTTGATAACAATCTTTTGTATTTCCGTGGTGTTGGTTGTTACTTCTCCTCTTTCATTTCTGATTTTGTGTATTTGGGTTCTCTCTCTTTGTTTCTTGGTGAGTCTTGCTAAGGGTCCATCAATCTTGTTCATCTTTTCGAAAAACCAGCTCTTTGTTTCATTGATCCTTTGAATTGTTTTTTTGGTCTCTATGTCATTTATTTCTGCTCTGATCTTTACTATTTCCTTCCTTCTACTTGCTCTGGGGTTTTCTTTTTGTTTGCTTTCTAATTCTTTAAGTTGTGAGGTTAGACAGTCAATTAGAAATTTTTCTTGTTTTTTGAGGTAGGCCTGTAGTGCTATGAACTTCCCTCTCAGAACTGCTTTCGCTGCATCCCATAGATTTTGTGTTGTTGTGTGTTCATTTTCATTGGTTTCCAAGAACTTTTTAATTTCTTCCTTGATCTCCTCGGTGACCCATTCATTGTTTAATAACATGCTATTTAGCCTCCATGTGTTGAAATGTCTTTGCATGTTCTTGTTACAATTGATTTCTAGTTTCATGCCATTGTGATCTGAGAAGATGCTTGATATGATTTCAATCTTCTTGAACTTGTAGAGATTTAGTTTGTGTCCTATCATTGAGAATGTCCCATGTGCACTTGAGAAGAATGTGTATTCTGTAGTTTTTGGGTGTAATTCTCTGTATATATCCATTAAGTCCATTTGGTCTAGTGCTTCATTTAGAGTCTCTGTTTCCTTGCTAATTTTTTGCCTAGAGGATCTATCCAGTGCTGTCAATGGGGTGTTGAAGTCCCCTGCTATGATTGTATTGTTGTCGATTTCTCCTTGGAAGTCCTCCAGAAGATTTTTTTTTTAATTTTTTTTTTTTCAAATCTTTATTGTTGGATGTAGAATGTATTACAGATGTTCCACATTTTTTCCCCATTGACCCCCTCCGCCCCACTTCCGCCCCCCTCCCACCTTTTCCCACCCTATTGTCTGCGTCCATTGGTTATGCAAATAAGTTCTTTGGTTTATTTCTTCCCACCCCCCCAACCCCTTTCCCTTTGAGGTTTGTCAGTCTAGCAATGAATTTGTGCTTCTTAATCCCTTCACCTTTTTCACCCATTCCCCCAAACCCCCTCCGATCTGGCAACCAACAAAATGTTCTCTGTATCTATGAGAATGTTTCTTTTCTTCCTGTTCATTTTGTTTGTAGATTCCATTGTTGATAGACATGTATTCATTGCCATTTTGTTTGTTCATACATTTTATCTTTTTCTTCAAAAAGACCCTTCATCATTTCATATAATAACGGTTTGGTAATGATGAACTCCTTTAACTTTTTCTTGTCCTATATTGGGTGCATATATGTTTATCAAGCTTCTATCTTCCTGTTGGATAGATCCTTTCAATATTATGTAGTGACCGCCTTTGTCTCTAGTTATGGTCTTCATTTTGAAATCTATTTTATCAGATATGAGAATTGCTACCCCAGCTTTTTTTGCTTTCCATTTGCTTGGAAAAATTTTTTCCATCCCTTCACTTTCAACCTATGTGAGTCTTTTGTTGTGAGGTGGGTCTCTTGTAAACAACATATAGATGAGTCATGCTTTCTTATCCAATCAGCTACTCTGTGTCTTTTTATGGGAGTATTCAATCCATTTACATTTAAGGTGATTATTGATATGTACTTATTTATTGCCATTTTTTGTTTAGTGTGGTTATATTTTTCTTCCCGTTTCTACTGCTAATTACAGCAGTCGTTTTAACATTTCTTGCAGTGCTGGTTTGGTGCTAATGTATTCCCTTAGCCTTTTTTTGTCTGGGAAGCTCTTTATTTTACCTTCTATTTTGAATGATAGCCTTGCTGGGTAGAGTAGTCTTGGACTCAGATTCTTGTTTTTCATCACTTTGATTACTTCCTGCCATTCCCTTCTGGCCTGTAGTGTTTCTTGTGAGAAGTCAGCTGAGAGCTTTATGGGGTTTCCTTTGTAGGTAACCTGTTGCTTCTCTCTTGCTGCTTTTAGGATTCTCTCTTTGTCTTTAATTTGTGGCATTTAAATTACTATGTGTCTTGGTGTGGGCCTGTTTAGGTTCTTCTTACTTGGGACTCTCTGTGCTTGTTAAACTTGAATGCCTTCTTCCTTCACCAAATTAGGGAAGTTTTCTCTCACTATTTTTTTGAATATATTCTCTATCCCTTGCTCATTTTCTTCTTCTTCGGGGACTCCTATGATGCGAATATTATTACGTTTCCAGTTGTCCCATAGTTCTCTTAAGCTGTCTTCTTGTTTTTTAATAATTTTCTCCTTTTGTTTTTCTGATTGGTTGATTTTTTCTATCCTGTCTTCTAATTCACTGATCCGGTCCTCAACTTCCTCTACTCTGCTTTTTAAACCTTCCAATGTGTTTTTCATTTCTAATATGTCATTTTTTATCTCTTCTTGATGGTTTTTAATTTCCAATTGGCTTATTTTCAGTGTCTCTATGTCCTTACTCATGCTGTTCAGCTTCCTCAATATCATGGCTCTGAATTCTAGCTCTGTTAACATGCCTAATTGCTCCACATTGATCTCATCTTCGGTGGAGGTCTCCTCATCTTTCATTTGGCTTCTGTTTCTGTGTTTCACCATTTTGGCTATCACAGTGGGCTTTGGAGCCTGTCAAGTTTTCCCTGTGGGTGTTGGTGTTCTGCTGTTTGTGGCTCCCTCTCCTGAGTTTAGATGAGCAAGGGAGGACCCACGTTAAACACCACTGTCAAGTCTTACTTTCCTGGTTAATGTTGCTAGCCCAGGAAAGGTACTGTTATCCTCTAGCTTTTTGCCTGGAGGCTAGCAGTTGAGGTTACTTGATGCGTTTTGGGTTGTCCGTTGATTGAAAAACTTCCTCAGGTGCTCAGCACAAGGGGATTTCACGAAGGTGGGGCAGATGCTGGTTGTTAGTGAGCCTCAATTAGCACTTCAATGGCCCACAGGGTGGGGTTGCATCTCTGAGGGAGGGGCTGCTGCCTCTCTCAGAGCCCTGGGAAGGAGCAATGTGGCCACCGTCCTGTGTAGGAGCAACTCAGCAAAAGCTCTGAGCTCCCTCCAAATCCCGAGCGTCCCAACACAGTGCCAGTCCAGTCCGCCCTCCCTCTGCTGGAGCCCAAGGTGAGTAGCTGTGGCTATTTTAGCCTCTTTCCGGCTCTGCGCTGTGGAGCCGCCTGGGAGTGTAACCCGAGGGCGCTGCTCCCAGCTGAGGCCGCTGCCGAGCTGCCGACAGTGGGCTTCCAGCCCCCGTCTCGTGCCTTCGCAAGCCTACAGGGATGGAGTCATTGTCCCTCATTATATGGTCCTCCAAGCTGCTTTTCTGTTGCTTTTTCCCGTCGATTTGTCTGTGTTATAGTTGTAATTCCAGTTTGGTTCTGGGAGACGGTCTATGTAGCTTCTGTTCACTCCGCCGCCATTTTTCTGGTCCCCTCAGGTGAGGATTTAAAAAAAATTATTAAAAATGGAACTGCCTCATGATCTAGCAATTCCACTTCTGGGAATATATCAAAAGAAACCGATAACACTAATTCAATAGAATATATACACCCCTATGTTCATTGCAGTGTTGTTTAAACTAGGCAAGATTTGGAAGCAAGATTTAGATGAGTGGATAAAAAAGCTGTCATTTAAACAATAGAATACTACTAAGCTGTAAAAGAGAAGGAAATCTTATCTTTTGCAATAGCATGGATGGACCTGGAGAGTATAAGGCTAAGTGAAATAAGCCAGTCAGAGAAAGGCAAATACCATATGATTTCACTCATATGTGGAATCTAATGAACAAAGTAAACTAACAAAGTCAAGACAGATTCATGGATACAGGGAACAGGCTTTCAGCTGTCAGAGGGGAGGGGGTTTGTTGGGGGTTGAGTAAGAAGGCTGACAGGATTAAGCAAAAAAAAAGAAAAATGAAAGACTTTACGGATACAGACAACAGTACCACAATATAATATACAGATGATGTATTATAGAATTATATACCTAAATCCTGTATAATTTTGTTAACCAATGTCACCCCAGTAATTCAATTTTAAAAAGTTGAAAAAGACAAAATATTAGATGATGTGTTTGAGTAAATTGTTAAATTTTGTCTAAATAAATAAATGTATTGGCTATACTGCTCAAAATTAATCAGGATTGGCCTGAGCTCAGCATTGGAGACCAGTTAAAAAAATAAAGCATAATTTATCCATGATTCATTTGCACTACATTTCCCAGAATTTTCTTCCCTGTATAAGATTTGAGGAGGCAATCTTTGCCACAAGAACGTTATGAAGTTTACATCTGCACAACCCTAAACAAAATTACTTCAAGGACAATTTAATTGTCCTTTTAATCCCAGCATCAAACACTATTCCAGGACACATAATAGGGGCTCTGCTAATATTTCATAAATGAATAAATGGGTTCTTCTGCTTCCCTGGGACCAGGCCAAAACATTGGCTAAACTAAAGTATAACTAGCAATTTATGTACAGAAGTCATGAGTCTTTGGGAAAATAGAAATTAAAGAAACATATTCTCTAAGAAAAGCAGGGATTGATCAGTAGTATGACTCTACTTGTGATTTCATATAAATTTTAATTGATACACAATTAGCTAACTATAAAATTTGCCAACACTCTGAACAAGGATTGGTCAGACTTACCAGTCTAAAACGGAAATGCTAGTAAGTAGGAAAAGTACAATTCTCATTGCTAGATCATATCATAATAGAATATCTGTTAGTACCTTGATTTAAGATAAATGATACTTTACCTATACTGTCTCCAATTATTATAAAGTTTCTTCTGCCATTTCATAAGTCATTATGTCAAATATTTAAAAGTTGGCCTATTAGTTTTAGCACCATACCACTAGGTGCTCTTCAAAATCTCTTTACTCACCTACTGTTTCCAAAGTAAAGTTTCAAAGTTGTCCACTAACAAAGACTTCATTGGATGCCTAGGTTCATTTCAATTAGTATTATCCCTATTTCTATTTATAATTAAAGTATAGGTTTACATAAATGAAAGAAGCTACTAATATTTAGTCAGGTACAAAACAGCTAAAGGCTTCCCTCAAAAACTGATTTTCTTTTTTGAACAGTGGGAGTGAAGAGTGAGTAAGTGATGGCTTCAGGAGTTGATAGCTCTCTTCCTCTAGTAGATTTACCACCCTTGGCACTTAACCTTTAAAATATTATCTCATTCAGCCTGGCAAGTGTTGCTCAGTGGTTAGGCATTCACCCATCCCCCCATGCACCAAGAGGTCTCTGGTTCAATTCCTGGTCAGGGCACATGCCCATGTTGTGGGCCAAATCCCCAGTGGGGAACATGCAGGAGGCAGCCAATTGATATTCTCTCTCATCGATATTTCTATCTCTCTCTCCCTCTCCCTTCCTCTCTCTAAAATCAATAAAGAAGCCCTGGCCAGTTTGGCTCAGCAGTTGACCCACGGACCAGAGCATCCCAGGTTCAGTCCTGCTAAGGGCACATACCTCAGTTGCAGTTTGTCCCTGGCCCCTATTGGGGTCATGTGGGTAGCAACCAATCAATGTGTCTCACTCACATCGATGTTTCTGTCTGTCTCTTTTTCCCTCTCTCCCTCCTGCTCTATCTGAAAATAAATGCAACAATGTCCTCGGGTGACATTTAAATATTTTTTAATTAAAAAAAATTAAAGTAAATTAAATCAATAAAGAAAAATAAAATAGCCCTGGCCAATTTGGCTCAGCGGTTAGAGCGTCGGCCTACGGTCTGGAGAGACCTGGGTTTGGTTCCCGCTAGGGGCGCAAACCTCGGTTGCAGTTTGTCCCGGCCCTGATTGGGTTGTTTGGGTGGCAACCACTCGATGTGTCCCTTTCATATCCATGTTTCTCTCTCTCTCCCTCCCACTCTATCTGAACAAAATATCGAAAAATGTCCTCAGGTGAGGATAAAAAGAAAGAATTAAAAAAAAAAAAAAGAAAAGAAAATATTACCTCATTCAGTTAGCCACAAATCATCCCATGATAACTTGCAGTCTTTTCAGTTTTTGAGAGTGGAAACAACCCTAAGCAGTATAAACTTGTATGGGCAGATATTTTAGTACACATTGATTTTCACTTTTTTTTTTGGATGATGGGACTGTGGGGTATTGGGATGTGAGGACCCCACCTAGTTTTCATTTTTTTAAGTGCAATAATCACCAGAGGCAAGACCCCATGGCATTAGAACAAAGGATGAATACCTTCATTGTGAAAATAAAAGTGTATACCCAAGACCGAATTTTTCTTGGTATTGGCCATGGACTGGCACATTCTGGTACAATCCATACCAGATCAGTTAAAAATAAACAGGGTGACTTTGTGTCCCACTGCCCATGATAGCCCCAGTTTGTCGGTTGTCCATAATTATCAATAGCACTTCTTTTATTTTCAAAAGTACATCTTGATATGGATGATAGATTCTATGGTCACCCTATAAATAAGAATCTCCAGACAATGAGAGAGAAAAAGAATAGTTTTAGAATTTGAAGGGGCTGTAGAGAGAAACATGGCAAATCAGGTTCCACATTTATAGGTAAAGACCAATTCCAACATTGATAAAGGAAAAAGTGGTGTGGGGATTAGTGTGCTGAATTAGGCAATTCCTATGTAACAAAAATTCCCTACTAGGAGATTTAATTAGGGAAAATACTTGAAAATTGCCTGGCTGACTAACAAGACTTGGTTTTAGATAATATTGTAAATATATGTGATGGCTTCCAGAGCAAACAGATTGACAATGGCTCAGTAAGTCTTCACCTACTTTTCTAAAAACTGTTTTTACACAGTGATCAGAAATATTTTTCTCAACTGCCACCTCCAGCTACTTAGAACATAACTTCTTTAAACATTAAGAAAAGGAAAAGATGAGTGGATGGGGATGGAAGGAACAGAATTCTCTAGTAACATCTTATCATTCCATTATGGAGCTGCTTCTAAATCATAAAAAAACCCATCCCTTTTTTTAAAAGAAACTAAAATCCCTCTATTTAATGTGGATCTGGCTCTGGCCAGTGTGGCTCAGATGGTTAAGCGTTGTCCCATGCACCAAGAGGTCGCAGGTTCAGTTCCTGGCCAGGGCACATGCCCAGGTTGCGGGCTCAATCAGAGACAGCTGATTGATATTTCTCTCTCTCCCTTTCCCTTCCTCTGTCTCTAAAATCTATAAAAATATATTTTTAAAAAACCTTCTTAATCAATCAATAAATGTGAATATGTGTGCTTTGGTTAAAAGAAAAAAAAGCAGCCCTGGGAATTACTGACATTTTTGAAGAACAAGAAACGGTGAGACAATTCTTCCAGTTCCTCCTTCTTGTGTCTCTAAATATATGCAAATAATCATAATGCAGAGAAACTGGAAATTGATTTCTTTTGCAACTTCTCATTTTTGTCTTGGGAGCTTTGATTTAGTGAACACTTCTCAATACTCTGTTATCATTGCCAGAGGAACCATGAAAAATTCAGTTTGCTACAAGGCAGCCACCAACTCTGTATATATGGTATAGGTCAGTGAATTTGACTAGACTATCCTGAGTTGTCAGTCAGTGCTTTATTCCTTTGCTTTTTAAAAATAAGGTGGAAAATAGAATAGTCTGGCCTAATTTGCAGTGTATCCCTTTTAGCTTTGGCTAGCCATTAAGTCTTTTCCTTTTCTAGATAGTTAGGAGTTGAGGGATTATGACTTTGAATATGGGTCACTTATGAAAAGCTGCCTCAACTGGTTCTGCTTTATGTTCTCCATATATAGCAGCCCCTTTTTCTCCTGTCCTGTCTGTGGAGTATTGCTTCCACTGGGTGTGAGCAATCCCTGCCAACATTCAGATGCTGAACATTTTTAAGAGCTGGGAGGTAACAGTGTTTTTAGGCAGCTCTTTTCAGACACGGAGTTTCTTCAGCAGGGGAAGAGAATGTGCCTTCCCAAATAAGAATGAAGAATATGTCAAATATAAGCAGTTGAATAGCACTGGAGTTATTTTTAGGAACCAGGGTCACTCAGTGCAGGAAATGATGGTGCTACCAATGGGTAATGGCTAGTGACTATAAAACAACACTGTGTCTTTACTCATTTAACTACTTTTGAGTGTTGAGAAAACTTGGCTAATTTAGGCCAGATTCATTAGGGACTGGGAAGGCTGGGAAGTTAAAAGGTATGTTGGTAAGTAAAAGCACAATTAATCCCTATAACATATTATCTAAGATTGAGTTTTTGCTGTGTACCTACGTATGGAAAACCATGAGTACATGAACACCTTAAAATGGTAGACAAAGTTTTATTTATACATATAGATCTGTGTTTTTGCAGCTATTTCTGGCTTTAATGGGATCTTAACCCCAAAGCATTAAGAATCGCTATTTTATTTTCTAATTAAATTCATTGGGGTGACATTGGTTAATAAAATTATATAGGTTTTGAGTGTACAGTAGTATGATACCTCATCTGTAAGTCAAGTCTCTCTGTCACCATACACTTTTATTTATAGACCAAGAGTCTAAATAAATTTTGTTGTTGTTGTTGCCCTGGAATTTTGGGTTGTATATTGATTAGTTTCATCCAAAACAATCTTTTAAACACCAGATAAACTTCCAAATATTTTGTTATAACAAGATTTTCACTGCAACGTTATTTAACTGTAGGAGGTAGAACAGGAAAAGTAAATCTTTTGTGATCAAACCACACAACTAAAGATTGTGCTGTTTGTGTTTACTTTTCAAGGTAAAATAAACTTCAAAGAGAAACTAGAACTTTTTATTTCAAATTTCCTACTTACATACTAGGACATAAATGCCTTCAAGTTATATCTAAAAATCATACTGGTTAACAGCTTGTAAAATTTTAATTAGACTGAGAGCAATTGTGAATACATTTTAATGATATTTCTAAAAATATTTTCCATGTAGCATTCAGAGAACAAGAACCATGGCTCTGTTACTTTAGGACTTCTGCATTGTTGTTGCCTGATGTAATAGGCTTTTTACTCTATGATCACAAGAATTCCCTATTTAGAACTGCTAAAGGGTGCCACATGCCTAAAATATCAATGAAAACTGTTTTTCTCTTACAGTCAGAACACTGGCTAAGAAAATGAAATACTTCAATTAAAACTTCACCAGTAGAGAGAAAGTATTTGCAAAAAAACATATCTGATAAAGGACTGTTATCCAAAATATGCAAAGAACTCTTAAAACTTAACAAAAAGAAAACAAACAACCTGTTTTAAAAATAGGAACTGATACCTCACTAAATGAGATACTATACAGAAGGCAAATAAGCTTATGAAAAGATGCCTCACATCATATGTCATTAGAGGATTTAAAATTAAAGCAACAATGAGATACCACTACACACCTTTTAGAATGGCCAAAATCCAGGACACTGACACCACCAAATGATGGTGAGGATGTGGAGCAACAAAAACTCTCATTAATTGCTGTTGGGAATGCAAAATGGTCCAGCCACTTTGGTAAACAGTTTGGCAGTTTCTTATAAAACTAAAAATACTTTTATCGTATGATCTAGCAACTACCCTCCTTGGTATCTACCCAAAAGAAACATGTATCCACACAAAAACCTGCATACAGATATTTATAGTAGCTTTATTCATAGTTGCCCAAACCTAGAAACATCCAAAATGTCCTTCAGTAGGTGAATGGATAAATAAATATCTGATACATCCAGACAGTGGAATATTATTCAGTGCTAAAAAGAAACGAGCTATCAAGCATGAAAAGATGTGGAAGAAACTTAAATGCATATTACTCAGTGAAAGAAGCCAGTCTATAAAGGTAATATCCTGTATGATTCCAACGATATGATAATCAGGAAAAAGCAATTGATTAAATAAACTCAAATACATCCATGGAAGATAATAACCAGCTTTTTTTAATTGATAAAAAAAAAAAGAGCTAGTATTACACTATGGGAATTTTTGCATTTTTATCTTGGCTCTGTGACATGGGCCCTTTCAAAAAGCTAGGATATGCCTTTGGTGAGGTTTTCAAAAATGAGTTAGACCTGAGTGCATTGATATGGAAAGATATTTAATATATATTGTGTGTGTGTAATGAACAAGAGGCAGAAAACATTATGGTGTAATCACAGGAAACAGTATTACTATGGTCTACATTTTGTAGGTAAGGAAACTTATTTAGAAGTTACATTGAAAAACTAGTAAATTACAGAACCAAGATTTGAACCTAGGCAGTCTGGCTCCAGATGTTTGCACTTTACTGCTTCTATGACATTGTCTGCCCTGTTCCAGATAAGTCTGTAATTCTGATATTCAAGACTAAGTCAATCTGTCTGCAGATATAAGGCATCCAATACCAGCATTTACAATAATAATGTGACATTTTCACCTCCATCTTTGCTATTCTTTATATATCTCTTAATTGACATCTCTACCTATTCATCTATCTATCTATGATATATATATATATCAAAAGGGAAAGGATGACATTAGATTATAATTGTTATATATCAATGTCGCCAAGCTTACAGGCATGGCTATGATTGTTCAGTCAAATCATTCCAAAGTTGGTCAGTTATATATTTTTAGTACAGACCTTATAGGATTCTATCTTTATTAAGGGTAATGACCATCATATGTGTCAGTGTTTTACATATATGATTATATTGCTTCTCCTAAAATAAAATCACCACCCCTCTTCTTTGACCTATTTTCAACCATCTTCCCCTGGCCCCACTATACTTTTAGCCAAATTGACTTTCTCTCTGTTCCATGACTTTATCAAGCATGTTCGTAACCTGGAGGTTTTGTCCTTGTCATTCCCTCTGCCTGAAATGCTTTTCACATGTCTACTTGCTTCTTGTCAATCAGATCTCAGCTTAACTATCACCCCTTTAAGAGGTCTTCCCTACCTCCAATAAAAACTATTCCCCTACACACTCTGTATCACATTGCTATATTTTAATTCTCTGCATGGCTTTAGTCACTCTGATACTTTTTCCATTGATTATTTCCTATCTTCCTCCACTAAAATGCACACTCCATGGGATTAGCTACTTCGTATGCTTAGCTCAGCTCCTGGCACATATAAAGAGCAGAGAAACAATTATTGAATAAATTAATAATTATTTGTTCATTATTTATTTAATAACAGGTATGATGATTATTTCAATATCTTATGAAGATGACAAAATAATATTAAAATAAGATCTTAGAGAAGGGATCTGGTCAAGATGGTGGAGTGGATGGACACTGACTACATTCACCTCCTCCCATAACCACATCAAAATTACAACTAAATTATAGAACAATCAACCTGGATAATCATCTGAAGACTAGCAAAACAGAAGTTTTACAATTAAGGATATAAAGAAGAAGCCATGTTGATACTGGTAAGAGGGTCAGAGATGCAAAATGGGTTGGGCCCCACACCCAAAGGTTGTGGTTGAAAATCAGGAGGTATATCTCACTACAGAGGTCCCCTTTAGATAAAGCAGCAATACCAGTGTTGGGAAGGTGAGTCCATATAACATCTGGCTGTGAAAACCAAGGTAATTCCATCCATCCAGGTGAGACTAAAGGCTGCTGGAAACCAAGGTGTCCTCTTAAAGGGCCAGCACATCAAAAATTGCTCACAGGCACTCACCTTGGGCTCTGACACAGGGACAGACAGCAGCTTAGGGACACCAGAGACATTCTGGGAAAAACTGAGTCATTTGGCTTCAGGGCAAGGGCTAGAGGGGTAGCTCCCATTGTTCCTATATTGAGCTGTCCTCCCATGTGGCTGATCATGCCAACTTTCATGGGTTGAGGCCTATCCAAAGGGCCAAATCTGAATCTACATTAGCCTGGTGAGCTCCACTAGCTGAGACCCCACCCTACCCAACTCATGCATAGCCAAGGCTCTCTCATCACCAAAAAGCTTGGCCCTGCATTGTAGTCTTTGATAGAAAGCTCTCCAGGAATTTTGGTCAGGCTTAGGAGGGTGCCAGAGATATCCAGAGAGAAACTCAGTTGTGAGACTTCTGGGAGAGGGCTGGAGGGATGACCACCATTGTCCCAGTATTGAGCCTTCCACCCCCATGACCAAATTTGAATCTGTTTTAGACTAATGAACTTCACTAGCTCCACCCTCATGACTTCCTGAAACCCCACCCTGCCCAATTCTTCAGGCTCTGTCAGTAACAACCAGCATGGGACCACAATGAAATATTTCTTGAAAAACTCTCAAGGAATTCCATCAAGCTCAGAAATGCCACAGACATACAGGGAGATACTGAGTTGTGTGGCTTAAAGGTGAAGGCTAGAAGGATGGTTGCCATTGTGCCTGAACTGAACCTCTCACCACATGGCCAAATTGATGTGCATTAGCATGATAAACTCCACTAGCTCCACAATGACGACTCCCTGAGATCCCACCCATCAACAGTTCTGCCCAGGTGGGGCGGCAGCTGTCCTCAGTATGCTCTGAGACTCTTGCTGAGTGGCCTCAGTACCAGCTCTGGTGCCAAATCTGAATCTACATTGACCTAGTGAACACCACTTACTTCATCTTGGTGACTCCCTGAGATGCTACCTCATCCAACTTGCATACCACCCACGGCTTTGTCAGCTTCTGAGCCTTGTGAGCAGCTGGCAGATAGTGGCAGGTTTGGGGAGCCTTGGGTTATTTGGTGATCTGCCCCAGGGCAGAGTATTGGTGGCAGCTAGCCTCAGTACCCAGCTTGCCCCCTCCCACTTATACATAAGCCCAGCAAAAACATCTACCAACTGTGGATCACTTTGTAGTTTCCAACAGGAAACCCAGGCTGATCATAAGCATAGTCTGATATAAATCTGTACCAGAGTCCATCTTAAGAGGTCCCTGAACCAACACACCTGGTGGCCAGCTTCAGACCATAATAGAATACCACCCAATTAGCTCCACAAGCAATACAACCAAAAGAGGGTCTAGGCTGGCATCAGAACCCACAGGGGCAAATTCCATTGTGTGTGGCCAATCCTCATAGCAAGACAACCTGAGGGTCAATCCCACCCACTGATATGCCAAGAGCAATCAAGGCTCAACTACAAAAGAGAGCACAAATAAATAAAACAAAGGACACTCTTGGGGCACCCAGCTAAGGAAATCAGGAAGATGGGGCCACTGGGTCCCACTGGACATCTACTACATAAGGCCACCCTGCAAAGACTGGGAGAAGTAGTAGATCTAACTAATACATAGAAACAAACACAAAGAGGCAGCCAAAATGGAGAGACAAAGAAACATGTCCCAAATGGAAAGAACAGGAGTAATCTCCACAAAAATTGGCAAACGAAATGATGGCAAGTGATCTACCAGACATAGAATTTAAAACACTGGTTATAAGGATGCTCATGGAGCTTAGGGGAAAAATGAATGAACTTAGTGAGAACTTCAACAGAGATAGTAAGCATAAAAAAAGGACAAGGAAAGCATTAAAAAAAAAGTCAGAACTAAAGAATACAATAAGTGACATCACAGTTACAACTACAGAACAGCCATAATTCAAAACTGCCTGAAATCAAGCTGAATTGGAAGTCCAAGAACTACGGAATTAAAGCAGCAGCCACATCGAGACTGGTAGGAGGGGCGGAGGCGGATGGGCTGGGCCCAAACCCACATGTAGCAGATAAAAATCAGGAGGACACCTCGGCTGAGAAGGTCTTCCCTGAGGACTGAGGGGTTCTAATCCCACACCAGGCGCCCCGCTCAGGGTTCCAGTGCCAGGAAGAGAATCCCCATAACTTCTGGCTGGAAAAACCACAGGAAACTGAGACTCAGGGAGACTGAGGCGGCTGGAGCCTCAGGCATCTCCTTAAAGGGCCCACACACGGACTTATCGGATTCACTCCCTATAAGCTCAGAGGGGAGGCAGCTCGAGGGGCGCCAGGGACATACAGGGAAGAACTGAGCTGTTTGGCATTGAAGCGAGGGCTGGAGACGGGGCTGGCTTTCTCAGGGACAAACATGCTGTCAGAGGCCTTTGTTCCTTTGGTGAGACCTTCCCTGGGCTGGCAGACAGATGCCATATCTGACACTCCAGCAACCTGGCTCACACTGTTGCCCTGTCCTGGTGATTCCCTGAGGCCCCACCCCACCCAACTTTTAGGCCCACCCAAGCTGTTGCCAGTTGCTTAACCATAGGATTGGCCTGTCTTGGATCCTGCTTCAGGTTTTCCTAAATTCTTTCAAATGAGCAGCATCTGGTCTCAGCTAGCCCCATACCTCCCACTAAGTAATACATAGAAACAAACACAGAGAAGTAGCCAAAATGAGGAGACAAAGAAACTGGTCCCAAATGAAAAAACAGAAAAAAATCTCCAGGAAAAGAACTAAGCGAAATGGAGATAAGCAACCTAACAGATACTGAGTTCAAAATACAGCTTATAAAGATGCTAAATGAACTTAGTGAGACACTCAGTGACTTAGTGAGGGCCTCAGGAGCATAAAAAAGGACCAGTCAGAAATAAAGGAGGCATTAACTGAAATAAAGAATAATTTACACAGATACAAGAGTAGAGTAGGTAAAGCCAAGAAGCAAACCATTGATTTGGAATCTAAGGAAGCAAAAAACACCCAATCAGAACAGCAAAAAAGAAAAAAGAAGCCAAAAAAATGACGATAGTGTAAGGAGCCTCTGGGACAATTTCAAGAGTGCCAACATTTGCATCTTGGGGGTGCCAGAAGGAGAAGAGAGAGAAAAGAAATCGAAAACCTATTTGAAACCATAATAGCAGAAAACTTCCCTAACTCAGTAAAGGAAACAGACATACAAGTCCAGGAGGCACAGAGAGTCCCAAACAAGATGAACCCCAAGAGGCCCACACCAAGACACATCATCATCAAAATGCAAAAGGTTCAAGACAAAGAGAGAATCTTAAAAGCAGCAAGAGAAAAGCAGTTAGTTACCTACAAGGGAGTTCCCATAAGACTGTCAGCTGATTTCTCAAAAGAAACTTTGCTGGCCAGAGGCAGTGGCAAGAAATATTCAGAGTGATGAAAAGCAAGGACCTACAACCAAGATTACTCTATCCTGCAAAGCTGTCATTTAGAATCAATGGCCATATAAAAAGTTTCTCACACAAGAAAAAGTTAAAGGAGTTCATCACCTCCAAACTGTTATTATATGAAATGTTGAAGGGTCTTTTTGAAGAAAAAGATAAAATATATGAACAAACAAAATGGCAATGAATACATATCTATCAAAAATGGAATCTGCAAACAAAATGAACAGGCAGAACAGAAACATTCTCATAGATACAGAGAACATTTTGTTAGTTGCCAGAGAGAAGGGATATTGGGGGAATGTGTGAAAAAGGTGAGGGGATTAAAAAGAACAAATTGGTTGCTAGACTGACAAACCTCAAAGGGAAAGGGGGTTAGATGGTGGGAAGAAATAAACCAAAAAACTTATATGCATATATGCATAACCAATGGACACAGACAACAGTGTAGGGAGGAGGGGGTTAATGGGGGGAAAATGAGGAACATCTGTAATACATTCAACAATAAAGAAAAAAGAAAAAAAGAATACAATAAGTGAACAATGCACTAGAAGGAATTAACAGCACATTAGATGAAGAAAATGATCTAATCAGCAATTTTTAAGATGAAGAAGCAGAAAACACCCTGTAAGAATAGCAATAATAATAGTTTTAAAAATGAAGATAGTTTAAGGGACTTTTGGGACAGCATCAATCATTAAATCATTTGCATCATTGAGGCACAAGGAAGAGAAGGCAAAGGATTGAGATCCTATTTGGAGAAATAATGACTAAAAACTTCCCCAACTTGATGAAGGAAAAAGATGCAGAAGTCCAGGAAGCTCAGAGTCCCCAAAAAGATAAACCCAAAAGACCCTCACCAAGACACATCATACTTAAAACAACAAAGACAAAAAGAGAATCTTAAAAGGAGCAAGAGAGACAAGTTACCTACAAGGGAGCTCCCATAAGACTCTCGGTTGGTTTCTCAACAGAAAATTTCAGGCCAAAAGGGACTGGCACAAAATATTCAAAGTGATGAAAAGCAAGGATCTACAACCAGGCCTACTCTACTCAGAAAGAGTGTAATTGAATATTGAAGGAGAGACAAAGAGCTTCCCCCATCCCCCACAAAAAAAAAAAAAAAAAAACTAAAGTTCATCACCACCAAACCAGTATTATAAGAAATGTTGAACTGTCTACTATAAGAAGAATAGAAAAAAAAAAAAAAGAAAAAGAAAGAAAAAGAACATAAATGTTAATAATAAAATGGTAGCCCTGGCCCATTTTGCTCAGCAGTTAGAACATTGGCCCACAGACCGAAGAGTCACAGGTTCAATTTTGGTCAAAGGACATACCTTGGTTGTGGTTCAGTCCCTGGCCCTGGTCAGGGTCGTGCGGGAGGCAACCAATTGATGTGTCTCTCTCACATCAATATTTCTCTCTGTCTCCCTTTCTCTCTCCCTCCCTCCCCTCCTCTCTCCTACTCTATCTGAAAATCAATGGATAAGTATCTTCAGGTGAAGATTAAAAAATAATAATAATAAAATGGCAATAACTACAAACTATAAATAATCACTTTAAATGTAAATGAATTAAATGCTATAATAAAAACATGTTAGCTGAATGAATGAGAAAACAAGATCCATATATATGCTGTCTACAAGAGACCCATTTTAGATCAAAAGATACACATGGATTGAAAGGAAAGGGATAGAAAAAGATACTTTATGCAAATGGAAATGAAAAAAAGCTGCAGTGGCAATACTTATATCAGATAAAATAGACTTTAAAACAAAGGCTATAATAAGAGACAAAAAAGACATTACATAATGATAAAGGGATCAAACTGCCAAGAGGATATAACCTTTGTAAGCATTTATGCACCCAACATAGGAACATGTAAATATACAAAGCAAGTATTGATGAACATAGAAGCAAAGATCAACAGTAAGTAATTGAATCATACTGGGAAACTTTAACATCCAACTGACATCAATGGATTGATGGTCCAGACAGAAAATCAACAAGGAAACAATGACCTTAAATAACCAGTTTAATTGATATTTTTAGAGCATTTTACCAAAGCAGCAGGATCTACCTGATTTTCAAGTGCATGTGGAACATTTTCCAGGATAGATCAGAATTTAGGCCACAAAAACAAGTCTCATAAGATTGAAATCACACCAAGCATCTTCTCTGATCACAGTGGTATAAAACAAGAAATGAGTTACCAAAAACAAAAACAAAAAAACCCCAAACTGAAAAACACATAAGCACATAGAGGCTAAATAACATGTTACTAAACAATGAAAGGATTAACATTGTGATCAAGGAAGACATCAATAGATATCTGGAGACAAATGAAAATAAGAACACATCAACAAAATCTATGGGACATAGCAAAAGCAGTCCTAAGAGGGAAATTCCTAGCAATACTACACCGAAAGGAACTAGAAAAAGAAAAAACAAAACAAAAAAAGCTCAAGATAAGTAGAAGGAAGGAAATAATAAAGATCAGAGCATAAATAAATAACATAGAGTTTAAAAATGTACAAAAGAATAATAGAATCAACAGCTGGTTCTTTGAAAAGGTAAACAAGATTGATAAACCTTTAGGCATATCAAAGAGAAAGAGAACCTAAATGAATAAAATTACAAATGAAAGAGGAGAGATGACAACAAATACCACAGAAATACAAAGGATTATAAAAATAATACTATAAACAATTATGGGCCAATGAATTGGACAATATGGAAAAAATGAATAAATTTCTATAAACACATAATCCTCAAAGATTGAATCAAGAAGAAACTGAAAATCTGAACAGACAAATTACTACCAATGAAATCAAATCAGTAATAATAATAATAAAAAATCTCCCAACAAACATAAGGCTGGACTGAATGGTTTCACAGATGAATTATATGAAACATTAAAAAAATTAACAGCTGTATTTCCCAAGCTATTTCAAAAAGTTCAAGAGGAAAGCTTCCCAAGCTCATTGTATGAGGCCACCATTACCACAATTCCAAATATGAACAGAGACATTAAAAAAGAAGTATATTAAAGGCCAATATTCTTGATAAATATAGATGCTAAAATCCTCAACAAAACATTAACAAACTGAATTCAGAAATACATTAAAAAGGTCATATACCACAATAAAGTGGGTTTTATTCCTGAGATGCAAGACTGGTTCAATATACACAAATCACTTAACATGATACACCACATAAACAAAATGAAAAATAAAAATCATATGATCTATAAATGCCTAGCATTTGACAAAATTTAGCACCCATTTATAATAAAAATACTCCGCAAAGTAGCAAAAAAGGGAAACTACCTCAACCTAACAAAGGGCATATATGACAACACTATAATGAGAAAAAGCTAAAAGTTGTTTTTCTTTTTTTTTTCTTTTTTTTTTTTTTTATCCTCACCCGAGGACATTTTTCCATTTTTTGTTCAGATAGAGTGGGAGGGAGAGAGAAGAGCAGAGAGAGAGAGAGAAACATCGACGTGAAAGGAACACATCGAGTGGCTGCCACCCGCACAACCTACCAGGGCCGGGGACAAACTGCAACCAAGGTACATGCCCTTAGCGGGAACCGAACCCAGGTCTCTCTGGACCGCAGGCCGACGCTCTAACCGCTGAGCCAAACCGGCCAGGGCCTAAAAGTTGTTTTTCATAAGAAGAGGAACAAGACAGTGTTGTCCACTTTTACCATTTTTATTTAAGATAGTTTTGAACGTTCTAGTCACAGCAATCAGACTACAAGATGAAATAAAAGGCATCCAAATTGGAAAGGAAGAAATAAAGCTGTCATTATTTGTAGATGACATGACACTATATAGAAGGAACCGTAAAGATTCCACCAAAAAACTACTAGAACTGATAAATGAACTCAGTAAAGTAGCATAATACAAAATAAATATTCAGAGATTGTTTACATTTTACATATCAATAATGGACTATCAGAAAGAAAAATTAAGAAAACAATCCCATTTTACAATAGTCTGAAAAATACCTAGTTTAAATTTGACCAGAGAAGTAAAAGACCTAAACTTGAAAAATTATAAGATGCTGAAAAAAGAAACTGAAGAAGATTCAAATAAATAGAACCATATACCATGCTCATGGATGGGAAGTATTAACATTGTTAAAATGTCTATACAACCCAAAGCAATCTATAGAGACAATGCAATCTCTATCAATACAAATGGCTTTTTCTGCCCTGGCCGGTTTGGCTCAGTGGTTAGAGCGTCAGCCTGCGGTCCAGAGAGACCCGGGTTCGGTTCCCGCTAAGGGCACATACCTCAGTTGCATTTTGTCCCTGGCCCTGGTTGGGTCATGTGGGTGGCAACCACTCAATATATCCCTTTCACATTAATGTTTCTCTCTCTCTCTTCCTCGCTCTCCCTCCCACTCTATCTGAACAAAAAATGGAAAAAATGTCCTCAGATGAGGATAAAAAAACAAACAAAAATAAAAAACAAACAAACAAAAATGGCTTTTTCTCAGAACTAGAACAAAGGTGGAGGTATCATACTAGCTGATATCAAACTATACTACAAGGCTGTAGTAATCAAAACAGCATGGTACTGGCATAAAAAGACACATAAATGAATGGAACAGAATAGAAAGCCCAGAAATAAACTCATGCCTATATGGTCAATTAATATATGATAAAGTAGGCATGAACATACAGTGGGGTAAAGAGAGTCTCTTCAGTAATGCTGTAGGAAACTACCTCAAAATGGTAAAGCCCATATGCAAAAACCCCACAACTAACATCATACTTAATAGTGAATGACTCTAAGATCACAAATAAGATAAGGATGCCCTAATTTACCACTTCTATTCAACATAGCACTAGAAGTGCTAGACAGAGCTATTACTCAAGAAAAAAAAGCCAAAGGCACTCAAATTGGAGAGGAAGATATAAATTATGTCTGTTTATAGAGGACATAATCTTGTTTGTAGAAAACCCTAAAGATTTCACATACATACTAACACACACACACACACACACACACACACACTGGACTAATAAACAAATTCAGCAATTTGTAGGATAAAAAAAAAGAATACACAAAATTTTTTCATGTTTCTTTACACTAATGAAAAATCCAAAAAGAAAATTAAATTCAATTTTATTTATAATCATATCACAAAGAATAAAATATTTAGGAATAAATCTAACCAAAGAGGTGAAAGACTTGAACACTAAAAACTACAAAACATTGCCAAAAGAAATTACAGAAGACATAATGGAAAAGAATCACATGTTCACGAGTCTTTATATTGGAAGGCTCATATTATTAATAATATAATATTACCTAAAGCTTTCTACTGATTAATGCAATCCATATCCAAATCTCAATGCCATTTTTTTTAAAGAAATAGTAAAGTTTATTCTAAAATTTATATTGAATCCCAATGGAGTCTGGCTAGAAAAAGCAAACTTGAAACAAGAAGAATAAAATTAGAGGTCTCACACTTTATGATTTTATAACTTATTACAAAGCAGTGATAATTAAAAGATATACAGTATAGCCCGCTCAGTGTGGCTCAGTGATTGAGCGTTGACTCATGCACTGAGAGGTTGCTGGGTTTGATTCCCAGTCAGGGCACATGCCCAGGTTGTGGGCCAAATCCCCAGTGGGGGTCATGCAAGAGGCAGCCAATTGATATTCTCTCTCATCGATGTTTCCATCTCTCTCTCCCTCTCCCTTCTCTCTCTAAAATCATAAAAGAAAAAAAAGAAAGACATATAGAGCAACAGAATAGATTACAGAGCCCATAAATATTTATGTATAAGTCAAAGGATTTTTGACAGGGGTGTCTGGACTATTTAATAACAAAAGAACAGTCTCTTCCATAAATAATATTGGGAAAACTGGATATCTACAAGCAAAAGAATGAAATTCATTTTTTACCTTACATCATACAAAAAAAAACCAGTGCAAATTGGATTAAGGGCCCAATCATAAGACCCTAAATATAAAACTCTTAGAAGAAACATAGGGAATAATTTTTACGACATTGGATTTACAAGGGCTTTAAGAAAATGACAACAAAAACAAAGGCAACAAAAATAAAAACAGAAAAATTAGATTCTATCAAAATATAAACGTATGTGCATCAAAGGACACAGTCAACACAGCAGAAAACCAATCTATGGAACAGAAAAAAATGCAAATCATATACTGATAAGGGGTAATATCCAGATTATGTAAATAACTTTCACAATTCAGCAACAAAAGAACAAACAACCCAATTTTAGAAAATGGGCAAAGACTTGAAAAGACATTTTCCAATAAAGTATATACAAATAGCCAACAAGAATATGAAAAGATACTCAACACCACTAGTCATTAGGGAAATGCAATTCAAACTCGCAGTGGGATAACACCTTATACCCGAAAGTGTTGAAGAGGATATAGCAAAACTGGAAGCTTAGTGACTAGTTATAGAATTGTAAAATGGTAGTCATGTATATAGAAAAACTATGGTGGTTCCTCAAAAAATTGGTAATATAATTACCATACAATATAATATTTTACTTCTAGGTATATTGAAAGCAGGGTCTCCAAAAGATATTTTTTTCTTTTTTATTAATTAATTTATTTTTGTTACAGATGTTTCTCCTATTTCCCCCACTGATTCCCTACTCCCCTTCCCTCCCCGCCCTGTCCCCAGCTTTGTTGTTCAGGTCCATTGTTCATGCATACATGCATATAAGTTCTGTGGTTTATCTCTCCCCCACCACCTCCTCTTCTGGGGATTGTCAGTCTGTAACCAACTTCCACGTATCTGGGACTACCCCACTCCTCAGACTGTTATGTTCATTATATTCCACAAATAGGTGAGAGCATATGATACTTGTCTTTCTCTGTTTGGCTTATTTCGCTTAGGATGATACTTTCCAGGTCCATCCATGTTGTCTCAAAGGATAAGAGATCTTTCTTTCTTACAGCTGCATAGTATTCCATTGTGTATATGTACCAGTGCTTTTATATCTGTTCATCTACTGATGAACATTTGGGTTGTTTCCAGATCTTAGCTATTGTAAATAGTGCTGCTACACACATGGGGGTACATGTATTCTTTCTGATTGGTGTTTCAGGCTTCTTAAGGTATATTCCTAGAAGTAGGGTCACTGGGTCAAATGGAAGTTCAATTTTTAATTTTTTGAGGTAACACCATAATGTTCTCCATAGTGGCTGCACCAGTCTGCATTCCCACCAGCAGTGTACTAGAGTCCACTTTTGTCCATACTCTTGTCAACACTTGTTGTTTGATGATTTGTTGATGGCGGCCATTCTGACTGGTGTGGAGGTGATACCTCATTGTTATTTTAATTTGCATCTCTCTGATGATAGTGATGTTGAGCATTTCTTCATATGTCTCTTGGCCATTTGTATGTCCTTTTTGGAGAGGTGCCTATTTAGGTCCTCAGCCCATTTTTTAACTGGGTTCTTTGTTTTCCTTTTGTATGAGCACTCTATATATATTGGAAATGAACTCCTTATCTGATATATCATTGGCAATTATGCTCTCCCATACAGTGGGTTGTCTTTCCATTTTGATGATTATATCTTTTGCTGTGCATAAGCTTTTGAGTTTGATGTAGTCCCATGAGTTCATTTTCTCCTCCCCACTCCCGCCCCCCTCCCGCCTTTTCCCACACTATTGTCTGTGTCCATTGGTTATACATATAAGTTCTTTGGATTATTTCTTCCCACCCCCCAACCCCCTTCCCTTTGAAGTTTGTCAGTCTAGCAATGAATTTGTACTTCTTAATCCCTTCACCTTTTTTACCCATTCCCCAAAACCCCCTCCGATCTGGCAACCAACAAAATGTATCTATGAGAATGTTTCTGTTCTACCTGTTCATTTTGTTTGTAGATTCCATTGTCGATAGATATGTATTCATTGCCATTTTGTTTGTTCATATATTTTATCTTTTTCTTCAAAAAGACCCTTCATCATTTCATATAATAACAGTTTGGTGGTGATGAACTCCTTTAACTTTTTCTTGTCTGGGAAAGTCTTTATATGGCCATCGATTCTAAATGACAGCTTTGCAGGATAGAGTAATCTTGGTTGTAGGTTCTTGCTTTTCATCATTCTGAATATTTCTTGCACTTCCCTCTGGCCTGCAAAGTTTATTTTGAGAAACCAGCTGAAAGCCTTATGGGAACTCCCTTGTAGGTAACTAGCTGCCTTTCTCTTGCTGCTTTTAAGATTCTCTCTTTGTCTTGAACCTTTTGCATTTTGATGATGATGTGTCTTGGTGTGGGCCTCTTGGGGTTCATCTTGTTTGGGACTCTCTGTGCTTCCTGGACTTGTATGTCTGTTTCCTTCACCAAGTTAGAAAAGTTTGTATTCTCTCTTCTCCTTCTGGCACCCCCAAGATGCGAATGTTGGCACGCTTGAAGTTGTCCCAGAGGCTCCTTACACTATTGTCATTTTTTTGGAATCTTTTTTCTGTTTGCTGTTCTGATTGGGTGTTTTTTGCTTCCTTATATTCCAAATCGATGGTTTGCTTCTTGGATTTACGTACTCTACTCTTGTATCTGTGTAAATTATTCTTTATTTCAGTTAATGCTTCCTTCAATTCTGACTGTGCATCCATCATTTCTGACTGGTCCTTTATTATGCTCTTGAGGCCCTCACTAAGTTCACTGAGGTTCTCACTGAGTTCATTGAGCATCCTTATAAGCAGTATTTTGAACTCAGCATCTGTTAGGTTGCTTATCTCCATTTCGCTTAGTTCTTTTCTTGGGGTTTTGTTCTGTTCTTTCATTTGGTACCTGTTTGTCTCCTCATTTTGGCTGCCTCCCTGTGTTTGTTTCTGTGTACTACTTAATGTGCAGTATGGGGCTAGCTGAGACCAGAGGTTGCTCGTTTGAAAGAATTTAGGAAAACCTGAAGCATGATCCAAGACAGGCCAATCCTATGGTTAAGCAAGTGGCAACAGCTTTTTTTTCAGGGTGGGCCTGAAAGTTGGGTGGGACAGGGCCTCAGGGAGTCACAAGGGCAGGGCTACCAGTGTGAGCCAGGTGGCTGGAGTCCCAGATATGGCGGCTTTCTGCTGCCCCAGGGAAGGGCTCACCAAAGGAACAAAGGCCTATGACAGCACGTTTGTCCCGGAGAAAGCCCCCTCTCCAGCCCTCGCTCCAGTGCCAAAGAGCTCAGTTCTTACCTGTTTGTCTCTGGTGCCCCTGGAGCTGCCTCCCCTCCAAGCTTAGAGGGAGAGAGTCTGATAAGTTTGTGCACGGGCCCTTTAAGGAGCTGCCTGGGGCTCCAGCCGCTTTAGCTTCCCTGAGCCTCAGTTACTGATGGTTTTTCCAGCCAGAACTTATGGGGACTTCTCTTCCTGGCACTAGAACCCTGAGCGGGGCACCTGGTGTGGGACCCTCAGTCCTCAGGAAGGACCTTCCCAGCCGAGGTGTCCTCCTGATTTTTATCCGCCACACGTGAATGTGGGACCAGCCCATCTCGCCACTCACCCTCGCGCCTCCGCCACTCCTACCAGTCTGGATGTTGCTTCTGCTTTAATTCCATAGTTGTAGGACTTCCATTCAGCTTGATTTCAGGCGGTTTTGAATGATGGTTGTTCTGTAGTTTAGTTGTAACTTTGATATGGTTGTGGGAGGACGCAATACCACGTTTACCTACGCCGCCATCTTGACCGGTAGTCTGTTATGTGCATTTTAACCACAATTTTAAAACTGCATAGCTTCAGAGTTTAAGATGGTGGCTGAGTAGGTAGATCCTTCTTGTACCTCCTCTGAGAACCAAACTGGAAATAAAACTAAATTGGGGAACATTCACTATGAATTACCAACTGAAGACTAGCTAAAGAGGAGACTTTTAACAAGGAAGTGCAGAAACCCCCTTGAGACTGGTAGGAAGAGCAGAGTCACAGAGGGGCTGGTGCAGATCCCATAAGTGACAGGCCAAATGTGAGGAGGGATATTTTGACTGCGGGAGGGTCTTCCCTGAGAGGTGTGAAGCCCAGGCCCCAGACTGGACTCCCCAGCCCAGAGCACCAGAGCCAAGGATAACAGACCACGTAACTTTTAGCCATGAAATGTGATGATGCTTCTATCTACCAGGGAGAGGGACAGTCAGAGATAAAGCCAGTTAAAAAACAAAAACAAAAAAAACCCTAGAGCTCAGGGTTTTTGTTTGCAGCCACTCACTCAAGTCTTCAGTGGAGGGAGGGTGGTGTAAAGTGGAGTCGCCTAAAGAGAATCTGGGTTGGGAGGCATCAGGGGAGATGTAAAGGGATGATGGTCAGGAGACATGAGCTAGGCAATTACCTCCCCCCACCCCAACCACAACAGTCATTTTTCCTGAAAGAGGCAAGCCTATTCCAGCAGCATCAGCCTGGAGAAAGGCAAATACCCGAAGATCAGGGATACAGCTTGCTCACCCTCAGGAATCCCACTTGCCCCACCCTGCAGCTTAACCCCTGCTGAGGAGGCTGGAGCAGGTGCAAAGCCTATGGTCAGGGCAGACTCTGATCACCTCAGTGACTGGCTTTGAAATGAGGCCATTCCCCTTACTGTACCAGGAACCCGACTGGTGCTTTTCCCTCATGCGTGACCTGATAGAAATTCCCAGCTTCCAGCAGACCTCACTGGATTGCATACGAGAGACTCGACCCTGCTGAGGTCAGGAAATATTATGGGACAGTCTCAGATGAGTGGTTCTTGGAGGGGGAATACACCTACCATCATCTCTGAAATCTGAATGACACCTCTTCCCCATGGGAGACCCAAAAGCCTTTTCAGATACAGCTTTTTTAATGAGTGAGTCTGATAGCTGGCTGGCAGGCAGATGTGGGTGGAGGTGAAGACCAAGGTGCCTTGGGACATTTGCCAACCTGCCCCTGGCCCCTATGCTGCTAACAAGCCAGCCTTAGATCACAGCTTGGCTCCTCCTGAGGGCAGCCAAACCCTGTGGAGGCAGCAACACCCTGTGGATCACTTGAGACTTCAAAGAGTTTCCTGAGAACTGAACATAACAGCTTCTGACAGTGGCTAGCACCAAAGTACCTCTTTGGAGGCCCAGAAATGTCAGACAAAAGAGCCTCAGTCAACATAAGAGCAGGATTCAAAGGGACCTGCCAGGAGGCCTAAAAGTTGCTGAGACACACTCCACTTTGCTTCTTTTTTGCATTGTTTTCTCTTTTTTATTGCAGTATTAATTTTGGCTCTCTTTTCTTTCAGGTCCTTATTTTTCTCTTTCCTTTTCTTACTTAATGTTTTTCTTTTTCCTTTCTCTTCCATTTTTCCTATCTTAATTTTTTCACTCTTTTCTCTTATTTTTCCCTTTTCATAATTTTTTCTCCTCTTTTCTATTTTACTGTTTCCCTTTTCCTATTATTTATTCTTATTTTTCCTCTCCCTCTTTTCTTTCATATTCTCTTTTATTTCCCCTTTCTTTCCTCGTATTTCCTTTCTTTTATTATTCTTGCTCTCTTTCTCTTTACTAATTCTCTTTTGTGATTGTTTTTGTTGTGGGGGTCTTTTGTATGTTTTTTGTTTTGTTTTGTTCTGTCAGCACATGAACAACAGCTCAAATGATGAGGTCAGGCTTGAGCCTAAAAGCCAGCCAGCCCAAAAGAGATCCCACCCAAAACAGGACAAAAACAATCAAGACCTAATTACAACAGGACAGCCCAAATAACCCACACAAGGGACATACCTAGAGCATCCAGCAAAGAGACTGCACCACTGGGTCCTACAGGACACTTACTGCATAAGATCACCCCTTGAAGACTGGGAGGCATAGCAGTTCTATCTAATACATATAAATAAAGAGACAGCTAAAATGTGGAGACAAAGAAACAACCCCCAAATAAAATAAAAAGAGTAATCTCCAGAAACAGAGCTAAATGAAATGGAGGCAAGCATTTTATCAGACATAGAGTTCAAAGTAATTTTAGAATGTTCAAGGAACTGAGTGAAAATTATAAGGCACTCAGTGGGAACTACAACGGAATTAAAAAGGAAATAAGAACCATAAACAAGAATCAGACTGGAATGAAGAACTCCATATCTGACATCAAAATACACTGGAAGGAATTAAAAGTAAATTGAATAAAGGAGAGGATCAAATTGGTGATTTGGAAGACAAGGTAAAAATAAACACCCAATCAGAGGAGAAAAAAAAAAAAAAATTAAAAAGCAGGAGGATAGTTTCAGGGAACTTTGGAAAACTATGAAATGTAACAATATCCACATCATAGGGGTATCAGAAGGAGAAGAAAGAGAGCAAGGGATAGAGAACATATAAAAAGATAACGACAGAAAACTTCTCTAACCTGGTGAAGGAAACAGACACATTCAGAAAGCACAGAGAGTCCCAAATATGATGAACTCAAAGAAACCCACATGAAGACATATAATGAATAAAATGACAAATTTTAGAGACAAAGGATGAATCTATAGGCAGCAAGAGAGAGATAAAATATTACATACAAGGAAGTTCCCACTAGACTGTCATCTGGTCTTTCAACAGAAACACTTCAGGCCAGAAGGGATTGACATGAAGTAGTCAAAGTAATGAAAAGCAAAAACAGGAATCCAAGTATACTCGATCCAGCAAGGCTATAATTGAAACTGAAGGCAAGCCCTGGCTGGTTTGGCTCAGCGGTTAGAGCATTGGCCTGTGGTCTAGAGAGACCCAGGTTCGGTTCCTGCTAAGGGCACATACCTTGTTGCAGTTTGTTCCTGGCCCAGGTTGGGTCGTGTGGGTGGCAACAACTCGATGTGTCCCTTTCACCTTGATATCTCTCTCTCTCTCTCCCCCTCCCACTCTATCTGAACAAAATATCAAAAAAAAAATGTCCTCAGGTGAGGATAAATAAATAAATAAATAAATAAAACTAAAGGCAAAATACAGAGCTTCCCAGACAAAAATAATGAGGAAAGGAATACATTACTACCAAATCAGCATTGTAAGAAACGTTAAAGGGATTTCTAAAGAAGAGAAAGAAATTGAAGGGAATTGAGGCAGGGGGGAGTGGGGGTGGAGGGGGGGAGACACATACACACAAAGAATAAAAATGGCAATAAATAAGTACCTAACATTAATCTTAGGCGCGGTCCCCATTGCTGCCCCAGGACCCACAGCCGCACCAGGCTCCGGCCAAGGCCGCTGGGGCCCACGCCCTGCCCAGGCACGCCCCCGGGGAGCCTCCGCTCTCCGCTGCAGCAGCAACCCCCAGAAACGCCCGTTCCTGTCGGCCAAGGAGGAGAAGGAGTAGGAGATCTGCAAGCTGGAGTGCTGCCTGGGCATCTTGTTGGATCACAATGGCATGAAACTGGAAATCAGTTACAATAAAAAAAAAACCTCAAAAATATTCAAACACATGGAGGCTAAATAGTATGTTATTAAACAATGATGGGCTACCAATGAGATCAAAAAAGAAATAAGAAACTTTTTGGAAACAGAAGAAAATGAACAGAACCCAAAATGCATGAGGCACAGTGAAAGCAGTACTGAAAGGGACATTTATAGCTTTACAGGCCTACCTCAAGAAACAAGAAGATGATCAAATAAACAATTTAACCCTACTAATAAGAGAATTAGAAAGAGAGCCCAGTCTGTGCGGCTCAGTGGTTGAGCATCAACCCCTGCATCAAGAGGTTGCCGGATCTATTCCCAGTCAGGGCACATGCTCAGGTTGTGGGCCAAGACCCCAGTGTGGGGCATGCAGCAGGTGGCCAATTGATGTTCTCTCTCATAGATGTTTCAATTTCTCTCTCCCTCTCCCTTCCCCTCTCTCTGAAATCAATAAAGAAAAAAATTAAAAAGAAAAAAAAGAGAACAACAAGAAAAGAACAGGGTAGGTATAAGGAAGGGAATAATAAAGATCAGAGCAGAAATAATTGACAGAAACTAAAAAAATAAAAATATAAAAGGTCAATGAATCCAAGAGCTAGTTCTTTGAAAAGATAAACAAGGTTAATGAACCTTTAGTCACACTTATCAAAAAACAAAGAAAAGACCCAAATAAATAAAATCAAAATTGAAAGAGGCAAAGTAACTACAGACATCACAGAAATACAAAGGATTGTAAGAAAATCCTATGAACAACCATGTGCCAACAAAATGGACAACTTGGGTGAAATAGACAAATTTCTAAAATATACAATCTTCCAAAACTCAAAGAGAAAACCTGAATAGGCCTGTAACATCTAATAAAATCGAAGCAGTAATAAAAAACAAACAAACAAAAACCACACTCAGTAAACAAAAGTCCTAGACCAGATGGCTTCACAGGCAAGTTCTACTAAACATTCAAAGAAGAACTAACACCTACACTCTTCAAACTATTCCAATAATTACAAGAGGAGGGAAGACTTCCAAGCTCTTTTTATTAAGCCAGCATTATCTGAATTTGACCAAATAAAGACACTACAAACAAAGAAAATTATAGGCCAATATCCTGATGAATATAGATGGTAAAATCCTTAACAAAATATTAGCAAATCAGATCCAGTAATACATTAAAAAGATCATACACCATGACCAAGTGTTTTATCCAGTGTTGTATTTATGTTGGATTTATCCCAATGTTGTAAGTAAGGTTAGTACAATATTTGCAAATCAATCACATTAAAAAAGTTAAGGGTTAAAAAATCACATGATTGTATCAATGGATGCAGAATAAGCATTAGAAAAATCTGGCACCCATTTATGATTAAAAACTGTCAGCAAATTTGGAATAGAGGAATCATATCTCAACATAATAAAGGCCATATATGAGAAATCTACAGCCAACATCATACTCAATGGACAAACACTAAAAGCGTTTTTTTAAAGATCAGGAACAAGACGGGGATGTCTGCTTTCACCACTCTTATTCAACATAGTATTGGAAAAGTTAGCCACAGCAGTCAGACAAGAAGAATAAATAAAAGGCATCCAAATTGGAAAGGAGGAAGTAAAACTCATTATTTGCAGATGACATGATATTGTGTATAGAAAACCCTAAACACTCCAACTAAACCTGCTAGATTTAATAAAGGAATTTGGCAAACTAGCAGGATACAATAATAACATCCAAAAATTGATGGCATTTTTATACACCAATAATGAACTCTCAGAAAGAGAAACTAATAATATAATCCCATTTTTCATTGGAACCAAAAATGTAAGATACCTGGGAATAAACTTAACCAAGGGGATAAAAAGACCTGTACTTGCAAAACTATAGGACATTGAAAACCAGACGAAGATACAAACAAGTGGAAGTATATATTGTGTTCATGGATTGGAAGAATTAACACCACTAAACTGTACATACTACCCAAAGCATCCTACAGATTCAAGGTAATCCCCATTAAAATGCCAATGGCATATTTTACAGATCTAGAACCAATATTTCAAAAATTCATATGAAACCAAAAACAACCTTGAATAAATACAGCAATCTTAAGAAAGAAGAGCACAGTTGGAAGGATCACAATATCGGATATCAAACTACACTACAAAGCCCTTGTAATCAAGAGCCTAGTACTGGCACAAAAACAGGTATATAGACAAATGGAACAGAACAGAAATCCCAGAAATAGATTCATGGCAATATATTCAATTAATATTTGATAAAGGAGGCAAGAGCATGAAATGGAATAAAGATAATCTCTTCAATAAATGATGTTGAGATAACTGGACAGGTACTTACAAAAAAAAAGTGAAGCCAGACCACCAACTTACACCATACACAAGAATAAACTCAAAATGGATAAAAGACTTAAATGTAAGCTGTGAAACCATAAAAATCCTAGAAGAAAACATATCAGTATTTTCACCAATACATCTCCTAGGGCAAAAGAAACAAAGGAAAAATGATGCAAATAGGACTACATCAAACTAAGAAGCTTCTGCCCAGTAAAAGAAACCACTAACGAATTGGAAAGAGAATCCACTGTATAGGAGAATATATTTGCCAATGATACATCTGATAAGGGTTTAATTTCCAAAATATATAAAGAACTCATACAAATCAACACCAGGAAGACAAAGAATGCAATTAAAAATGGGCAAAGAACCTGAATAGACACTTCTCCAAAGAAGACATGCAGATGCCAGTAGACATATGAAAAATGCTCAGCATTACTAATCATCAGAGAGATGCAAATTAAAACAACAATGAGGTATCACCTCACACCTGCCAGAATGTCTGCCATCAACAAATCATTAAACAACAAGTGCTGGTGATGGTGTGGAGAAAAGGGGACTCTAATACACTGCTGGTGGGAGTGCAGTCTGGTGCGGCCACTGTAGAAAGCAGTATGGAGTTTCCTCAAAAAGTTAAGAATAGAACTGCCATTGGATCCACTAATCCCACTTCTGGGGAATATATCCTAAGAATCCTGAAACACCAATCAGAACGATTGCATACACTTTTATATTCATAGCAGCATTATTTACAATAGCTGAGATCTGGAAACAGCCAAGTGCCCATCAGTAGATGAGTTGGTGAAAAAGCTGTGGTACATTTGCAAAATGTAATACTATGCAGCTGTAAAAAAAGGAGGAGTTCTTAATCTTATGTGACAGCATGGATGGACCTGAAGATTATTATGCTAAGCAAAATAAGCCAGTCAGAGAAAGACAAAAAAAAAAGCATTTCCTGTCTTTTCTGTACAAGATTTTTGGCCAAGTATGTAACTAGATGTATTTGATTAAGTAAAGCTCGTCTTTATGGAAGAATTATAGTTAATAAATGTAGAAGAAATTATAAAAATAGAAAATTGCTATTTAGCAATCTCTGTTGAAATAATTGATTATTCTATAAATGTTTAGGATAAAGTTTGATGGAGAGCTTACACAACAGAGGATTGGACTGTTCCCATATGAATTTATAGATTTATCTTAGCAACACTGAAGTTTTTCAGCTAGACATAAACTTATTGATGTAATGCATTGTGAATTACACAGCACCACCTATAAAATATTTATGCAAAAATTAAAGTAGAATTTAATTAATCATTTAGATCTTACTTTAAGTTAATAAGAAATATAAGGGATAGAGAAACAATTTAAATGACATCACAAGAAAACACCAGAAAAATCCAGAATGTGGGTTAATCTGCAGGCCATCTAAAATGGTTTTTACAAATAAAATCCTTGACCAAAAAAAAAAAAAAAATACCTGAAGAGGAGAAATGATTTAAGAGATATAATTATCAATTGTTGTGAGAGGAACTTATTTGGATTCTGATTTAACAAACCAAATATAAAAAGACATTTAAGAGACAACTGGGGGAGCTTTTTTTTTTTAATTCCTCACCCAAAGATATTTTTCTACTTATTATCAGATAAAGGAGGGAGAGAGAAAGAGAAACATTGATGTGATAGAGCCACATTGACCGGTTGCCTCCAGCACAGCCCCACCAGGGCCAGGGACTAACTGCAACTGAGGTACGTGCCCTTAACTGGAATTGAACTTGTGACTCATTGATCCATGGGCTGACGCTCCAACAGCTGAGCCAAAGTGGCCAGGGCTGGGAGAGCTTTTAACATGGACAAATTTTTTTCAAAAAATCCTCACCCAAGGATATGTTTTTATTAAATTATGGACAGATTTTTAGATTACATTAAGAAATTGCTCTTTTGATGGTATAATACTGATATTGTGATTATATAAAAAAAATCCTTATTTTTTAGAAAAATATGTAAGGATGATTGATATGACAAAAAATGATGACATTGAAAAATTGTGAAATTCAGGGATTTGTTTTAAAATGCTACAAGAAAAATACATAAAGTAAGTATGACAAAAATATTATTAACGTTAAACCTAGGGGATAGACACTGTGGTTCATTATATCCACCTCTACTTTTATATGTATTATTATTAAAATATAGTATTAAAATTATTATGTATTACAAATGCTTCATTGGGAAATATATACAAACTAAAACTTACTGTACAATTTCCCCAATTCCTTCTAATCTTGCTCTAAATGTATGCCTTGAGTAGATTTGTCTACTGCACTTAATCTTCTCTATTTTTTAATTGATGAAAATGCTATAATTTAACCATAATCAGAGTAAATAAATATGTATATATATATTTTTTTCATTCATCTTCAGATAGAGCGGGAGGGAAAGAGAAAGAGAAACATCCATGTGAGAGAGACCCATCAAGTGGCTGCCACCCACATGACTCCAACAAGGCCGGGGACAAACTGCAACCAAGGTATGTGCCCTTAGCAGGAACCGAACCTGGGCCTCTCTGGTCCGCGGGCCAATGGTCTAACCACTGAGCAAAATGGCCAGGGCCAGAGTAAATAAATATTAATGAAAGTAATAAGGAAGGCAATTTACATGCTTTAAATTTAGTTGTTACGATTACACATTTATATAAATATAAAATGGAGAGTAACATCCCAAGGTAGTGACATAGGTTATTCCTGACTTTGCTCCCCTTCACAACTAACAAATATTCAAGAACAAGACACCACTGAGAGTGTAACAAGAAGTTGCTGGTTCGATTCCTGTCAGGGCACATGCCCAGGTTGTGGGCCCAATCCCCAGCGGGGGGCATACAGGGGGCAACCAATCGATGTTCTCTCTCATCAATGTTTCTCTTTCTCTCTCCCTCTCCCTTTCTCTCTCTCTCTAAAAAAAAAAAATCAATAAAGAAAGAAAGAACCTTGGCTGGTTTGGCTCAGCGGTTAGAGTGTCGGCCTGTGGAACAGAGTGACCTGGGTTCGGTTTCCGCTAAGGGCAGGTACCTTGGTTGCAGTTTGTCCCCGGCCGTGGTTGGTCGTGTGGGTGGCAGCCACTCGATGTGTCCCTTTCACATCGATGTTTCTCTCTCTCTTCCTCCCACTCTATCTGAACAAAAAATTGAAAAATGTTCTTGGATGAAGATAAAAAATAAATAAATAAAAAGACGGAGGGCTTTACAAAAAGGCTCGCCATGTGGCTTTCACTTGGCGAGCCTGTAGTTTAAAAAAAAAGGAAAGGAAAGGAAAGGGAAGGGGAGGGAGGGGAGGGGAGGGGAGGGGAGGGAGGGGAGGGAGGGGGAGGGAGGGGAGGGGAGGGGAGGGGAGGGAGGGGAGGGGAGGGGAGGGGAGAGGGAGGAGGGGGAGGGGGGAGGGGAGGGGAGGGGAGGAAAGAAAGAAAGAAAGAAAGAAAGAAAGAAAGAAAGAAAGAAAAGAAAGAAAGAAAGAAAGAAAGAAAGAAAGAAAAGACACCACTGAGAATATCCTAGAACATGGGGGTGATGCTGAAGCAACATACCCCTTCCCTGCCATACCTCAGGAACCACGCCAAACTTCATTAGAAAGGTAAGAGAAACGGCTATGTATTGACCACATTGCTCCTTCCCCAGGCAGGGTGGCACCACATGGAGAGATTTCCCCAGTCTGCAGTTTCTCCAGTGGAAAAAGAAAACCAAACGGAGACAATCACCCCCTGCACCCCAGCATTGTTGGTCAATTGTAGAAGCCCAGAGGAATAGCAGGGGAATCTTCCAAACTCAACCACTGGGAACCTGACCGTGATAGAGAACGGGGTGGGGGGGGGGGGGCTGGGCTTGCAACAACCAGCACAAGGCTCTTGGCAGAGAGAGTGCATACTTCGCAGTGCCTAACTAGAAATCCAGCCAGCAGCTTTACTTATTTGCAGAAACAGGTTGGCAAACTCTGGCCAGAGAACTCACTCAGCAGGGTACAGGTCTGCCTTATTTGGATCCTCAAACAAGGATTTTTGCTGGCTCTGGAACCTGGGTTGGCGAGGCTCAGGCACGTCACAATCTTACTCACTGTAGTGAGTAAGTGTCTCCTTGCCACATCTGCCCGGAAGGGCTGGAAGGAACACCTGGAAGCTATGTATCTCAGCAATGCTTGACCCTGAGAGGTGAGCATGCAGAGCTGATCACCCTTGGAGCAAAGTCAGTACCAGGAGCAGAGAGTTCTGCTACATATAGGCAGAGGAAATTCACAGCCAAGGCTGAGAATAGCTCCCAGCCCTTCTCAAGCAAAGAGCTTGTTGGGAAATTGAGAATTTCCTGGAGTGACCCCTTACCTTCCTGCCCAGGCAAAGGAACTGAGACATAGTTCCAACCATTATGGCTCCTGGACCAATCTGACCAGAAGGGCTGGCAAAAATGCCTGAAAGCTGTGTAGCAGTGTAGCTGAGTAAAGGACAGGCAGAGCCAATAGTTTGCAGAGCAAAACCAGTAGATCTGTTTAGCCAGGGAAATTGGAGCATGGGTCAGCTTGAGTTAAGACAACAAAGTGCTTTACCAGTTTTAGACCTGCTTCACCCCCTGTGTGCAGGCAGGGAAACTAATTCATAGCCTCCTTATTACTAAATACAGTATCAAGCCTGCCCAACCAGGAAACCTAACCAGAGAACACAAGAAACTGTGTAGAACATCTAACAGCCATGCTCACAGTGGCAGTTTACGAGAGAGCACAACCTGTGGCTTTCTGCATCTGCAGAGCAAAACTAGTGTCTTTACCTGACCAGAAAATTCAGTGATCATTCTTGCCTGATTCAGGTTACAAAAGTGAGCCATACAGGCCCTAGATCTGTCCTGCTGCCTTCTAATAACTGACCTTAAAAAAATAGAGATCTATGACTTGTCAGTCAAATAATTCAGAATAATTCTCTTAAAGAAGTTTAGTGAACTACAAGAACACACAGAGAACAATACATGAACAAAACGAGAAGTTTGACAAAGCAATAGAAAAAAATTAAGGAATTGTACAGTTGAAAATACAATAATTTAACTGATGAGTTCAATAGAGATTCAGAAGCCAACTTTATTATGCAGAAAGAAAAAAATATCAGCAACCTGGAAGATAGAACATTAGAAATTATCTAGTGAGAGAAGAGAACAAAAAGAAAAAAAAAGTGAAGAAACCATATAAGACTTATGGGACACAGTGAAAAAAAAAATTACATATGAAAATACCAGAAAAGAAAGAGAAAGGGACAAAAAGTATAGTAAAAGCAATAATGGCCGAAAACTTCCCAAAACTTGGGAGGGAAATGGACATCCAGTCCATGAGGCCCAAAAGGCTGCAAATAGGTCGAACCCAAAAAGGGCTACATTAAGAAATATTATAATTAAATTGTCAAAAGGCAAAGGCAAAGAAAGAATTGGGAAAGAAGCAAGAGGAAAGAGAGGTCACATACAAGGGAACTCCAGTAAGACTATAGAGAGATTTCTGAACAGGTAAATTTCAGGTAAGGAGAGAATGGCATGACATATTTAAAATATTTAACGAGAAACCAGCTCTGGCTGGTTTGGCTCAGCTGTTAGCGCATCGGTCTTCTGTCCAGAGAGACCTGGGTTTGGTTCCTGCTAAGGGCACATACCTCAATTTCGGTTTGTCCCCGGCCCTGGTTGGTTGTGCGGGTGGCAGCCACTCAATGTGTCCCTTTCACATAGATGTTTCTCTCTCTCTCTCTTTCTCTCTCTCCCTTCCACTCTATCTGAACAACAACAACAATAAATGGAAAAATGTCCTCAGGTGAGGATAAGGAAGGAAGGAAGGAAGGAAGGAAGGAAGGAAGGAAGGAAGGAAGGAAGGAAGGAAGGAAGGAAGGAAGGAAGGAAGGAAGGAAAACCAGACCTGTCATCCAAGAATACTGTATCCAGGGAAGCTGTTCTTCAGCAAAGAAAGTGAGATGAAAACTTTCCTGAACAAACAAAAGCTGAGGGAATTAATTGCCACTAGACTTGCCTTTCAAGAAATGTTAAAGGGTATTCTTTGAATAGAAGTAAAAGGATGCTAATTAACAGCATAAACATATTAAAAGGTAATATAAAATTCACTGGTAATAATAAAGATATAGTAAAAGTTAGATTCTATAATTTGGTAATGGTGATGCATAATTCACTTACAACTCTAGTTTAAAAGTTAAAAAATGAATGTAGTAAAAATAACTATAACTACAATAATGCTATTAGTTATACAATATAGAAAGTATGTAAATTGTAACAGCAATAACATAAAATATGAAGGAGTGAAGTAAAAGTGTCAAGTTGAGGAACTCTATTGAAGTTGTCAGCTTAAATAGGATGTTATACTTGTAAGATGTTTTCTTATTTTTTAAAATGTATTTTTGTTACAGATGTTACTCCTTTTCCCCACAGATACCCTCCACCCTCTCCCTCCCCCTACCAAGTATTGTTGTCTATGTCCATTGTTTACTCATACATGCAAATAAATTCTTTGGTTTATCTCATCCCTCCCCCACACCCCTCTCCTCTGAGGTTTGTCAGTCTGAACCATATTCTTTCTATCTCTCCGGGTCTGTTTCGTTCATCAGCTTTTTTTGGTTCATTATAGTCCACAAATAAGTGAGATCATGTGGTATTTGTCCTTTGATTGGCTTATTTCGATTAGCATAATACTCTCCAGGTCCCTCCATGTCATCGTTTATCGCATCCCTCTCTCACACCCCTATGTTTATGCTGTTTATGTTAATGATTTGATGATGGCAGCCATTCTGGCAGGTGTGAGGTGATACTTCATTGTCATTTTAATTTGCATCTCTCTGATGTTTAGTGACCTTGAGCATTTTTTCGGATGTCTCTTGGCCATTTGTATGTCCTGTTTGGAGAGGTGTCTATTTAGGTCCTCCATCCATTTTTCAATTGGGTTCTTTGTCTTCCTTTTGTTGAGTTGTATAAATATTCTATATATTTTGGAAAGTAACCCCTTATCTGATGTATTGTTGGCAATTATGCTTTCCCATATAGTGAGTTCCTTTTCCATTTTTTTTTTTTTATCCTCACTCAAGGACATTTTTGTATTTATCTTCAGATAGAGTGGGAGGGAGAAAGGGAGGAAGAGAGAGAGAGAGAGAAAGATAGATGTGAGAGAGACACATCAAGTGGTCGCCACTTGCACGACCTCAACTGGGGCCAGGGACAAACCGCAACCCAGCTACGTGCCCTTAGTGGGAATCGAACCTGGGACTCTCCAGTCTGCAGGTCAAACTGGCCAGGGCCCCTTTCCATTTTGATGGTTGTTTCTTTCACTATTCAGAAGCTTTTTAGTTTGATGTAGTCCCATGTATTCATTTTTTCCTTTGTTTCTCTTGCCTTAGGTGTATCAGTGAAAATTCTGCTGTGTGTGATGTCTGAAATTTTGCTGCCTACATTTTCTTCTAGGATTTTTATGGATTCACAAGTCACATTTAAGTCTTTAATCCATTTTGAGTTTATTCTTGTGTTGGGTGTAAGTTGGTGGTCTAGTTTTATTTTTTTGCATGTAGCTGTCCAATTTTCCCAACACCATTTATTAAAGAGGCTGCCTTGACTCCATTGTATGCTCTTGCCATCTTTGTCAAATATTAATTGAGCATAATGTCTTGGGTCTATTTCTGGATTCTCTGTTCTGTTCCACTGATCTATCTGCCTATTCTTGTGCCAGTACCAGGCCATTTTGATTATAATGCTTTGTAGTATAACCTGATACCTGGGGTTGTGATCACTCCTACTTTGCTCTTCTTTTTAAAGATTGCTGTGACTATTCAGGGTCTTTTTTGGTTCTATATGAACTCTTGAAGTATTTGTTCTAGTTCTGTGAAATATGTCATTGGTATTTGGGGTTTGCATTGAATCTATAGATTGCTTTGGGTAATGTGGACATTATAATGATGTTAATTCTTCCAATCTATGAACAAGGTATATGCTTCCACCTTTTTATATCTTCTCTATTTCTTTTTTCAATGTCCCATAGAGTTCTGCAAATAGGTCCTTTACTTATTTGGTTAAGTTTATTCCTAGGTATCTTAATTTTTTTTTTTGCCACAATAGTAAATGGGATTGTTTTTTTAGTTTCTCTTTCTGTGAGTTCATTATTGGTGAACGTTATAAAAATGACATCGATTTCTTTCTTTTTTTTTTTTTAATCTTCACCCAGGGACATTTTCCCATTTTTTGTTCAGATAGAGTGGGAAGGAGAGAGAGAGAGAGAGAGAGAGAGAGAAACATCGACGTGAAAGGGACACATCGAGTGGCTGCCACCTGCACGACCAACCAGGGCTGAGGACAAACTGCAACTGAGGTACGCGCCCTTAGTGGGAACAGAACCCATGTCTCTCTGGAACGAAGGCCGACCCTCTAACTGCTGAGCCAAACTGGCCAGGGCGACATCAATTTCTTGATGTTAATTTTGTATCCTGTTAATTTTGTATCTTGCTAAATTCATTTATTAAATCTAGTAGATTTTTTTTTTAATCCTCACCCGAGGACATTTTTCCACTTTTTGTTCAAATAGAGTGGGAGGAAGAGAGAGGGAGAGAGAGAGAAACATCGAGGAGTGGCTGCCCCCTGCACCACCCAACCAGGGCTGGGGGCAAACTGCAACCAAGGTACGTGCCCTTGGCGGGAACCAAACCAGGGCCTCTCTGGACCACAGGCCTATGCTCTAACTGCTGTGCCAAACCAGCCAGGGCAAATCTGGTAGATTTCTGATGGAGCCTTTAGGGTTTTCTATGTACAATATCATATCATCTGCAAATCATGACAGTTTCACTTCCTCCTTTCCAATTTGAATCCCTTTTATGTTTTCTCCATGTTTAATTGCTGTGGCTAAGAGTTCCAGTACTATGTCAAATAAGAGTGGTGAAAGTGGGCATCCCTGTCTTATTCCTGTTCTTTAGGGGAATGCTTTTAGTTTTTGCCCATTGAGTATGATGGTGGCTGTAGGTCTTTCATATATGGCCTTTATTATGTTGATATGATACCTCTATTCCCACACTGCTGAAGGTTTTTATCAGAAATGGGTGCTGGATTTTGTCGAATGCTTTTACAGCATCTATTAATATGATCATATAGTTTTTATCTTTCATTTTGTTAATGTGGCACATCACATTTATTGATTTGTGAATATTGTACCAGCCCTGCATGCCTGGAATGAATCCCACTTGGCCATGGTGAATAATTTTTGTAATATGTTGTTGGATCTGATTTGCTAATATTTTGTTAAGGAATTTGGCATCTATGTTCATCAGGGATATTGGCTTGTAGTTTTCTTTCTTTGTACTGTCTTTATCTGGTTTTGGAATTAGAATTATGCTGGCCTCATAAAACAAGTTTGGAAGTCTTCCTTGTTCTTAAATTTTTTGGAATAATTTGAAGACAATGGATGTTAGCTCTTCTTTGAATGTTCTGTAAAACTCCCCCTCGAAGCTGTCTGGGCCTGGGCTTTTGTTTGCTGGGAGATTCTTGACTACATCTTTAATTTCCTTAGTTGTTATTGGTCTGTTCAAATTTTCTATCTCTTCCTGGTTCAGTTTTGGGAGACTATGTGTTTCTAGAAATTTGTCTATTTCACCTAGATTGTCTAATTTGTTGGCGTATAGTTGTTCATAGTGTTTGTTAACATTCCTTTGTATTTCTGTGGTGTCAGTTGTTACTTCTCCTCTTTCATTTCTGATTTTGTTTATTTGGGTCCTCTCTCTTTGTTTCTTGGTGAGTCTAGCTAATGGTCTATCAGTCTTGTTTATCTTTTCAAAGAAACAGCTCTTTGTTTCATTAATGTTTTGAATTGTTTTTTCAGTCTCTAAGTCATTTATTTTAGCTCTGATCTTTACTCTTTCTGTAAGATGTTTTATATAAGCCTCATGGTAACCACAAGGGAAAACCAGTAACAATTAAACAAAAGAACATGATAAAGAAGTCAAAGTACACTGACTCCAAAAGATATTAAAACACAAATTAAAACATCAAGATAAGAAACAAGAAACAATGAATCTATAAAACATCCATAAAACAAGTAAGAAATGGTAATAGTAAGTCCTTTCCTATCAATAATTAACCATAAACAGATTAACTTCTCCAATCAAAAGATATAAAATGGTTGAATGTATTTTTTTAAAAAAAGGTCAAACAATATGCTGCCTTCAAGAGACTCACTTTAGACTAAACGGCACACACAGACTGACAGTGAAGGAATGGAAAAAGCCATTTCAAGCAAATGGCAACCAAAATCAAGCAGAAATAGTTACACTTATATCAGACAAAACAGACTTTAACCTAAAAAATGGTACAAGGAGACAAAGAATGTTATTACATGTTGACAAAGAGTCAATCCATCAAGGAGATATAACAATTGTAAATATTTATGTGCCCCACATCAGAGAACCTTAATATATAAAGCAGAAGCTAACAGAGCTAATAGGAGAAATAAACAGTAATACAATAATAGCTGGGGACTTCAATATCGCACTCTCAACAATGGATAGATTCTCCAGAAAATCAATAGGGCCCTGGCTGGTTTGGCTCAGCGGTTAGAGCGTCGGCCTGTGGTCCTGAGAGACCCGGGTTCGGTTCCCGCTAAGGGCATGTACCTTGGTTGCAGTTTGTCCCCAGCCCTGGTTGGTTGTGTGGGTGGCAGCCACTCGATGTGTTCCTTTCACATCGATGTTTCTCTCTCTCTCTCTCTGTTCCTCTCTCTCCCTCCCACTCTACCTGAACAAAAAGTGGAAAAATGTCCTCGGGTGAGGATAAAAAAAAAAAGAAAATCAATAGGAAGACAATGAATTTGAACAACACTAGACACCAAAATGGACCTTACCAACATATAGAACACATTCTGTCCATCAGCATCAGAATGCACATTCTTTCCAAGAACACTTGGAACATTTTCGAGGGTAGAACATACATTAGACCACAAAATAAGTCTTAGAAAATATAATAATATTTAAATCATTCCAAGTATCTTTTCTGACCACAATGGCATGAAACTAGAAATCAAGAACAAGAAGAAAATTGGAAAATTTACAAAAACATGGAAATTAAATAATTTCCTGAAAAAACAATAAACCAAAGAAGAAATTAAAGGAGAATTTAAAAAAATCTGAGACAAATGAAAATTGAACCACAACATACAAAACTTATAGAATGCAGCAAAAGCAGAGGAGCACTTGGCAATAAACTTCTATATTAAGAAACAAGAAAGATTTTAAATAAATACTCTAACTCTACCCCTTAGGAAACTAGAAAAGGAGAATAAACTGAGCCTAAGGATAGCAGAAGAAAGAAAATCATAAAAATTAAAACTGAAATAAATAAAATAGAGAAGAGAATAATAATAAAAAAGATTAACCCTACTAAGAGTTTGTTCTTTGAAAAAATAGACAAAAGTGACAAACCTTTAGCTAGACTAACCAAAGAAAAAAAGAGAAAGGACACAAATCAACAAAATTTTATATGAAAAAGAGCCCTGGCTGGTTTTGCTCAGTGGTTAGAGCATCGGCCTGTGGTCCAGAGATACCCAGGTTCAGTTCCCACTAAGGGCACGTACCTCGGTTGCAGTTTGTACCCGGCCCTGATTGGGTCGTACAGGTGGCAACCACTCAATGTGTCCCTTTCACGTCGATGTTTCTCTCTCTCTTTTTTCCTTTCTCTCCCTCCCACTCTATCTGAACAAAAAACCAAAAAATGTCCTCGGGTGAGGATAAAAATTTTAAAAATAAAATTTTATATGAAAAAGAGGACATTACAACTGATAGCACAGAATTTCAAAGGGTCATAAGAGGCTACTATGAGCAACTATATGCCAACAAATTGGACAACCTAGAAGAAATGGAAAATTATTAGAAATATACAACTTACCAAGACAATAAAAAAAATAGAAAATCTGAATAGATCAATTACCAATAAAGAGATTGAATCAGTAATAAAAAATCTACCAACAAAGAAAAGCCTAGGATCAGAATGCTTTAATGATAAATTTTACCAAATATCTAAAGAAGAATTCACAGTAATACTTCTCAAACTTACAAAAAAAAAAAAAAATCAAAGAGGAGGGAACACTCCCCAACTCATTTTATGAGGCCAATATTATCCTGATACCAAAACCAGCAAACGACATTACTAGAAAAGAAAACTACAGGCTGATATCTTTGATGAATATAGACACAGATATTCTCAATAAAATATTAGCAAACCGAATTCAGCAGCACAAAGAATCATTCACCATGATCAAGTGGGATTTATCCCTGGGATGCAAGAATGGTTTAAAATACACAAATCAATGGGGAATAATAAAGATCATGTATGACAAGTCCACAATTAACATCATACTCAATGATGAACATCTGAAAGATTTTCCTTTAAGATCAAGAAGAAAAAGATGCCCACTCTCACCACTCTTATTCAATATAGTACCCAAAGTCCTAGCTAGAGCAGTCAAGCAAGAGAAAGAAATAAACAGTATCAAAATTTAAAAGGAGATAAGTCAAATTGTCTCTACAGATAACATGATTTCATATATAAAAAATGCTAAGAATTCAACCAAAAAACTGTTAGATCTGATCAATGAATTCAGTAATACTGTAGGAAACATAATTAACATACAACAATTAGTAATATTTCTAGACACTAACAAATTTTCTGAAAAAAATTAAAAAATGAATCTCATTTACAATAGCATCAAAAATAATAAAATAATTAGGAATAAATTTATCTAAGGAGGTGAAATATCTGTACAATGGAAACTACAGTGCAATGTAGCCCTGGCTGGTGTGGTTCAGTGGTTAGAGCATTGATCCATGCACTTAAAAGTTGCCTAATGCCAGGTCAAAGGCATGTACCTGGGTTTTATGTTTGATCCCCAACCCCAGTCAGGGCATGTGCAGGAGGCAACCAATCGATGTGTCTTTTTCACATCTCTCTCTTTCCCCTCCTCCCTTCTACACTCCCTAAAAATCAATGAAAAAAATATGGTTGGTGAGGATTAACAAAAAATAAAGTTTACAAAGCCCCAAACTACAATACATTGTTGAAACAAATCAAAGAATACAAAAATAAATGGACAGGTATCCTATGTTCATAGATTGGAAGAATTAATATGGTTAAAATGTCCATACTACCAAGAGCCATCTATAAATTCAATGTAATCCCTAGCAAGATTCCAATGACACTTTTAGAGAAGTAAAAAAACAAAAACAAAAAAAAAAACCACTCCTAAAATTTGTATAGAACCACAATAGACGTTAAATAGCCAATGAAATCCTAAGGAAAAAGAACAAAGCAGAAGTCATCACACTTCCAATTTCAAGCTTTACTGTAAAACTACTAATAAAAACAACGTGGTATGGCATAAAACAGAATCCAGAGCTCCAAAGTAAACCCAAGCAATATGGTCAACTAATATTTGACAAGGAAACTAAGAATACTCAATGGAGAAAAGACAATCTTTTAAATAAATTGTGTTGGAATAAAACTGGAGCAATATGGATTCAAAACTTGAATGTAAGACCTGGAACCATAAAACTCTTAGAAGAAAACATAGGAATAAAGCTCCTTGACATAAGTCTTAGTAATGATTTTTAAAATATGACACCTAAAGCACAAGCAACAAAATAAAAAATAAATAATTGGAACTACATCAAACTAAGAAGCTTCTGCACAATGAAAGAAACCATCAACAAAGTGAAAAGATGACCTGTGGAATCGGAGAAATATTTTCAAACCCTATATCTGATTAGGGGTTGATATCCAAAATATATAAGTTACTCATACAACTCAACTGGAGAAAAACACAATCCAATTAAAAAATGAGCCAAAGACCTGAATAGACATTTTTCCAAAGGAGATATTCAAAAGGCCAACAGGTACACACACAAAAAATGCCCACCACTAGTAATTAGGTAAATGTAAATTAAAATGACAATGAAATATCATCCCAGATCTTTTCAAGTGGCCATCATCAGAGAGACAAAAATATAAATGCTGGTGTGGTAAGATATAAAAAAACAACATGGAGGAACCTCAGAAAATTAAAAATAGAACTACCATATGATCCAGCAATTCCACTTCTGGGAATATATCCAAAGGAAACAAAACCATAACTCAAAAAGATATTTGCAACCCCCCCTCCCTTTACAGATGCATTATTTATAATAACCAGACATGGAAACAACCTACATGTTCAGTAGATGAATGAGTAAAGAAGATATGATATATGTATCACAATGGCATATTATTCAGCTATAAAAAATAAAGAAATTCTGGCACATGCCCAGGTTGTGGGCCAAACCCCCAGTAGGAGGCATGTGGGAGGCAGCCAATTGATGTTCTCTCTCTTCGATGTTTCCAACTCTCTCTCCCTCTCCCTTGAAATCAATAAAGAAAAAAAAAAAAAGAGAAATCCTACCATTTGTGACAACATGGATGAACCTTGAAGACATTATGCTAAGTGAAATAAGTCAGACAGAGAAGACAAATAATATAACATCTCATTTATATGTGAAGCCTAAAAAAACTCATAAAGAAAGAGATAAGACTTGTGGTTACTAGAGACAGAGGGCAAAGTGGAATTGGAGAAAATGGTCAAAAGGTACAAACTTTCAGTTTTATATGATAAATAAATACTAGGCATTTAATATACAACATAATGACTAAAGCTAACACTGCTATATGCTACATAGAAAAGTTAAGATAGTAAATCCTATGAGTTCTCATCATAAGTAGACTTATTTTTTCTTTTATTCTTTCTTTTTATTATATCAATAAAAGAAGATGAATGTTAACTGAACCTATTGCGGTGATCATTTCACAATATATGTAAATCAAACTATCTTTTTGTATACCTTAAGCTTGTACAGTGATATGTCAATTTTTTCTCAATAAAACTGAAAAATAAACAAAAAAATAATAATATGAATTCATCAAGTCATCTTTTTTCCCACCAAAACATAAACCTTTAATACCACACAAAATAGTTGGAAACCATTTCTGAAAATAAGTACCTACTTGAAAATAAATCTCTTTTCAAACAAATAAAATCATGTTTCAGGGAAAAGATTTATTTTCTCAAATATCATGGCTTTTAGTATAAAACAAATCTAGTGCAGCACCAGTTGTATTCTTATGGACATTAAATGATATTTGGTGATTATTATTACATACTTATAAAATACACTTTTTTGGGGGAAAAAAGAGATTATGTGGTATATAGACTATGAGGTGTCCTCACTAATTAACTAAAAAATTGTCTCCAAAAAAAAATGTTCAATTTTCTTCCTTAAAAATTGGTTTTGAGTGGAGACATGTAGTTTTGTTTTGTTTTGTTTTTTAATCCTCACCCAGGACAATTTTGCATGTATCTTCAGATAGCGTGGGAAGGAGAGAGGGAGAAGAGAGAGAGAGAAACATCAGTGTGAGAGAGCCACATCAAGTGGCCACCCCCCACATGATCCCAACCAGGGCGGGGGACAAACCGCACCCGAGGCACGTGCCCTTAGCGGGAACCGAACCGGACTCTGGTCCGCGGGCTGACGCTCTAACCGCTGAGCCAAACTGGCCAGGGCGAGATGTAGATTTTGTTATGAGTCAGTCCTAGGCAGTTCTGAGGACACTTGCTAATTTATAGGTAATCAGGGTGGATAGCTAACATTGTAGAAAGCAGGAATAGCACCAAAATCATCCTGGTGTGTTGAAAAGTGAGTCAGGAAAAAAAAATAATGAAAAGTTCAGAAAGAATAAATTAAAATAATATAATTTACATAAAGTCAAGATGGAGACCATTTGTTTATAGATTTGACAGAGATGGGTAAACAATCACAATGTAGAACAATTGACAAATGTCAGTCTGACTAAAGACATGAGCATGAACCTGGGAAATGCTTTTATAAATTATTTTCCTTGTAGATTTTATTTTTAATTTATCTGTGACCTGCCAGGGAGAGGGGGGGAGAAAGAGAGAGAGAGAGAGAGAGAGAGAGAGAAAGAGAGAGACAGAGATGTTGTGAGCATGTGACAAAATAAAAAAAATAAATAAAAAATAAAGACAACATGAATATTGAAGTTGCAGCCAAAGCTCTCCATACTAAAGAAGATTTGTTTTAAAAATGCATAGACAAGTTATCATTTATTTTAGTCTAGCTTCCTAGAAATCCCATTAATGAATCACAGAATTTATTTTCAAAAATATATCTTTGGCTTTGGCAGGGTGGCTCACTTGGTTGAAACATCATCCCATACACCAAAAGGTTGTGGATTTGATTATTGGTCAGGGCACATACCTAGGTTATGAATTGGATTCCCTGGTTTAGGGCGCAAAACAGAGGCAATCGGTCGATGTTTCTCTTTCACATTGATGTTTCTCTCTCTCTCTCTTTCTTCATTCTCAAAAATCAGTAAACACATATTCTCGAGTGAGGATTTGAAAATGTGTGTGTGTGTGTGTGTGTGTGTGTGTGTGTGCGCAAATATATATCTTTGGTATATATCAGTTTTCTCTTTGCCTTTTTTCCCCTATTTCCATCTTCTTTGCCATCCTTTTAAGTGATAATAAACTTTTTCAGTCTCACTGGCCTGATTCGGCAGTGGTAACTACCCTGGGCATTTACTCTCAAAATTCAAGAGGTCTTTATTTTCTTGGTCATGTAATTACATGAACAGGCTAGTAGAGCTTTCTAAGAATTCTATGTACAGCACTGATTACTTCAAAGCAACGGGAGCTGTTTAACTTGGTGTTTGGAAAGGGGTTGCAGAGAACATTAAAGGACAGAAGACTAAAAATTAAGAGAAAAAAAACAGAGTGATTGGGATTACTGAATGAGAAGGAGTGAAGGTTGGTTACTGTTAATAGTCTTTAAGGGCCATTGGGCTGCTATGTAAAGTAGGGCCCCTCGAATTTTTACTTTGGCACTCTGACAAATGTTCACTACCCCATGATGTACCTGAAATCCACACCTTACTGACCAAAATTGGCATGGGAGGAGCAGGTCTTTAAAGAGATCATACTTGAATATAATGAAGAGGCAAAAAATAGGAGAGAGAAGAAAAGAAGAGGGGAATGCATTAAACTGGGGTCTAATCATTTTTGCCATTTAAAGCCACCCTACACTGTGTGAGAAAATTTGATTCCAGAGGTATCATACATCACTGATTGGTGTTTGCAATTTAAAGTATAGTTGTTCTTAGTTTTAAGTAACTAGACTAGAAACTGAAGTAATTGGCACCTTTGTTGCATGATTAGAATCCTTTTGGGCCAGTGCTCAAGACTGAGTCACTGGCCATAGCTCCTCACAGCCTGAATGTTCTGTCTTTGTCACTGAAAGCAGTAACTTCAATAAAAGGTAAAAAAAAAAACACACAAAAAAATACCTACATTATTTTTATGTGAGAAATCTTCTACTTTTAAAGGGGAAAAAAATGTCAACTTTTGGTGCCTGTGATGAAAATGAAGAGGTCTCAAAAGCAAGAAAATTGAAATTTACAATAAATTAAATATCTAAATGTAAAATTGGTTGTGTGTGTGGTGGTGGTGGTGTTGGTGCTGTGGGGAGCAGGGAGGGGGTTTTTCTGTAGAGAAGCAAATAAAAGTGAGAGCTCCAGCCAGTGTAGAACTACTCAACTGAGCAATGAAGCTTCAGGGGTGGTTGAACAGTTTGTGATTTTGTGTGTCACTTCAGCACCACTGGAATATCCAGACCATCACAGACATACACCTTGTGAATATCAAGTCTGCTACAGTGATGTTGATGGTGATGTCAGTTCTTCTGCTTCACAGTGGGGCAAACTTAGTGCTATACACGCAGCCCTTGGATTCTGGTTAAAGAAAAGAAATTTTTGAATAAGAATTAGTCACTGAAGCTGTGGAATAATTGGGAGATTTTTTACAAAGACCTATATTTTAATATGTCACTTAGTAGTTTAGTTAATATTTATTTATTTATTTATCCTCACCTGAGGATATTTTTACATTTATCTTCAGACAGAGTGGGAGGAAGAGAAGGAGAGAGAAACATCGATGTGAAAGAGACACGTCGATTGGCAGCCATCCGCATAACCCCAACCGGGGCCAGGGATGAACTGCAACCGAGGACTCTTTAGTCTGCAGGCTGATGCTCTAACCGCTGAGCCAAACTGGCTAAGGCATTCACTTACACTTTAAACATAAGAAACATGATACATAACTTCTCATTCCTCCCTAGACTTTGATTTTCAGAACTATGGGTGTTGTTTTTCTGTGCTATTAAAGAAAAATATGCCCTGGCCGGTTTTGCTCAGTGGTTAGAGCATTGGCCTGCAGTCCAGAGAGACCTGGGTTCGGTTCCCGCTAAGGGCACCTACCTCGGTTGCAGTTTGTCCCTGGCCCTGGTTGAGTCATGTGGGTGGCAACCACTCAATGTGTCTCTTTTACGTCGATGTTTCTCTCTTTCTCTCTCTCTCCCTCCCACTCTATCTGAACAAAATATCGAAAAAATGTCCTCGAATGAGGATAAAAAAAAGAAAAATATTTTGGCTAGTGCTAGGCTGACAAAGCAGAAGGCATTTTCTTTTCAGAAATACTTACTGGTATTATTACTGTAAACAATTACATATATTTAAGGCCACTGCTTTTCAAGAGAATGACAGGCCTCAATGGAAAGGAGAACCACCATATCAAGTATGTTAAAAGTCTGGCAGCTGGTCAGTCAGGATATTATGAAAAAATAGTTGGGAAGGAAATAGCTTTTGTTCCCATTCCATTTTGATTAAACTTTGATGTTTCTAGTGTCGAGTTGAATATCTGTAGTTATATTTTGAAAAATTTGAACTTTCTGTAACTCTTTGAAAATAATTTTTTTTTTAATAATCACAATGTCATTTATAAAATAAGACAAGCTTACTTCCATTTACAAGTATATTTTCAGTTTGCTTTTGAGCTTGCTACATTGCCAGTGTAGAATTAAAAGAATATTCAACTCCAAATTTCATTATAAAATCTTTGGTTGTGTTTTTCTAGGAAATACTGATACAATTACAATTACAAACTTTTAATGCTTATCATTACATAGCAATTCTAGTTATTTATAACATTATTAAAAACTTTTTCTAGATATTGTTGCCAGAGGAAAGAGGGGGCCAGATGCCTTCAACACTTGCGGGCAGGAGGTTCATCTTTAGAAAATGAACTTTCTAAGACTCCTGTGGGGGAATAGATGGTTTTAATCGGCATGAAATTACACTTCTGGGGTTGTAAAGTCCCATGTCCCTCAGTTTCGTCCTGGAAGAGGGGCAGCTGTGGATTCAGCAAGGCCAGAAATAAAGCCAAAGTCCAGAGTTTCTATTCCATGGTACAGCTATGTCCAGATTAAGAGTAATCCAGATTCAGTCCATTAATCTATTGCATGGGTCCCACATGGCTGTGGGCCACATGGCAAGTGCAGGGCATGGGAGCCCCACAAGCCAGGAGTCTGGCTTAAGCAGCAAGAGAGAGAGAGTGGAAGGGCAGCTTTCCTTTGTGCAGGAGATTAAATATTCAGGTTTTGCATGCTTGCAGTGGCCACACCTATTCTGGCCACTGACCCTCTTCCAGGTGTGACAGATAGGTAGACATCTCCCAAGACAGGAAGGTATCTGCCATGTCACCCAGACCCTACTGGGCATTTGTCTAAACTACCTTTGTCCAGACCCTTTACCCACTGATCAGTGGGGACGAGACCTGGAATTTTTTTTTTTTTTTTTTTTTTTTTTTTGCACATTGTATCATTTTCACTGTCTCGATCAACTTTTTTTTTTCTTTTTTAACTTTATTTTTGTTACAGATATTTCTCCTTTTTTACCCCATTGACACCCTCCTCCCCATTTCCCTCCACCCTGTCCCCGGCTTTGTTGTCCATGTCCACTGGTTATGTGTTCATGCATATAGGTGCTGTGGTTTATCTCTTCCCACCCTGGAATTAAATTAAATTAGATAATTTTCCCTTTGCTTCTTTCCTGTTAAATAATAATCAGGTCATTGCACCAGTAACACCCACCTCCACTCCCACCCCCTGAGAGAAATGAAACCTCTTTATAATCATATAAAGGAGAAATGAGCAAGTCTCTGTCTCCTGTAATTGTTTCCTGCTGTGAAATGACATAGACCTTCCTATCCCAAGGCTGAGAGGTTCTCCCTGTTTGACAGAGGAAAGAGGAAGTAAAAAGGGAAAAGAGTCTTTATGCAGGGAAGGAGATTCTGCAAAGTTCAGGTCAGTGTCTGGTGTCCCTGGGAGATAGTATACACAATGTCTAGGAGGATGACACAATGGACAAGCTGTCATCCATGCTGTGGTCTGGAAATGATAAATTTGACAAGAAGTTTGAAAGGCAAAACTCAAAAGTGAGCCGACTGAACAACTAAAGGCTTAGTGAGAGGTAAAAACCCATGTGACAAAGGGGAAAGATTAACTTACAGTGCCCCTAGTTAGGTTGGAGGAGTGTCTCTCATGGAGGCAGGTGTGTCGCACATGTCTGAAGCATCTTGACATTTAACCCAAATTAAGCTAAGAGTAAAACTGTGGGTCTTTTTTGTCTCACCTGTTTGAGCAGAAAAGGAAAAGCAGTTTTCCAGTGAAACTGATAGACTGTCCATGATTCATTGACCCAACTGTCCAAGTTATAGAGTCTTATTTCAGGAGATGGTGATATAGATGGTTTCCAAAGTGAAGTATGCACAAGCAATTAGGTACACAAGGATATAGGCATACATTCTATGAAAATAGAAGCAAATAAAATATAAAGGTTAATGCACATAGCAAATCATAAAAATCAGTTGAGAAGACTGAATGCAAGGCTTTTGCTGGAAAGAAAGCAACCAGTGACAGTTTGACATATTGTCTGCAGTTAGAACATTTCTGGTGATGTCATTATATGCTGAGATCTGTATGGCACACACAGACATAGCCTTAAAAACAGAATTTTAAAGACAGTTAACTGCACTGGAGTTCAACATCCACAATTGGGCATTGTGGGTTTTATTGTAGCACAATTTTTTTCTCTCCCTAAGACTACCCTCCTATTAATAAGACTGTTAAATTCAGTTATAGTTTGGCTCGGCTGTTTGCAAAAATGCAATAAGAGTTAGTGATGGACCAAATTGATTATGCAGACATTCTCAAATTTGCTTGACTGGAATATCATTCATTTATAAGGAATCTTTAGATTGAGCTCTATGGAGCAGTCAATTGTCAGCCCCTCAGGGCAGAGATGCCAAAGCCATAGTTGATGTCAGGCAGTGTCTGGAATACCTGCAGATTTGAGTCATGTCCTCAAGTACTTGAGATCTCCAAAGATGCCTTGAGGTTCCTTACTGCCATCTTTCAGGAAAGCAACCTTCCTTTCTTTTCTGGAAAGATTGCCATGAACCATAAACAAGCAGGGTATCAGGCCTCATTGCAGGTGGCTTCTGATTGGCTTCAATTAGTCTTGAGAGTCAATTTTAATTCCTCAAGCTTTCTGGTGGCAACCAGAGTCCAGGCATGTCTCTCTTAGACATGGCATTCTAGTCAATGTCCGCCAACGAGACCACATAGTTTGGACCTGGACTTACTGAATTTATGCAAAGAAATGTATTGTCATGACTTATTCACTAAGAATTGCCAAATTCTGGAGGTATCAGGTAGAAAGGAAAAAACTAAAATGACCAATTAGAATTCCCTAGATTGGCAAACATATTTTATAGATTTTAGAAATACAGGCTTTCTTATTGGCAAACATATTGACACTTTAAGAGGCATGCTTCGCCCTGGCCGGTTTGGCTCAGCGGTTAGAGCGTTGGCCTGCGGTCCAGACAAACCCAGGTTCGGTTCCCACTAAGGGTATGTACCTTGGTTGCAGTTTGTCCCCGGCCCTGGTTGGGTCGTGCGGGTGGCAGCCACTCGATTTGTCCCTTTCACATCGATGTTTCTCTCTCTCTCTCCTTCTCTCTTCCTTCCACTCTATCTGAACAAAAAATGGAAAAATGTCCTCAGGTGAGGATAAAAAAAAAAAAAAAAAAGAGGCATGCTTCCATGGAGGCAGGTACATAGTAGAACGCATGGATTCAGCAAAGCACGGGTGAATTGAATCAAAATGATTGACTCAGCTGAGGCTCAGATGAGATCAACTTTAACGCCGTGCTTTAGTAATCTCAGGTGAACTGAGTTAAATTGATTGGCTTAACTGGTTTAGGCTCAGATGACATTAATTTCTCAGAAACTGAATTCTAATATATGACAGATAAGCATACTGGAGACCAGGTTTATAAAGACCAGTAGGATAAAGGCAGAGGGTTTCTTTAGACAAACCCAGAATAGAACTTCACACCAGAGTGGGCACTATTGAGTGGATATTGCATTGTTCATTTCAAGGAGAAAAACCAAAAAGTTGAGGGAGACATGACATCCGTTGATGCTTCCAACCTGAGCTGACTGGGAGAATGGCCATTTGCCCATAGTTCGAAGTCTGAAATTGCTTCCCATGCCTGACAGAGACTCTTCCAGAAACTGTAATACAATTATCCAGGTGTGTTGGGGCCTGGGAAAGTGGCCTTTGTTGATAGAGGCCGCGGTTCGGGACATGACCTGAAACTGGCTGCACAGGCACAGACCACATTACTCTTATAGAAGCAGGACACTGCAAAAGCTTAGGACGCATGCGCCATGCACTGCCCCGTGCAGAGTATCCCGCTGCATGAGTCTATTAAAGCCATTAGCTGTATTGAATAAAGCTGCTGCTGATGCCGGGTATAAAGATGCTGTTGCCGCGTCTATTGATTCTTCCTGAGGTTGGCTCTGCGTGCTTTCTTTCTTTCTTTTTTTTATCCTCATCCGAGGACATTTTTTTCATTTTTTGTTCAGATAGAGTGGGAGGGAGAAAGAGAAAGAGAGAAACATCGATGTGAAAGGGACACATCGAGTGGTTGCCACCCACACAACCCAACCAGGGCCGAGGACAAACTACAACCGAGGTACATGCCCTTAGCGGGAATCGAACCCGGGTTGCTCTGGACCGCAGGCCGACACTCTAACCGCTGAGCAAAATTGGCCAGGGCTCTGCATGCTTTATTTACCTTGGTTATCTCACCTCTGAAACCCACCTTGAAACCCCTATCTCTGACACTTGATATAGCCAACAGGATAAAGTGAGTACCCAGATGACCCTCAGTGAGAAGCAGCCCCTAGGACAGGATACCCCTGGTACCTGGTGGCTGTGTACCTGATATCCTGGACGCCGCTGGAAGATTGGGATGCTGTATGTCCCCAACCTGATGAAGTACGGAAGGCTTTGGAAACAATGGAGCCGACTATTCCCATGGTCCATCCAGAAGCTGTGGGTCGGGTCGCTTGGGTGTTGTTGGCTGTCTTGCGACCTGCCAGCCAAGACATCCAGGATCTTAGGAACCAAGTGCAGCAGCTGTGCCAGAAGGAGATGGACTTGGAACAGTGTCAGGAGGTGGCTGCATGCCACATGTTCTGGGTCCTGCCAAGTCAGCTGTGACTTCCCACATTAGCAGCCCTGCTGGGTCTGTATGACAAGCCTGGCCCTTGGTGTGACAGAAGTTTTGGGCAATTGCAGGATGTGGAGAATGTAGCAGCGCTTGAGGCTGCTGAGCAGTGGGCTGAGCCTGGACAGCAGCATCCAGCCACCGACCCGCCACCAGAGAAGCAGCCACTGTGGCCTGGTGGGCCTGGATGCTCAGGAAGCAGTGGACTTCCAGGATGAGGAGGTGGAGGCGGGGACAGGGCCAAGGCCTAAAGTGCTGCTGAGCCTGAGGCCGATGGGAGGAGGTGGCTGGCTTGACTTTGGGTCCATTCCAACTGCCATCTGAGGTGACCCCCGCCCCCTGCCCCAGCTGAAAATGAGGCCCTGGCTGCAAATGAGGCCCCAGGGGAGCAGGTCTGGGACATGGTGGTGGAAGCCAAGTCTGACCGGGCAGGCAGCATGGCTACAGATGAGTGGTGTGGCTGAAGACAGCGACACACAGGAACCCTTGGTATGGCCAGTAGGAAAGCCTGACAGCTCATGAAGGATGACTGTGAACTGTGGACTGTCAGAAACAGAACAAGGTCACTGTGACCTTACTTGTGGCAGTACAGAGTATCACTGACTTAATGGTCTGCTTGTCACAGGAATTGGGGCAATTTCATTTGTCATGCTTTGGTAGCCCAGGACTTAGCATCTTGGAACAAACTTCTGCATATGCACTTGTTCCATTTTATATTGATGATATAATGTTGACCTCTGATTCTCTTGCAGAGCTAGCAGCTGGAGCATGCAGCCTTCAGGAAGCCCTGGTGGGCTGGGAGTGGGCCATCAACTAGGACACTTAGGTGTTGTTTGGTCCATCATGACTGAGACAAATATAGATAAGACACAGTCCTATCCCCGACCAGAAACAGTGAAACAGTGGCAGACATGTTTAGGACTGCTAGGGTTCTGGAAAAACTTTATATCCCATTTAGCCATGCTGATGAAACCCCTCCACTGCATGGTCCAGAAGTGGGGGCTTGGGACTGGTCTCCTGCGGTGGAGCAAGTGTTTCTGGCCACAAAGTGGGCAGTGGCCCAGGTGCAGATGCAGATGCTGTGAGTTGTGGATCCGGCTTTGCCATTCCTCCTGACATACAGGTGGACAACTCGGGATTTGGCTGGGGCCTTTGTCAGAAACAAGGGGCTCAGAAGAGTCCTATTGGGTTCTGGTCCTTGACAGGAGCTTTATTGAGAATGGATGGTTTTTCTTGGCATGGAATTACACTTCTGGGCTTGTCAAGTCCCATGTCCATTAGTTCAGTCCTGGGAGAGAGGCAGTTGTGGATTCAGCAAGGCCACAAAGTCAGAGTCCAGAGTTTTTGTTCTATGGTGCCGCTGTGTCCAGATTAGGATTAATCCAAATTCAGTCCATTGATCTATTGCATGGGTCCCACATGGCTGTGGGCCACATGGCATGCGCAGGGCATGGGAGCCCCACAAGCCAGGAGTCTGGCTCAAGAGGCAAGAGAGAGAGAGTGGAAGGGCAGCTTTCCTTTGTCTAGGAAATGGCCACTGACTTGCTTCCAGGTGTGACAGGTAGGCACCTGCCATGTCACTCAGACCCTACTGGACAATTGTCTAAATTGCCTTTGTCCAGACCCTTTACCCACTGATCTACAGAGAATAGACCTGGAGTATTAAATTAGCTAATTTTCCCTTAGTTCCTTTCCTGTTAAATAATAACCAGGTTATTGTGCAGGTAATATTAGCATTTATTCACTTGGAAAGCATGACCTTCAGTATATTCTAGTGTTCTGCTCTTTAGGGAATTTCTAATAATGTTTCCTTTCATGATTAGAAATATGTACTGACAATGCATGACCAATGGACATGGATAACAAAGCCGGGGACAGGATGGGGGTGGCGTGGGGAGGGGGGGTGCCAATGGGGTAAAAAAAGGAGAAACATCTGTAACAAAATAAATAAATAAATAAATTTAATTAAAAAAAAATATGTACTGACGACACTTCTCTTTTTCAGTTTATGACACTTGGAAGATTTGAATGCTAAATATGAGGGTCAGAGAAACTGTCCTTAAAGTGAGGCTGGAGAGAGGGGAAATGAAAATGTGAACCATCTAAAGAAAGGAAATGAAAATGACAGGCAAAATAGAAGGCAGAAAAGACAAGATGATTCAAAAAAGAAATGACTGGAAGGTGAAAGTCAATGTTTCTATGTGAAAGGACCATGGAAAAGGCAGAGCTTTTATTTATTTATTTATTTATTTTTTATTTAAAAATTTTTTTTAAACATCAGTGTGAGAGAGACACATTGATTGGTTGCCAAAACGAACTGCAACCAAGGTATGTGCCCTTGGCCAGAATCAAACTGGGATTCTTTGGTCTGCCGGCTGATGCTCTAACCGCTGAGCCAAACCGGTCAAGGCAAGGCAGAACTTTTAAAAGAGTCACTTAGACATGAGATCTGTGGATATGACTTTAGAATTACCCCCAAGCCTCATCAAAATGGAGGGGCTGAAAGACAGAGCTGGGCCAGATTCAGGTTAGAAGAACGAACACACACACACACACACACACACACACACACACACACCCCACACACACACCCCTGTACTAACAGGCAGAATCTAGCACATTTTTAAGAAGTTGTTGACAATTTCTTTCTATGAGAGAACACTGGGATTAAATTAGAGGGTTGAGGAGTTTGTTCCTAGTTTCAGGAAAGAACTATCCCTGAATTCTAAAATCAGAAAGAACTTTTATGGTCCCAGCTCCTAAGTTCTTATTTGCATCTTTTTATACATGAATGCATAAAGTAAATTTAATCTAAAAGAACTGATCGGACAGTCTAATCTATTTTACTTGAAACAAAAAGTACCTTTTACCAGTCATCAATGTCATCATGAAGTAAATACCTTTAAAATTTTAGAACTTATCTGCCAGGAACCAGCCTGGAGAACAAAGTCCCTGAGTTTGAGCGGTAGTAATGAAGACAATGACAGGGATATGGGATCAGGAGGACTGTCCTCGGCAGGATCAGCCTCAATATGCTTTATTATATGCCTTTTATACCTTATAGCAAAAGTTTAGTGATATCAAGAAGATCCTATTTTCTTATATAATGCCCAGGGCTACAACAATGCTGTATAGAATTAGTTTGCCTTGCAGATAACAGGAACACCGAGGCCCACCCAGTAACACCCAGTCTGTTATCTCAGGTGTTTCAAGGTATATTTGGGTCACACTTAGCCCAGAGCTGCACAAACACAATGCAAACCTAATTCCTTGAGATTGTGGGGGAGGTGGAGTCTGACTCAAGACCTCCAGGCTCTTGGACTGTCAGACATGTAGTCGGCTCCCAACACTTATCAGAGTACATCAACTTGCTTAGTAATTAGCCAAATTTCCTGATAATCTTAGAGCTTCTATAAAGTGAATTTTAAAAGGTAGAAGTTCTGATATTGTAAGTACTGTAAATTTCAAACCATCACATCATATTCCTCCTGACATAATATAAAGAAATAGTCTAATTTATCTTCTTGGAAAAAAACTAGAAGTAAACATTAATAAATTGAATTTTCACTTTCAAGAATCCCTTTTTAAAATAGTGAGGACATCAACTACCTGATGTTAAAGTGCTTTCGATTTAGCTATCATTTAAAATTTCAAGCATGTTTAGCCCTGGCCAGTTTGGCTCAGCAATTAGAATATTGGCCTGTGGTCCAGAGAGACCTGGGTTCGGTTGGGGTTGTGTGGGTGGTGTAAAGCCAGCAAGCTCCAGGGAGTCACATGACTGGGAAGTCGCCTGACCAGGAAATGAATGGTCAGAGAAAAAATTGAAAACTAACTCGGGAGGCTCTGCCTTACCCGGATGTGGCTGAGGTGACACTCCTGGTCACGTCCCACCACCCTTCCCAGACAATCAACATTCACCACATTCGAATCTCCCCAGCAGCTAGCCAGTCGCCTGATGCTGCACCTAATCACCCCACCCAGGTCCCTAACGTCCCTATAAATCTTCCCCAGGTAAAAGTAGCAGCGCAACTTCCCTGGCCCCCTCCACATGGACCAGTGAACCTTGCCCGGGAACGCTTCAATAAAACTTTTGCCCACCTTTGCGACTCCGTTATTCTTCCTCGGTGAGATACCTTAGAGGTGGCAACCACTCGACGTGTCTCTCTCACATCGATGTTTCTCTCTCTCTCTTCCTCTCTCTATCCCCCCACTCTGTCAGAAGATAAATGCAAAATAAATAAATAAATAAATAAATAAATAAATAAATAAATAAAATTTCAAGCATGTTTAAAGAAAAGGAGTACAGTAAAATTTCATAATCTCATCACCAGAGTTACCAGACTTTTACTGCTTCTGCTTCATCCATCTAGGTTTTCCTTTGTTGGAAGTATTTGGAAGCAAAATCCAGCCATCTGGAACCTATTTCACAATATTCTTCAGTACAATTTTTTAAAACTATGGGCATTTTTTTTCGTTGCACAGTTGCAATGCCATCATCACACTTAATAAAGGTAACTTTTTAAAAATTATTATTATTTCATATTCACTCCCAAATTTCTCTGGTAATCTTAAAAATGTGTATTCTTACAATTGGTTTGCTAAAATTAGAGCTCCCAGATCTCCCATACAACCTGTAAATACCATGTAATGAAAGTATTTTATACGCTATAGCAATAACTCTATATTTTACCTTCTAGCTATCAACTTGCTAAAATATCTATCAATTACCCTGTAGATATATTTAAAGTATGTAGTTCAAAGCCTAAATAGTAATGTGGTGTCATATAAACTACTTGGTATCTTACTAAATAAATAATTGAACCCCTAAAAGATTTTGCTACCTCTCATGAAATTAACCCTTTGAGTATTTATTTTACCCCAGTTATACAAATAAAATAGGCTTCTTATAAATTTGCCAAATTTTATTTCTACTTTCTCTTTATAATGAGATTTTTTTCTTTTAAGAGAGCTATACAGATTTATAAATAAGATATAAATGATACTTTATTATTATCATTAGGTTTTAGAAAATGTTCATAATTTGGTGGACTAGCAGATTAAACAGTGGGTGAACTAGTCCCTACCTATTGTGGTTATTTTATCATTATTATTACTTTTAATAGTTCTCATTTCTTTAACCCATAGTATATGTTAGGAAGTTGCTAAACACTTTTTATACATCACCTCATTAAATCTTCAAGGAAGACATTGTCAGCCCCATTTGATAGAAAGGTTTCAACCCAGATTTGTGTGATTAAAAGCTCACTCGCACCCTGGCCAGTTTGGCTCAGTGGTTGGAGTGTCGGCCTGTGGACCAGAGAGTTCCGGGTTCACTTCCCGCTAGGGGCACATACAAAAAAAAAAAAAAAAAAAAAAAAAAAGCTCATACTCGTAATTACTTCAAGTTGTCTACCTGCATGCTGTTTTATTATCTGTTTCTTGTACTACTTTATGTGTTGTCCATTAATGTTCCTTTTTTTTTCCTGTCCCAACTGTTTGAGAAGCCAGAACTTTTCTTCTTTACATTTCTATACCACTACTTCATTCCTCTCTGATAAGGAAGTTGACATTGAGACCCTTTAGACAATGTCAGCTCAACTAGTGAAAAGTAATCAACTTTATATTTTCATTGTTTTAGACCACACAACATGTCAGTGTACTGATATTTCTCCATACTGAATTGAAGAGTTTTGACTTTTTATTTGACTTCCACAGCATTTTTCTCCACCAGTTTATTTTCATTTGAGACTTCATATTGTTAGGCAGAGAGCACCTGCCATAGGAGTGCCGCTGTAGATACAGCCTTTCATTGTCCACCACCCATCCCTCCTGGCATGGGAACCTGACTCTTGGCAATTTCAGTACAGCAACCACTATCTTGTTTGCCTAGTCTTTGTCCCTGTACATACCCAAAGTGTCCACCAAAAGAAAGCCCACTGAAAGCTCTTTATAAGCAGCAAGCCCTGGCCATCTTGGGGCTGACGCCATTTTGGACTCAGCTCATCTGCTTTACAGATGTCCTGAATAAAATTCTGTTCCTGCATCACTTTGGCCTCGTGTGTTCCTCCCTTGGCAAACAAACACATACGGAAGATTTTTATGGCGTGTCTTATTTGACACAGATATTATCTTTCAGATGCTTTTCAGTATTGTACCTTTCCATGTCACAATACAATACTTTTTACAATAGAATGTTTTATCTGATTTAAGTAATCTATGGGAAGTGTTTTAAATATTTGTTAAAATAATTATATTCAATAATATTTAATATTTTTATTGGGATATAGTTTAATATAAACTTAAATTTGATAAATGTGGACTCTGAGAGCTTAATTTTACTCTAATATTTAGGCATGCCTTAACTTCTGTTTTCATGAGTCCACCTTTCTTCATTATTTTGAGTATATTACTCAGGGATAGAGTCATCACGCAGATCTTGGAGGTATTTGTCATCTTCCTTATTTGTGTCCTTTGGTGCTTTAATTTCAGCTTGTGCCAGGTCCAGTTAATATCCTGAGCAAGGAGACACATCCTGTTTCATGCTAGCATCACAATTTAAACATTTGGATACTCACAGAACCTCTGAATGTTGCCTGGAGGTTGCTGACAACAGTCATTGTGATTCAGCTGCATGTTCTGATCTTCTTTGCATTATGTAGTATGTTAATTGTCCTGGTGGGTAGCATTACAGGCCAGCACCAGCCCCCTTTGGGACTCTTCATTCTGCTCCTAGAGCCAAATGGATGAAATCACCAACAGAGTAAACACATAGTTATTAAACGTGATACTTTAACAGTGTTTTCTCAAATTAATTTAATTAAGCACTATAGGGAGAGCTCTTTGACTTCTGAGCCACAATGGAAACACTGATGATAATGTACTCACTCTTTTTTTTTTTTTTTTTTTTTTGTGGTACATGACCCTAGTGGGAACTGAGCCTGGGACTCTTTGGTGCGCAGGCCGATGCTCAACCGCTGAGCCAAACTGGCCAGGGCATGTACTCACTTCTTTTAGACAGGCAAAATGATGTCCTTACAGCTTATTTTTAGTGATGTTCTAGGTTTATGCTTATATCGAGCAAAACAGAATGGCATATTGAGTTCAGAATGTACTTTGGCATGATTCAAAGCTCAGCACAGGCTAGTCACTTACCCCTTTTAAAACATCACCGAAAACACTAGAGTTCTGGGATGTATCTTCCAAGGAGTAATTCAGCTGCCCAAAGAGACGGGGAGAAGTGAACTCATATGGAACTCAACTATGAATACTTGAGATCTCTACTTTTTATAGCTCTTTATTCTATCTCTTTAGCCCTGTATCTGGCACAGGCGGGGAAAAGCTCCTAAGGTACTCCAAGTTCTTCAGTGCTCACAATGTACTAGGCACATAATATGCTAAGTACTTTATCTACATTATTTAACTTGATTTTTCACAATCACTATATGAAATAAGTATGAGGGTCCCACATTTATAGATTATGAAACAAAAACTTAGATAGGACTACTTAAAGTGAAATCCACAAATTGTTAACTATTCTCCATGAAGTTAGAACAAAAATTGAGAACTAGCATTCAGGAATGTCTGTAGCAATTTTTACAAAAATCCTCACCAGAGGATATGTTTTCAGTGATTTTAGAGAAGAAAGGAGAGAGAGAGAGAGAGAGAGAGAGAGAGAGAGAGAGAGAGAGAGAGAGAGAGAAAGAAACATAAATGTGAAAGAGAAACATTGATGGGTTGCCTCCTGTATGCAGGGATTGGACCTGCAACCTAAGTATGTGCCCTGACCAGGAATCAAACCTGGAACCTATTGGTGTATGGGATGATGCTCCAAGCAACTGAACCATTTGGCCAGGACATCTGTAGCAATTTGATATTTTGACATAAGACTTTTCTATTGTATTTTGCAAAAGTATTTGTCTACAGTAGATTGGAAATGACAAGAATGGAAGAAAGGGAGGGAGGGAGGAAGAAAAAGAAAAAAATTATTCTTCACCATAAACAGATGAGAAATATGGGCTTAGGACATTTAATAATTAGTTCAAGAATACATATCAGTCAGAACCAATATTCATACCCTATCCAGGCTTCAAAGTCTTTACTCTTTAGCATGATAATCTCCTCCCAATTTGATAATGGTGATAATGAGTAAAGAAAGAAACAAATGAGCAATCGGATGACAATTTGTCATTCTAAGAAACTCAGGAACTCAAACTTCAGATTTTGGGAGGTTAAAATTAGAAGAGCAGGAACCGAAAAATGGCGGCGGAGTGAACGGAGCTACACAGACCGTCTCCCAGAACCAAACTGGAATTACAACTATAACACAGACAAATCGACGGGAAAAACCAACAGAAAAGCAGCTTGCGAGGACCATAGAACGAGGGACACTGACTCCATCCCCGTAGGCTTGCGAAGGCGCGAGACGGGGCTGGGAGCCCACGGTCGGCAGCTCGGCAGTGGCCTCAGCTGGGAGCAGCGCCCTCGGGTCACACTCCGAGGCGGCCCCACAGCGCAGCCGGGACAGAGGCTGAAACAGCCACAGCCACTCACCTTGGACTCCCGCAGAGGGAGGGCAGACTGGACTAGAACTGAGTCGGGACACTCGGGGTTTGGAGGGTGCTCAGAGCTTTGGCTGAGTGGAGCCACTCAGGACGGTGGCCACATTGCTCCTTCCCAGGGCTCTGAGGAGAGGCATCAGCCCCTCCCTCGGAGATCCAACCCCACCCTGTGGGCCATTGAAGTGCTAATTGAGGCTCACTAAGGACCAGCATCTGCCCCACCCTCCTGAAAGCCCCTTGGCTGAGCACCAGAGGGAGTTTTTCAATCAACTGACAATCCAAAACTCATCAATTAACCTAGACTGCTAGCTTCCAGGCAAAAAGCTAGAGGATAACAGTACGTTTCCTGGGCTGGCAACTTTAACCAGGAAAGTAAGACTTGACAGTGGTGTTCAACGTGGGTCCTCCCTAGCTCATCTAAACACAGGAGAGGGAGCCACAAACAGCAGAACACCAACACCCACAGGGAGAACTTGACAGGCTCCAAAGCCCACAGTGATAGCCAAAATGGTGAAACACAGAAACAGAAGCCAAATGAAAGAGCAAGACAGCTCCACCGAAGATGAGATCAATGTGGAGCAATTAGGCATGTTAACAGAGCTAGAATTCAGAGCCATGATCTTGAGGAAGTTGAACAGCATGAGTAAGGACATAGAGACACTGAAAATAAGCCAATTGGAAATTAAAAACCACCAAGAAGAGATAAAAAAATGACATATCAGAAATGAAAAACACTTTGGAAGGTTTAAAAAGCAGAGTAGGGGAAGCTGAGGACCGGATCAGTGAATTAGAAGACAGGGTAGAAAAAATCAACCAATCAGAAAAACAAAAGGAAAAAACTATTAAAAAACAGGAAGACAGCTTAAGAGAACTATGGGACAACTGGAAACGTAATAATATTCGCATCATAGGAGTCCCCGAAGAAGAAGAAAAGGAGCAAGGGATAGAGAATATATTCAAAAAAATAGTGACAGAAAACGTCCCTAATTTGGTGAAGGAAGAAGGCATTCAAGTTCAAGAAGCACAGAGAGTCCCAAGTAAGAAGAACCCAAACAGGCCCACACCAAAACACACAGTAATTAAAATGCCACAAATTAAAGACAAAGAGAGAATCCTAGAAGCAGCAAGAGAGAAGCAACAGGTTACCTACAAAGGGAACCCCATAAGGCTCTCAGCTGACTTCTCACAAGAAACACTACAGGCCAGAAGGGAATGGCAGGAAGTAATCAAAGTCATGAAAAACAAGAATCTGAATCCAAGACTACTCTACCCAGCAAGGCTATCATTCAAAATAGAAGATCAAATAAAGAGCATTCCAGACAAAAAAAAGGCTAAGGGAATACATTAGCACCAAGCCAGCACTGCAAGAAATGTTAAAAGGACTGCTGTAATTAGCAGTAGAAATGGAAAGAAAAATAGAACCACACTAAACAAAAATGGCAATAAATAAGTACATATCAATAATCACCTTAAACATTAATGGATTGAATGCTCCCATAAAGAGACACAGAGTAGCTGATTGGATAAGAAAGCACGACTCATCTATATGTTGTTTACAAGAGACCCACCTCTCAACAAAAGACTCCCATAGGTTGAAAGTGAAGGGATGGAAAAAACTTTTCCAAGCAAATGGAAGGCAAAAAAAAGCTGGGGTAGCAATTCTCATATCTGATAAAATAGATTTCAAAATGAAGACCATAACTAGAGACAAAGACGGCCACTACATAATATTGAAAGGATCTATCCAACAGGAAGATATAACCTTGATAAACATATATGCACCCTGTATAGGAGCACCAAAATATATTAAAAATCTTCTGGAGGACTTCCAAGGAGAAATCGACAACAATACAATCATAGCAGGGGACTTCAACACCCCGTTGACAGCACTGGATAGATCCTCTAGGCAAAAAATTAGCAAGGAAACAGAGACTCTAAATGAAGCACTAGACCAAATGGATTTAATAGATATCTACAGAGAATTACACCCCAAAACTACAGAATACACATTCTTCTCAAGTGCACATGGGACATTCTCAAAGATAGACCACATGATAGGACACAAACTAAATCTCTACAAGTTCAAGAAGATTGAAATCATATCAAGCATCTTCTCAGATCACAATGGCATGAAAGTAGAAATCAATTGCAACAAGAACATGCAAAGACATTTCAACACATGGAGGCTAAATAGCATGTTATTAAACAATGAATGGGTCACCGAGGAGATCAAGGAAGAAATTAAAAACTTCCTGGAAACCAATGAAAATGAAGACACAACAACACAAAATCTATGGGATGCAGCGAAAGCAGTTCTTAGAGGGAAGTTCATAGCACTACAGGCCTACCTCAAAAAACAAGAAAAATTTCTAATTGACTGTCTAACCTCACAACTTAAAGAATTAGAAAGCAAATAAAAAGAAAACCCCAGAGCAAGTAGAAGGAAGGAAATAGTAAAGATCAGAGCAGAAATAAATGACATAGAGACCAAAAAAACAATTCAAAGGATCAATGAAACAAAGAGCTGGTTTTTCGAAAAGATAAACAAGATTGATGGACCCTTAACTAGACTCACCAAGAAACAGAGAGAACCCAAATACACAAAATCAGAAATGAAAGAGGAGAAGTAACAACCAACACCATGGAAATACAATAGATCATTAACAACTACTATGAACAACTATATGACAACAAATTCGACAACCTAAGCGAAATGGACAAATTTCTAGAAACACACAGTCTCCCAAAACTATTCCCGGAAGAGATAGAAAACTTGAACAGACCAATAACAACTAAGGAAATTGAAGAAGTAATCAAGACTCTCCCAGCAAACAAAAGCCCAGGCCCAAATGGTTTCACAAGGGAGTTTTACCAAACATTCAAAAAAGAACTAACACCCATTCTCCTCAAACTATTTCAAAAAATTCAAGAAGAAGGAAGACTTCCAAACACGTTCTATGAGGCCAGCATAATTCTAATTCCAAAACCAGAAAAAGACACTACGAAGAAAGAAAACTACACGCCAATATCCCTGATGAACATAGACGCCAAAATCCTGAACAAAATATTAGCAAATCGGATCCAGAAATACATCAAAAAATTTATTCACCATGACCAAGTGGGATTCATTCCAGGGATGCAAGGCTGGTACAATATTCGCAAATCAATAAACGTGATACACCACATCAACAAAATGAAGAATAAAAACCACATGATCATATCAATAGATGCTGAAAAAGCATTCGACAAAATCCAGCATCCATTTCTGATAAAAACGCTCAGCAATGTAGGAATAGAGGGATCATATCTCGACATAATAAAGGCCATATATGAAAGACCTACAGCCAACATCATACTCAATGGAGAGAAACTAAAAACATTTCCATTAAGAACAAGAACAAGACAGGGATGTCCACTTTCGGCTCTCTTATTTAACATTGTACTGGAAGTCTTAGCCACAGCAATCAGACATGAAGAAAAAATAAACGGGATCCAGATTGGAAAGGAGGAAGTGAAACTGTCATTATTTGCAGATGACATGATATTGTACATAGAAAACCCTAAACACTCCATCAAACATCTATTAGACTTAATGAATGAATTTGGCAAAGTAGCAGGATACAAAATTAACGTCAAGAAATCGACGGCATTCTTGTACATCAATGATGAACTCACAGAAAGAGAAACTGAAAAAACAATCCCATTTACCATCGTGCCAAAAAATTTACGATACCTAGGAATAAACTTAATCAAAAAAGTAAAGGACCTATTTGCAGAAAACTACAGGTCATTGAAAAAAGAAATAGAGGAAGATATAAAAAAGTGGAAGCACCTACCCTGTTCATGGATTGGAAGAATTAACATCATTAAAATGTCCATACTACCCAAAGCAATCTATAGATTCAATGCAATCCCCATCAAAATACCAACGGCATATTTCATAGAACTAGAACAAATACTTCAAAAGTTCATATGGAACCAAAAGACCCCGAATAGCCACAGCAATCTTGAAAAAGAAGAAAAAAGTAGGTGGGATCACAATACCAGATATCAGGTTATACTACAAAGCGACTGTAACCAAAACAGCCTGGTACTGGCACAAGAACAGGCATATAGACCAGTGGAACAGAACTGAAAACCCAGAAATGGACCCAAGGCAATACGCTCAATTAATATTTGACAAAGGTGGCAAGAGCATACAGTGGAGTAAAGACAGCCTCTTTAATAAATGGTGTTGGGAAAATTGGACAGCTACATGCAAAAAAATGAAACTAGACCATCAACTTACACCATACACAAAAATAAACTCAAAATGGATAAAAGACTTAAATGTGACCCGTGAATCCATAAAAATTCTAGAAGAAAATGTAGGCAAAAAAATTTTCGGACATCATAAGGAGCAGAATTTTTACTGATACATCACCTAAGGCAACAGAAATAAAGGAGAAAATGAACACATGGGACTACATCAAACTAAAAAGCTTCTGCACAGCAAAAGAAACAATCATCAAAATGGAAAGGCAACCTACTGTATGGGAGAACATCATTGCCAATGATGTATCAGATAAGGGGTTAATTTCCAATATATACAGAGTGTTCATACAACTCCACAAAAGGAAGACAAAGAACCCAATTAAAAATGGGCAGAGGAGCTGAATAGACACCTCTCCAAACAGGACATACAAATGGCCAAAAGACATATGAAGAAATGCTCAACATCACTAATCATCAGAGAGATGCAAATTAAAACAACAATGAGGTATCACCTCATACCTGTCAGAATGGCCGCCATCAACAAATCATCAAACAACAAGTGTTGGCGAGGGTGTGGAGAAAAGGGGACTCTAATACACTGCTGGTGGGAATGCAGACTGGTGCAGCCGCTATGGAAAACAATATGGTGCTACCTCAAAAAATTAAAAATTGAACTTCCATTTGACCCAGTGATCCCACTGCTGGGAATATACCCTAAGAAGCCTGAAACACCAATCAGGAAGAATATATGTACCCCCATGTTCATAGCAGCACTATTTACAATAGCTAAGATCTGGAAACAGCCCAAATGTCCACCAGTAGACGAATGGATAAAAAAGCTGTGGTACATATACACAATGGATTACTATGCAGCGGTAAGAAAGAAAGATCTCCTATCCTTTGAGACGACATGGAGGGACCTGGAAAGTATTATCCTAAGTGAAAGAAGCCAAGCAGAAAAAGACAATACCACATGATCTCACTTATATATGGAATATAATGAACATAACAGTCTGAGGAATACAGTAGACCCAGACACATGGAAGTAGGGCACAAACTGACATCCCTCAGAAGAGGGGATGGGGAGTGGGGGGGTGGGAAGAGATAAACCACAGAAATTATATGCATGTATGCATAACCAATGGACATGGACAACTAAGCCGGGGACAGGGTGGAGGGGGGGTAGGGTGGGGGGTGCCAATGGGGTAAAAAGTTAAAATATCTGTAACAAAAAAATAAATAAAAATTCATATAAAAAAAAAAAAAAAAAGAAGAGCAGATTTTATACTATACCAAGGTTCTAACTCCTGTATAGTCACTCCACCATCACCTTTTTGACCATAGTTATCATGGTTAAAATTAATTGAGAGCTAAGAACCAAGAACTATTCCATGTGTTAGGGTTTGGCCAGTGATATGGGCTTGTGAAAGATTCCCAACAGAGAGAAGAGAGAGAAAGGGAAGAAGTTTATTACTTTCCCATGGTCAGAGAAAGGACCCATACTTTGACTGACAAGACAAAGGTGGGAAGAAAGAGAGAGTTCTCTTTTGTTAGGGACTTTAGGGATTAAAGGACAATTTGGGGCAGGTAGGGGATTGTGTTGAAGTTGAACAGATGCTGGGTGGAAGGTTGCCTTGAGGAGATGCAGTTTGTTCTTCAGGGGACAATCGGCAGATGCATTAAGGAGGTATCTTTATTAGCATTTTCCCCATGTCTGTAAAACAAGTTTAGAAAAAGTTATAAAGAATTCAAAAGGGAGAGGTCTGTCTGAAGGGGAGAAGGAGATGATGATGAGGAATTCTTGTTCACCAGCCTGAAGTTGTTGTAACAACAGGGGGAGGGGATGGAAGAGGGCAGCATTGGTGCCTTATCTGGTCCTACTATTCTGTTTACATCACAGGAGCCAACAATCTCAGGGTTTAATTACCAGGTGCCTTTTATAAATTGTAGAAAAATCATAACAAAAAGAAAAGCTTGTTTTCTGTCTTTACACCACACGCTTAATGTGAATTGTCCTGTTATTCCCAGGATGGTTCAGTGAGGCAAGCACTATTTGGCTTTGCAGCATCAAAGCCAGGATGCAAAGCAGATATGCTTGAAACCAAAAATGTCTTTGAAGGCATATATTGATACTGGGGACTAGGGAATCAGATTAATTTGGTTTGAATTTGGTTCTAGAGCTGTGTAATCTTAGATATATTTTTTAACTTCTGTGTACTTCAATTATTATCATGTCTATAGAATAGGAAAAATAAGACCTGCCCCAAGAGCTTATGGTAAGGATTAAATTTTTTAAAATGCACATTAGCACAATGCTTGGCACATAGTGTTTAGTGCATTGTAGCTATTGGTACTATTATTACAATTATATATCAATAACTTTTAGGTTAACAAAAGAGCAAAAAAAACCATGGGGTACTATAGTTTGTGGATTTTGACTCTCAAAGTTCACTAAATTTTGCTTTACACAATAATGTGTGACTTTAAGGAATTCATCTAACATGCTAGCCAGAGTGAAATTAACTTATGTTCTTCCTATTTGCTAGCATGCCACAATCTTTAGTTCAGGTATTCTCACTTGATTAAATTGCTGCTCTTTTAAATTTTGAAATAAGTAGACCTCAATAGACGTCAGAACGCTTTTACTCTAGGAAAAGGAAATCATCATTTATGCAGCATTCATTAATTACCAAGATATTTGTGATTCCTATTCTAAGATAAGTTGTAGAAACCAACCGTGGAATGCAGTACCTAGAGTATAATGAGTATTCAGTAAATACCTGTTAAATCAATGCGTGTTATTGGAACACTCAGTAATGGCAATTTATTCTCCTTTGAATAGTATGTAAGTCTGCCTTTTTAAAACTGTATCATTAAAATAGTTAACCTTTGCTCTCTTTCTAAAAAAGCTGTATCATCGTGGAGGCTGGGGGGTGGGGAAGGAAGATTTAACTATTTTCTATATTTATCTGCATAGAGAAGAAAATGTGGCTCCAGGCTACTGGCCTGAGCTCAGCTCTAGGTGTGTCTCCGGGTGCGAAGCTGATCCACCAGGCCTGGGGGCTTACTTGAACCTGCATCTCTATTACCATCTTGGGGGAGGACTGGGCTGTGAGTTCCGTGTGGGTCAGTGTTCCTCCTGAGTCACTGCTGTTTCGCGGTGAGTCACTGTCTTGGCCCCGGACTGATTAGTCAGACACTCAGACCCTTCCGCTGCATCACGGCTCCGGGATGTGGCGGCTGCCGCAGCGCCGCCTGCAGTGCCGCAGGGCTGTGCGGGAGGGCGTGCCGCTGCGCAAGGTTGCTCTGGAGCAGGGTTCATTCACAGTGTCGCTCTTCAGACAACCCTGGGCTCCTTATTTCCTTACAGGGTTCAGGTATTTCAGCAGTGCCTTTCCTTCCGCTTCACTGACCTTTTCTGAGTAATAGACTAAAGAGAAAAGTTGATGTCTGAGGAAACAAAATGTCTTATTCTCTTAGAAATAATCTGACTCTGTGACTCTAGACAGGTCTGTGGCCCCTAGACTTATCATGTGTGAAATGATAAGTTTTGGACCATTGTTTCTAGCACTGGGAACTTATACCCTGAGAAGCTGATCAGTTGGTCCAGGTGGTCCAGGTGGGCCTGGGAATGTATATTCTTTTTTTTTTTATCCTCACCTGAGAACATTTTTCCATTTTTGGTTCAGATAGAGTGGGAAGGAGAGAGAGAGAGAGAAACCTCGACTTAAAAGGGACCATATTGAGCAGCTGCCACCTGCGCAACCCTACCAGGGCCGGGGACAAACTGCAACTGAGGTACATGTGCCCTTAGTGGGAACCGAACCCCGGTCTCTCTGGGCCGCAGGCTGACGTTCTAACCTTGAGCCAAACTGGCCAGGGCGGGAATGTATATTTTTAAAAACTCCCCACATCATTTGAATGGGCAGCTAGGTTTGCCCATCATCAAACCACATGATTTCCAAGGGCCCTTCTAAATTTAAAATTCTATGAATCATGATATATTTTCCAATCAAGTCCACCTGAGCCAAAAAAGAAATTTATTAATTGTCTAGACTTAGATAAACTACAAAAAGGTACAAAGATTCATATCATTTTATTTTAGTAAAAATAAAATGTTTATATCTTTTTTTTAAAACCAAGTTTACCTGGACAACTGCAAAACTGTTTATATTTAAATCCCCATTTATAAAGATGAAATTCTATCCTGAAAAATTCCAGACCGAATAGAAGTCCCATGTCTGAGCTAACTGTTTTGTGGCCTCTCCCCACTGGGTAGGTTCAGGGTCCCTGGAGAGAACTGGCCTGCTAGGTCAGCTGAGTGTATCATTTCATTCACAGCCACAGCCAACAAAGTTCACTGTGAGCAGCACTTCCTGACTTGTTTTGAACCTGCATCAGGAAATAAAGTTTGTCAAATTTTATTTTCTGACTGAGCCCTTTATTGAAATAGCCACATTATCTGTGACATCAGTGACCAGGCCAAAGGCAAGAAAATATACATGAATTTATTCCCTCAAAAGTATTCAGAAAAAGGCATGAAGGCCAGATGTTTCCTCTTTAAGTGACAAACGGCAGCCTGGGAACAAAAAGTAGGAGGAACAATTTTGAAAGTTCCTCTTGGACTGCTTTCTCAGTACCTAAAGAAGATTACTAAGTAAATGAGGGCATTGCACCCTGAATCCTATAGCAGGGCATGGCATATAACAGATATTCAATATATATTAAACAAATATGTGAATCAGACAGTTCTGAAAATCTCAAGATCTTTATCTGCTAAGAGTTAACTCCAAAAGCCCTGGCCGGTTTGGCTCAGCGGTTAGAGCGTCGGCCTGCGGTCCTGAGAGACCCGGGTTCGGTTCCCGCTAAGGGCGCGTACCTCGGTTGCAGTTTGTCCCCGGCTCTGGTCGGTTGTGCGGGTGGCAGCCACTCGATGTGTTCCTTTCACATCGATGTTTCTCTCTCTCTGTCTGTTCCTCTCTCTCCCTCCCACTCTATCTGAACAAAAAATGGAAAAATGTCCTTTGGTGAGGATAAAAAAAAATAAAAAAAAATAAAAAAAGAGTTAACTCCAAAAAAAACCTCTACCAAATTATAAACTCAAAAAGACAGAGATTGGGCCCCGGCCTGTTTGGCTCAGCGGTTGGAGCGTCGGCCTGCGGACCGGAGAGTCCTGGGTTCGGTTCCCGCTAAGGGCGCGTTACCAAAAAACACAAAAGAAGACAGAGATTGGATCTTACTCATTGTATGGTGCTTAACAAAATTACCAGTAAATGTTTGTTGCAATGAGTTGGCCAAGAGCTCTTCTAGCTGCCCTTGATGACGTGAGAACAAACATAATAATATATTTAACTGGCAATGATAATACTTATTTCAATGAGAGAAACAATATCAGTCAAGGCAATGGGTTTATGGACATTAATTTTTTTTTTGGTAGTACATGCCCCTAGCGGGAACCGAACCCAGGACTCTCTGGTCTGCAGGCTGACTCTCAACTGCTGAGCCAAACTGGCCAGGGCTATGGACATTAATTTGACAGTTTTAGGACAAACACTGAGTCACTCATAATTGTAAAAAATCAAATTGCCCTAGATGTAAAAATAATAGAGAATTTGTTAAATTATAATGCAGCCATGCAATTATGTTTTCAGTTAAAATCACGTTTTTAAAAATATTTATTGTCATTGGGAAATTTATGTATGTTAAATAAAAAAGCTATGGTAGCAGAAACTATTGGTTTCCTACCCATACCACTTCCTACATTCTTCCCACCCATTCCCTTCCTAACAACACAATTTGTTGAGATTTCTGTCTTCTGCATAGCTGTGTGCTTAGGGGAGGCAGGGGCCAGCTCTGTCCTAAGAAAGGAATCTGTGGTTGCCATGAGTTCCCCTTACCAATGTTAGTTTGAGGCATGGGTGGGTATGTGGTTTATTTTAGACCAGTGACATCATTTGGGGGTAGTAAGGCTTCTGGAAAAATTCTCCTCCATTTTGAAATGAGACACAGGAAACCAAGGTCCTGTCAGTGAGTCTGAGGTGATGTCTGCACTGTGACAGCCATCATGCCACCAGAGCTGGAGCTGAGTTTACATGCAGGAGAATGCAGAAAGATGGAAAGACCATCGATGGCTGGCACTGCTGGTCTGCTGATCATAGTGCAAAAGCAGCTGTGGACAATATGTAAACAGATGAGCATGGCTGAGTTCCAATAAAAGTCAACCTTGTAGTCAATGGTAGTAGGTCAGTGGCCAAAAGTCAATTCACCAAACCACCACCACTGTAATCAATTTACCATATGGCCAGTTTGCTGCATGTACTCCTTTATTTTAACTATTTAGATATAGTTGATTGATTTCCATTTTCTTTCATAATAGCACTCTTTAAGAAATATTAAATTTTTTCCAATCCCTATTCCTTGTTGCTATAACTTGAGACTGTATTTTGATAAGTTGTTCTGCTTAAGAACTCACCTTATTTCTGGATTTATGTGAGCCAATTATTTCTTATTGTTTAAGCTAAATTAACATTGAGTCCAGATTTTTCCTGACTGGCAACTAAAAGCATACTAATACATGTCTGTAGAGCGGGGAGAGAGAGGGAAAAAAAAAAGATCTGTAATTTATTATTTCTGGGTTGTAGGGATAGGAACATGGCTGATTTTTATATTTATTACATTTATCTTTGTACTTTCCTATATTTTAAAGTTTAAAAAATAATAAACATGAATGTTAATATGAATAAAGTAGAAAGTTATTCTTAAAAACTGGGTTAAATTCAATAAATGTTGTCAGTGCTAACCTTAAGGAATTGTAAAATCACAGCAAATTAGCATCTAGTTAAGCTTAGTGAAGTGCTGAGTGGGCAGAGAAAACTTCCCAAAGGAGAAACAGTTGAATTAATTCCAGAAGAGTGAATAAGTATAGGATGAGTTGGAAGAGGTGAGGGTCAAGACTTCTCAATCCACTGTTCATGTTTGGGTTGTGGAGGACCGGAGGAACACTTTCATGGAATATATATATTGTTTCTGATCTGCCTTATGCTTTTCAAATTTGTAATCTTTCATCACTGCAACAATATTGAAAGCACGTATTATTATAGAATTAGGAATAGAAGCTCAAAAACTCACACGATCAACAAATAATTGGAATTGTGATTCTAACACAGGTCTGATGTTTAAACAGTGTGTGCAGCAGGCCCCACTGGTGAGCTTCCTGGGAGTGAAAAATCATGGAATGTTATTGCTGAGGGGATCAGACAAAGAAATATCCTGATTGTAAGTGATCAAAACCAAACCTAAAGTACTTAAGTGAAAACAGGAATTTATTGCTTTAAGTAGCTGGGACGGGACATAATAGAGTAGAACTAGCATCAGGCTTGGCAGCCTATACAGGAGGTATTAAAACATTCTTTGGCAAAAAAAAAAAAAAAAAGTGTCCCTAGCCTGCAGAGGGGAGCTCGGGTAATGTGCCTTTATGATACCACTGCACACTTCTGTAGTCTCCAAACTTGGGTCCCAAAGGCGCAACTTCTCAAAGTAAAAGTGTAAATAAGGTATACTTGGTCCAAAAACCCATCCAAAATTTTGTGAAAAGGTTTTGCACCATTTTGTTATTTCTTGTTTATATTTAATTATTATTTGCATATTATTGTTTTTCCTTAAAATATCATATTGCCTAAGCAATCTGGACACAGCTAGTTGTCCTTCAGAGTAAAGAGCCCTGGCCAGAGGCTGACCTTTCAGTGTAAGGCTTTAATTAGCATTAGGCTGAACACCTGCTTTCCAACTCAGGGCAGAATAGTAATATTTTAGAACATACTCATCATACAATGACTTCAAGAAAGGGGAGCATCTATTTTAATTTTTCTTTATTTAGTACCTTTGGGCAGAGAAAACTTCCCAAAGGAGAAACAGTCGAATTAATTCTAGAAGAATATGTGTAGGATGAGTTGGAAGAGGTGAGTGGGTAAATTTTTTCTACAAAGGATCATATGGGAAATAATCTTGGCTTTGCAAACCATACAGTCTCTGAAGCAACTATTCAATTGCTGTTTTTCTCATAGTGCAAAAGCAGCTGTGGACAATATGTAAACAGATGAGCATGGCTGAGTTCCAATAAAATTTTATTTTCAAAAACAGGAAACAAGCCAGATTTAGTGTGCAGGGGTTGGTTTGCCAGTTTCTGCCCCAGATCACTGAATTTTTTTAAAAAATTATTGTTGAATGTATTATAGATGTTCCTCATTTTTCCCCTATTTACCCCCTCTTCCCCACTCACACCCCCCTCCTGCCATTTCCCACACTTGTCTGTGTCCATTGGTTATGTATATATACATATATGCTCTTTGGTTTATCTCTTCCCATCCCCCACCCCCTTCCTTTTGAGGTTTGTCAGTCTAACAACCAATTTGTACTTCTCAATCCCTTTACCTATTCCCCCAACCCCCACCCATCTGGCAACCAACAAAATGTTCTCTGTATCTATAAGAATGCTTCTGTTCTGCCTGTTCATTTTGTTTGTAGATTCAGTTGTCGATAAATATGTATCAATTGCCATTTTGTTTGTTCATATATTTTATCTTTTTCTTCAAGAAGACCCTTCAACATTTCATATAATAATGGTTTGGTGGTGAACTACTTTAGCTTTTTTTTTTGACTGGGAAAGTCTTTATATGGCCATCGATTCTAAATGACAGCTTTGCAGGATAGAGTAATCTTGGTTGTAGGTTCTTGCTTTCCATCACTCGAATATTTCTTGCTACTCCCTTCTGGCCTGCAAAGTTTCTTTTGAGAAATCAGCTGGCAGTCTTATGGGAACTTCCTTGTAGGTAACTAACTGTTTTTCTCTTGCTGCTTTTAAGATTCTCTCTTTGTCTTGAACCTTTTGCATTTTGATGATGATGTGTCTTGGTGTGGGCCTCTTGGGGTTTATCTTGTTTGGGACTCTCTGTGCTTCCTGGACTTGTATGTCTGTTTCCTTCACCAAGTTAGGAAAGTTTTCGGCCATTATTGTTTCAAATAGGTTTTTGATTTCTTGTTCTCTCTCTTCTCCTTCTGGCACCCCCAAGATGCGAATTTTGGTACGCTTGAAGTTGTCTCAGATGTTCCTTACGCTATCCTCATTTTTTTAAATTCTTTTTTCTTTTTACTGTTCTGATTGGTATTTTTTACTTCCTTGTATTTCAAATCGATGGTTTGCTTCTTGGCTTTACCTACTCTACTATTGAATCTGTGTAAATTATTCTTTTTTTTTTTTTTTTTTTTTTGTGGTATGTGCCCTTAGCGGGAACCGAACCTGGGACTCTCTGGTCCGCAGGCCGATGCTCAACTGCTGAGCCAAACTGGCCAGGGCTAAATTATTCTTTATTTCAGTTAGTACCTCCTTCATTTCTAACTGTGCATCCTTCACTTCTGACTCCTCCTTTTTTATGCTCTTGAGGTCCTCACTAAGTTCACTGAGGTTCTTAGTAAGTTCATTGAGCATCCTTATAAACAGTGGTTTGAACTCAACATTTGTTAGGTTGCTTATCTCCATTTTGCTCAGTTCTTTTCCTGGAGTTTTGTTCTGTTCTTTCACTTGGAACCTGTTTCTTTGTCTCCTCATTTTGGCTGCCTCCCTGTGTGTAAGAAGGAGGTGGAACGAGGCGGTGCAGGGTCTCCAGAAGTGCAGGTTTATTGGGAATTAGCCTGCCGGACTACCTCTAAGGAGAGAGTAGCAACCGGCTTGTATAGATAAAGGATTTTTAAATTTAGGGCTGGGGGGGGGGGGTCATTCAGCTGAGGAGACATGGTCGTCTTGGGTTGGTCAGGCCTGGGGTCTCCCGAGTTCTTGATTGGTTGGGGGCTGGGGTCTCCTGAAACTTGTTTTTCTTGTCGAGTGACTGTTTATAGTTTTGGGTGGGTTAGGGTGGTTCCACCATTCCATTCTGCCTGACTGGAGTGATGGGTTTTGGTTTCTTGGAATGAGAGGCTTAGGGCAGTAATATGGAAGTTAAGAGCTATCACGTGTTTGTTTCTGTGTATTACTTAACAAGAGGTATGGGGCTAGCTGAGACCAGATGCTGCTTGTTTGAAATAATTTAAGAAAATCTGAAGCAGGATCCAAGACTGGCCAATCCTTTCGTAAAGCAACTGGCAACAGCTTAGGTGGGCCTGAAAGTTGGGTGGGGCGGGGCCTCAGGGAGTCACCAGGGCAGGGCTACCAGTGTGAGCCAGGTTGCTGGAGTCCCAGATATGGCGGCTGTCTGCCACCCCAGGGAAGGGCTCCCAAAAGAACAAAGGCCTCTGATAACACATCTATCCAGGAGAAAGCTGCCTCTCCAGCCCTCTCTCCAATACCAAACAACTCAGTTCTTCCCCATATGTCTCTGGTGCCTTTCAAGCTGCCTCCCCCACGCTTAAGCCTGGAGGGTGCGAGTCCAAGTAAGTCAGTGCATTGGCCCTTAAAGGGGAGCTGCCTGGGGCTCCAGCTGCCTCAGCCTCCCTGAGCCTCTGTTCCTGCTGTTTTTTCCAGCCAGAACTTATGGGGACTTCTCTTCCTGGTACTGGAACCCTGAGCTGGATGCCTGGTGTGGGATGAGGGCCCCTTAGTCCTCAGGGAGGACCTTCCCAGCCGGGGTATCTTTCCAATTTTTTTCCACCACACGTGGGTGTGGGACCAGCCCGTCTGCCTCCTCCCCTCCTACCAGTCTCCATATGGCTGCTTCTTTAATTTTGTAGTTGTAGGACTTCCATTCAGCTTGATTTCTGGTGGTTTTGAATGATGGTTGTTCTGTAGTTTAGTTGTAATTTTGATGTGGTTGTGGGAGGACGCATACCGGGTTTACCTATGCCACCATTTTCAGATTACTGAATTTTTTAAACTGCTGATTAAAATCACCATTTTTTAAAAACTCATGACAGCCCAGACGGTATGGCTCAGTGGTTGAGCACCGACTCATGCACCAAGAGGTCGCTGGTTTGATTCCTGGTCAGGGCACATGCCCAGGTTGTGGGCCCAATCCCCAGTGAGGGGCATACACGGGGCGGCCAATCGATGTTCTCTCTCATCAATGTTTCTGTCTCTCTCTCCCTCTCCCTTCCTCTATCTTTAAAATCAATAAAGAAAATAAAAATAAATAAAAACCCATGATAGAGCAAGAAAATTTCAGATCTTTTTATATGGGTATGCTTTTGATGGATTTAGTGGTTTTGATGGTTTCAAAAGGAATCAGTCTGAAAGAGAATTATTGTTACCTGTTTTGTGCTTCTCTTCATTCCAGTAGAGGAATAACCTTATCAAGGCATGTAGCTTACTATTTAAATAGAAAAGTAAATTTAATGTTCTTAAATCTTGTATTTCGAATGTAAATTTGATTAAAAAAGAGTTATGCGATCTGAACCATGACTAGATGGAAAGATCATAAATTTGAGGAATTAGAAAATTCTATTTTCCTTACTGTGGAGGGGAAACTGATGAAATAATAGAGTAGTTCCTATTTTAAGTTTTGGAATTTCTATCCATTGACAGATGTATGAATAGTTTGTTTTGGGGGAAGGGTTGACGTTTTATTTTTAAAAATTAAAAATATCTGGACTAACATAAACTGTTGACTTTTTAAAATATAGAGCGTTAAATGTACACATCATCTTACTTATACTTAAAAAAACTCAGTTTTGATGATAGCTATTATCACTTTTTTATACCATGGCAAAAACATCCTAAAAAATATGTTTAACTTATATGTACATGTAATCTAGGAAAGCAGCTGTATTGGGTATTATGATCCTTACTTTCAGATGTAGCATAACACAGAGAGAGATCTGGGAGATTGTCTTTCCAAGTCCAGCAGAGCTACAACCAGAATCTAGATTTTTAGACTCTGAGTCCATACTCTTGAACTGTACCATATTTATCCAACTGCCCTCTTAGATATGTAAACTTTTCCAATTCTCTCAATTGCTTTACAAATTTAAAACACTGCAACTAAAAGAACAAACTATTTCATTTACAGTTGCAACTTAGGACTACTTTTTGAAAATCACAATGAAAAAATTATGTGTTTTGGGCAGATCATTTTATCTATATAATGAAGGGGTAGAAATGGATCTGGGTTTTTAAGCTGTGCTCTAAGGATTCCTAAAAGCTCAGGTGAATTTCAGAAATCAGAGGTCCTTGAATAGGCTTAAGTTTCCCACAATGAATGTCATGGTTTTGACCCAACATGAAAATTTAGACTGTTTAGGAAGATTATGCACCAGTTTTAATATTTTATTTTGTTATAGTAGTGATTCCTGTAGAACTTAGCTGGAAAAGAATTACTAGGCTAAATAATTTACTAGGCAAGATCATTTTTATTTCAGCTTTTATACTTTGTGACACTCTGATTTAAGAATCAAATCAATATCTAAATGTGAAAAATCTGTAAAGAGAATAGCAAGAAATTATATTTTTTCAAAAGAAAAATAATTTTGATTAATTCCATTTATTGATAATTTTAATATAATTTACCTTGCATCTGTCCCAAAATCAATAGTTTTCATGCTATTCCATAGTGTTAGAGTAACTTAAACACTTGTATGTGCTTAATGAACATTGAAAATTAGTTGAATGAATGAATGTCTCTATGACTATAGACTTAAAGGCTCTGGACAGGAGGATTCAAAGACCCTAGAGATAAGTGTCATGCAACAACATAGCCGGACCTGGCTCTGGAACCAGGCTTCCATTCCCGACCAATGTTCTTTCCTTTAATGAATATTTTTTTATTGTGGCAAAATATGCATAACGTAAAATAACCATTTTAACTATTTGTAAGTGTACAGTTCAGTGGCATTAAGTACATACATGTTTGTGCAACCATCACCACTATCCACCACCAGAACATTTTCTTCTTTTTTTTTTATCCTCACCCGAGGATATTTTTCCATTTTTTGTACAGATAGAGTGGGAGGGAGAGAGAGGAAGGGAGAGAGAGAGAGAAACATCGACGTGAAGGGACACATCGAGTGGCTGCCACCCGCACGACCAACCAGGGCCGGGGACAAACTGCAACCGAAGTACGTGCCCTTAGCGGGAACCGAACCCGGGTCTCTCCAGACCGCAGGCCGACGCTCTAACCACTGAGCCAAACTGGCCAGGGCCATTTTCTTCTTTTTTATACCATGGCAAAAACATTCTAAAAAATATAAGCTTAATTTATATGAACATGGTAACCTTGGAAACTAGAAGCATTGAGCATTATGATCAAACAATAATTCCCCATATCCCCTCCCCTTGACCCTGGAAACCACTATTCTATTTTCTGTTTCTGTGATATACTTCATACAAGTGGGATGATACAATATTTGCCATTTTATGTCTGCTTTATTTCACTTATAGTGGTTCTCAACTTTCCTAATGCAGCAACCCTTTAATAGTTCCTCATGTTGTATGTGGGCGTATCTGCATGTGGGCGGACCTGCCTGGAGACAGATAGAGGAGCAATGTCTCAGTTCCTAAGACCATTGGAAATATGTTTTCTGATGTTCTTAGGCGACCCCTGTGAAAGGGTCGTTCGACCCCCAAAGGGGTTGCGACCTATAGGTTGAGAACCACTGATAGCATATTCTCCTCAAGGTTCATCTATATTGTAGTATGTGTTAGAGTTTCATTCCTTTTTATGGTTGAATAATATTTCACTGTATATTATTTATATGTATAGACCATATTTTATTTATCCATTCATTCATTACTGCACACTGGGTTACTTCTACCTTTTGTCTACTGTGAATATTTCTATAAGCCTGTTTGTATAAACATCTGTTTAGGCTTGTTTTCAATTCATTTGGGTATGAATCCAGAAGGAATGTGAGGAACCGCTACACTGTTTTTATAGCACAGTACCATTTTATATCTCTACCAGCAATGCACAAAGGTTTGCTCCTGTTTTTCTTTAGCTTCTCACTCAGTTGAAAACTAGTCAGGCTACATCCATTTAGAATGGGTGAACCTTTAGAATAATTTTTTGAGGGACATTAAAGCCCAAGGGAGTGCTTATTGAAAAAGAAAAAATGTTGAAAAATAAGTGCAGGTGAGGATGTGGAGATATTGGGATAGTTAGTTACTTCCCTGATTGCATTATGTTTTATAAGACACTCTTGCAGCAGACCAGAAGGAGATCGGAAGTCAGAGAAATGTGCTTCCCCTGGCCTGGAAAGAATCAAATAGCTGTATTGTGAACTGCTTTTGGGAGCCACGTGACAAGAGACTGCAGGTGGCCTTAGGAACTGAGAGTGGTTCCTAGGAAGAAAACAGGGACCTCAGTCATAGGCTGCAAAGAACAGAATTCTGTCAAAACATTGAGTGAGCTTGGGAGAAGACCCAGAATACCGTATGAGAACTGAAGCTGGGGCAGACATCATGATAGTGATCTTGTGAGACCTGAGCAAAGGATCTGACTATAAGTCTTGCTTAGACACCTGACCATGGAAAATCTAATAAATATATGTTATTTCAAGCTATTAAATTTGTGGTAATTTGATATGCAACAATAGAAAACCAGTACAGAGATATATAGGGGAAAGTCAGGGTACAAGGAAGATCATCTGGTCTAGCTCACCTCTCCAATGGGAAGCCCTTGGACTCCATGGTCACAAGAGTTGTTTGAGGAGTCCTTTCATTCACGTAAATCTCTCCAGTCAGCCAGAAAAGTTGATCCAATCCCAGTTTTTCCCTTAGCCCTACTGCTTCCTGCCTTGACTGGGAGGTACTGGCATGCCAGACTGTTTACTCCTGTGCACCTAGAAGGGCACTCATCAAGTAATCTAACAAAAGGCTCAGTCACTCCTAGTTGTCAACTCAGAGACCATTTCCTCATGGGAAATCCCAGAGCCAGAGATATACAAGTACTGTAGAGACTCAGTTTGGGTAACCATACTAAATAAGCCAGACAACAGCAACAAATCACTAACCACAAAAGTAGAATCATCTGGTCAAAAAGAGGGCACCAAGTTGATCATTTAGGACAAAGGAACCTCTATAAAACAGGAACCAGGAAAGAGTTTGGAGGAAACATTCTGATTCATATTCATAGTGAGACTTGAGAGGATATTGTGTCAATTTAAAAAAAGAAAAGAAAACCCAGGCTTTCGTGGGGGAAAAACAACAACACTGAAAACAAAAAATAATTCTTTGGAAAAATTTTAAACCATAATTGACAAAATAAAGATCTAAATAATGACAGTGAATAATTGACAATTTACGAAAAAAAATATATATATATAGAGAGAGAGAGAGAAAGAAAGAAAGATTATGAGAAAAGATGAGCATCTTGGAGGAAAGCTTTGGAAGTCTAATCTAAAAATAATCAGAGTTCTAAATGCAAGAAAAGGAAACAATAAATAATGAACAATCAATGAAATAGTAAAAGATAACTCTTCAAAGCTGGAGAAAAAATTGTGTGGTACATTGAAAATTTTCACCACATTAAGACAGAATTATTATTATTTTTTATAAAGATATATATTTTCATTTTTTTAGTTTCTTTTTTTTAAATCCTCACCTGAGACATTTTTTTCGTTTTTTTGTTCAGACAGAGCAGGAGGGAGAGAGAGAGGAAGAGAGAGAGAGAGAGAAACATCGATGTGAAAGGGACACATCGAGTGGCTGCCACCCGCACAACCAACCAGGGCCGGGGACAAACTGCAACTGAGGTACATGCCCTTAGCGGGAACCAAACCGGGTCTCTCTGGACCGCAGGCCGACGCTCTAACTGCTGAGCCAAACCGGCCAGGGCCAGAATTATTCTTCAAAAGCCCATTTCTAATATCAAGAGCTGTGATGGGTGTCAGGTTTTACCAGAAGCACAAGGAAAAGCATTGTAACTCAGAATCCTAGATATTCAGAGATTCAGAATATAATAGTGTAACAACCATGTATACTTTTACGATAATTGTTTTAAAAAATATTTAGTTAAAAAAATTGATTAGAGTAAAATCATTAGAAAGGAAAAGACACAACATACAAGAAAGGGCAGTAATTAGTAAAAATTGAATAAAATTCAGAGTTAAAATGAATTTTGATAAATGAAGTGTGATGCAATTAAAAGTAATCTAGAAAAAGCAGTTATATTGTATAAAAATAATGATTAAAGCATCTGGAAAATTGGGCAGATTATTCAATAAAATCTGAGAAAAGGAAAAGAATGGAAGGGAAAAGTAAAAGCTTGCAAAAGATTCCGACTGGGACAGCAAGGAGTGACCATAGCTCCCATTTGATGATAGATTCTGATGGATAAATACAGGGTCAGATTCTTTTGTTAAAATACAATAATGACCACTAGTAGAGTTAAAATAATATGTAGACTTGCCTAGTCAATAAAGGAAAGAAAAGAGCACATGAAAATTGGTCTAAGGGAGGATAAATAAAGATAGAAGGAAACAACAGTAGGGGAAGGAGAATTTCTGCTAATTTCCTCACACCAACTGCCTTCAACCACACCCTTCTGAGCTTCCCCTCCAGAAGAATCAGCTTCTCCAAATGTACTTGTGGACAGAAACACTGGGTGTTAAAAAAAGGTGGACTCACGATTAACTTCATCTCATCCATCCTTTTTCCTCCCCCTGCCTCTTGTAGGAAAGCTGACTGGGCAGAAGGCCCCGCCAACACTCTCTGCATATACTACAGAGCACGCTCATCACTGCTTCAGGATAGTTGAAAGCAAACAAGAATCTCACCATTCAGATTTGGGCATGAGAGGAGTGGGTGCACCTCCTACACTCCATGTCTAAACTGCATTCTGCTTAGAGCTATTCCAGAGCTCTGCATTTAGGTCCATGTGTAGCTAATAGTAAAGTGGACCTTATTTTCCATTTGCCTGCAGGGCAAAGCCCATGAAAAAAGGAACTGATTGGCTGGACCAGATGATACATTTGGGATTCTTTGAGCATAAAAATATAATGGTTAAACTGTTACAATTTTAAACATGCCTTAACAAGAATGGTTTTAGCCGCAGAATCAACATTAACAGAAAATGGTCAGACCTTAACATGTACAACATAGTAGGTAGTGCATTAAGTGCTTTTGAGGGGAAGGGGAGCAATTGAAACTGTCACCAAATTTGAAGAGTCTGACCCACAAATTTTTCTTTTGTAATTCATTTGTGGGGGAACACTTGGTCCTGGGCATGCAAACATTCAGAGTTGTTCACTGCAGCATTTTCTGCAATAGAAAAACACCAAAAGTAGATAGGTTAAGTAAATTGTGTTATACTCAGTCAGTGGCCATATCCAATGAAAAGAATGAAAGTTAATCTATACATATTAATCTATAAAGTTATATAAAATTAATTTCAGAATATTATATTATCATATGGATGCCTATGCATACACACATGCGTGTGTGTGTGCATATGTGTATTTATCCTTAGAAGGATGTCTGGTAGGATATTATATCTCTGATATCACTTTTTTATTTTTACATTTCTGTATTGTTGACTTTTCCACGATGACAATGTTAACTTCTGATAAAAAAAATTGAAGACAGTATATTTAGTGGAAAAATATTTTTTGGAAGAAAATTATTTTTTCTATTTTATGCAAGGAAATACTCACTGAGTAATCATTTGGTCTTAGCAGCGTTATAGAGGCATTTTCCTAGTTGATTTGTACTTCTTTTTTTCTTTCCCCCATTTAATGAACTCCAAGAATAATAAGCCCATAGGCTCATTCCACTTATTTAGTAATGTTTAAATTTTCCATGTTACAAACTTATTTATTGTTATCTGATAATCAGTATAGCCATATATATTTATAAACTATATATATGTTTAAAAATGAGAATTTATTGCTTCTAAGAGGTATGAAAAGCTTTATGAGCATAATTACGGAAAAATTTAATAGAGTACTAAAAACTAAGTAGAGACAGATGCTACAACCATTATACAAGTGGAAAAGTGAGGTGGTAGGAGCTATGCACACACACTGGCAAAATCAAAGAGTCAGGAACAGATGTAAAATTTTCTATTTTTTCCCAAACAATCATCAAAAAGTCCTTTCCCTCCTCTTGAAACCATTCTGGTCAAAATTCCTGATAGTTCTACCTTTTGATCTACAGTAACTATTAAGTCACAAACAGCAAAAACAATTACTATGCACATACATAATTATTTTGACTTGTCAACAATGTTGCCTTATTTCTATATTTACACTATTTTAAAACTTACACAATACTTCAAAGTCACAGAGATTTTTGTCCTAGATGATAAGCTGAACCGTTTCTATTTAGAATATATATATTTTAAAATGAAAAAATAAGCAAATATAGAAATAAAGGTAGTAACAATGATCATTTAAAAATCAAGGCTGAGAAAGTCTGCCTTACATTAGTCCTGCAGGATTTTAGTAGCTGTTTGCAACCAACCTCTTATGACAGTCAGATTTCTGTGAGTGTGATGGCATCTGCAGCACCTCCCTTTTCTGATCTGTCTTTTGAATCATCTGCAGACTTAACACAGTTAGTAATAACGTCTGCTGAAGGGCAGATTTCGTCCTGACACTCCCAATAGTCGCTTCTACCTAGGGCCACTGACTCAGGCTTCTCTCCTGTTCTGTTTTTCACCAGGCGGTTTTCTCTCTATATATGGTCATAATGCTCACACACATCAGCCTCTTGCTTCCCTAGGAAAACTGGAAAGTGAAATCACATGAACAAAACTTTAGAATACTGTTGGCCATGGTAGTTTCTGGGCTAGTTAGAGTGAGCCAATTATGAAATCAGTTTTGTCTTCATAGAATGGTCTTACTCATCACTGCCCACTTGAAGCAGTGTGTTTCACATAGCAGTTCCGCAGCCTCCTCCCCCCACCCCTGCATGGCTATCACTTGCTGCCCTTGCACCCAGCACCTGGTTCCCATGGGAAGTCAATGCAATGTGCTTTAGATTACTCCATGCGGCCTGTTAGGGTTCCTTTAATAGGGTCACACACCGTCTGCCTTTATGTAATAAAGTCTGTCCACTTTAAGTATATAAATATGTTCAGCAAAGAGGAAGCTCAAGGGAGAACAGTAACCATATGTAAGTCCTCTTGTGTGAGGCATAACTCTAAATAAACTATAAGTAGTTTCCTAGCAAAGTGGGTCATGGAAAAGCCCAGGTTATTCAGAATGACCAGAGATTTAAAGGAAATGTGCAGAAATAAGGTATTTTTAATAGAATCTCATTAGCTTTAAATTGCTGTCTTTCCCTTTTGTTGTTGAACAAAACATATCTTTAAACTAGATATCTAGAAATATTAGACTTCATCAAGGGAATTATAAATAGAATTTTCACCTATATTTCATATTTAAATAAAATATTTATTTTACTTTCTAGTTATAATTAGAAAACATGTAGAAGAACATTGAATGTTGTTAGAATATTGAAGAAATAAGCTTTACCTTCTCTCTGGTGTAGATGTGAGAGCCATTACACATTGTAAGGGAACTATTCATGGTAGAGTGTGTCGCGCAAAATAAATACACAAAGGATGTTGAGTAAAACCATTTTTACTGCATTTTTCAAAATAATTCAATATTAGAGTTATGTTTGAAGTCCACTATCAGCTTTTTTCCATTGAGTTATTTTAAGTACAGTGCTATCCAGAAACAGAAGGATAAACTAGATATCTTCTTAAAGTAACTTTTGGTAACATTTCTCAGCCAGGGTAATTTGAAAGAGTGAAAAAGAGTGTAATGATACTGTATGGCTTTGAGGAACAAGCTCATTGCTACTCATCCTGATCATATCTTCTGTCTATATATTCCCACTGTGCACTCCCAGCCTCAACTCCCTCAACCATGCCTTGCAAAATCAATGAATAAATGAATAAATGAATGAATGAATACATAAATAAATAACGTGTTATAATCAATACAGTTTCACTTCATAATGTCATCATGAACACATTCATTATTATTTGTTCCCACCACCATTTCCTTTCTGGGCAAAAAACCAAAACAAAACAAACAACAACAACAAAACTAAAAACAAACCAAAAACCAAAGTCAATCAAACAAAAAACTTGAAAACAAAACAAAAGAAGCAAAGTACTTGTGCTCAGGTCTCAATAGAGTGGAAATCCTTCCCTCCATTTTTTTTAAGTGAAAGCAGATAGGGATAAAAGTTTTTTTTTTTTTTTTAATTTATATATTTTTATTGATTTAAGAGAGAAGAAGGAGAGGGAGAGGTCGAAACATCAATGAGAGAGACATACCATTGGGCTGCTTCCTGTGCTCCCCCTCCTGGGAATGGAACCATCAACAGGGGCTTGTGCCCTGACTGAGAATTGCACCTACCACCTCTTGGTGCATGGGACAATGCTCAACCAACTGAGCCACACCAGCTGGGCTGCTGGGTTTTTTTTGTTGTTGTTGTTGTTTTTTAATATGAAGTTAGAGGACAAACAGAAACTTGTGAGCCACAATACAGAGTATTCAGTTTTTCCATACTGTGGCTTTCTTTCCTTTTGAATGGGATGGAGAGAAAGTAGTTATTGTCTGCCACCTAGTGTATTGAATTGGAATTGCGTCTTGCCACAAAGATACAGAAGCTAAAATTCATAAAAACAGTGTGCTGGTTTAAATAAGGATTGATGGGTTCAATCAACAATTCTACTTTAAGCTTCAGAGTTCTACAAAAACAATGAAAAGAACACAACGCTGATCATTTATTGCAAAATTGAAGATCAGGAGTTGATCATAAGTCAAGATGTGAAGAATCAAGAAATGATACTTACAGAACCTTGTAATGAATAGAAGTGTGTGATGAGGAAATATGTCCATAATTAATGAATTTATTGCATTCAGAATACTCTGTGGAGCAGTACTTAAAAAGACCTCCGCTAAAGCAAAGCAAGAAAAAAAAAACATATATCAGTGTGCGTTGTCTTTCTGACAGAGCAGACATTCTGGCAGTCACCCAGGCTCAATACTTTGAAAGAACTTTCAACATATCTCTATTTCCTCTTTAGTTTTTTCCTTTGTAATGTTTGTTTTTCCTTCGTTATTTCTCCATTTTTTAATCACTGCTTTTCCATAATACTTTCCTTCTTCTTATCTCTGATCAGTCTACATACTGGTTATCAAACTAATCTTCCTTAAACACGGGATCACTGTTGATTCAAAATATCTGAACACTATTTCTCTCTCTTTCTCCCAAATTATCTTTATCTGGCTTCATTGTTGCTGTAATCTGGTCTCACTCTACCTATACTATTTTATTCCCTTCAACTCGTTGCCAGTCACTTCATGGCTCCTTGAGTAACCCTGTCATTGTTCCCTTGAAGCCTTCATTAATGTAGTTCCTCTCACAGGAATGCCTGTCCTTCCCTTCTTTGGCACACTGAATTGTCTTCAGCGTCCAGGATCCAGCCCAGCTGCTGGTCCAGCATAGACACCCTCCCTTGCCTGTGAAGTCTTAGAGGAATTATAGGTTATACTCTATAACTGAGTACTTGCACAAATACTGTCCAGTGGTTTACTATTATTTCAGAGATTTTAGTCCCATCTCCTCCAAAATCTATTGTGAAGTACTTCAGGCCAGAATCTATTTCTTATTTTGTTTTATTTTATTAAAATTTAAATTTAATTTTTTCATCACCATTTATCCCCTCTATACCCTCTTCCTACCCCCTGCAATCACCACATTGCTGTCCATGTCCATGAGTTCTTTTTTTTTTTTTTTTTTTTTTAATCCTCATCCGAGGACATTTTTCCATTTTTTGTACAGACAGAGTGAGAGTGAGAGAGAGGAAGAGAGAGAGAGAGGGAAACATCGATGTGAAAGGGACACATCGAGTGGCTGCCACCCGCACGACCAACCAGGGCCGGGGACAAACTGCAACCGAGGTACATGCCCTTAGCGGGAACCGAACCCGGGCCTTTCCGGACCGCAGGCAGACGCTCTAACCGCTGAGCCAAACCGGCCAGGGCCATGTCCATGAGTTCTGTCTTTTGTTTTTTTTTTGCTCAATTCCTCCCCCTAACACCCTCCACTCCCACTAAAGTTGTCTGCCCACTATCTATGAGTCTGTCTCTAATTTGCTTGGTAGTTCAGTTTGTTCATTAAATTCCACATATGAGTGAAATCATATGGTACTTGTCTTTATCTGACTGGCTTATTTAATTTAGCATGATGTTCTCCAGGTTCATTCATGCTGTCATAAAGGGTAAAATTTTCTTCCTTTTTATGGCAGAGCAGTATTCCATTGTGTAAATGTACCACAGTCATTTATGAATGGGCACTTGGGCTGCTTCCAAATTTTGGCTATTGTAAATAATGCTGCAATGAACATAGGGATACAAATATTCTTTCAAATTAGTGTTTCAGGTTTCTTCAGATAAATTCCCAGAAGTGGAATCACTGGGTCATAAAAGGCAGTTTCATTTTTAATTTTTTGAGGTAACTCCATACTACTTCCCACAGTGGCTGCACCTATCTGCATTCCCAATAGTGCTCATGGGTTCCCTTTTCTCCACATCCTTGCCAACACTTGTTTGTTGATTTATTGGTGATAGTCATTCTGAAAGGTGTGAGATATCTTATTGTGGTTTTAATCTGCATTTCTCTGATGATTAGTGACATTGAGAATCTTTTCATATGTCGATTGGCCATTTGTATTGGAAACATTTCTTACCCTGTTCAAGCCTACCTTTGGGTCTACATCTTTGGAAGCACTAGGAGCTCATTGATACATGTCGCTTGTATTTCTTTATCTGCAGCACAATTCTGCAAGAAGACATGGTTGGCATTATTCTCTTTTGATTAGTGAGAATGTTAAGTCTCACAGCATTTGCACGATTTACTCTTGTCAACAACAATGCCAGGACAGGAGCTCTGGGCTCTCCTCCTTGTCTGGAGCTCCTCCATGCACACCTGCTGCCATGGGATGGCACTGATGGCTGCAGCCATGCACTAGCCCTTCTTTACTTTCAGATAGATAGCTCTATTTCCTTAGATAACTGACGTGGCCTCACATTGTAGGGAGCAGCCAGGCAACAGATCATAATCAGGGCATGTTGTTATGCCTCTTACTTGGCAATTTCAGTTCTTTCTGGGTGGTTATGCCACATTTTCAGCTCACACCCATTTTTCCTGTTTCAAAACCACAAACTAGTTCTCTGGCAGATAGAACATTCTTCAGCACAGCCTCTGATTAAATTACTATCTGGCTCATTTAAACCTTTAAACACCTGTGAATGAGACTGTCCCCTGCCCTTTCCTACCTGCTGAAAGGTGTCTTGGGGCTTCCAAGCTCACACCCTGTGTTGAGCAATTAAAAACAACTACTTCCAGACTGTCTTCACCAGAGTTGTTAGGGAGTCTGGGAAGATTTCTAGGTAGTTCCAACTCTGGCCACAGGATGGATTCACTTCCCATCCTGTGTGTGTCTTGGTTGACTCCAGCACCAGCAGCAGGGTGACTTTGGCCTCATTCATTCACACAGACTTATGCTGTGGAACCCTCTACTGATGCCCTGGTTCTCTTGGGCCTTGCTCAGGCCTCGAGGCTTTGGCTCGCTTGCCAAGGGAACGGAGGAACAACATGAAACCATCACATCTACATGAAGTCAGGCAGTCAGAGGGATGACAGTCCTGAAAACTGTCCTGTTAACTTCCTGGAACATAAATGCTAACAAGATTGTTAAGCAATTCTACCAATTTAGAATAATTATGTATATTAACTGTACAAAAGCAGTAGAGAGAGGCTTGGATTGTTTAAAGGAAATATAAGTATGCAGTTCTAACAAGTGACTTATAATTGCACATCTAATGAAATTATCAGAACTGAAGAAGTGTCATGAAATACAATATCATGACCTTTTTTTTTAAATACATGTAAAGAAGATTAGTTTCCAACCAAGCCACAAAAAGTTTAATAAGAATGGCAGAAAATTTTAAACTAAGAATTAGATCTAAAACTTTGCCATGCAAGGTGAGTTAAGTCCTAGAGATCCACTGTATAACATAGACCCTGGAGTTAACAGTACTATATTGTATACTTAAAATTTGCTAAGAAGTTAAATCTTATGTTAAGCCCCCTTATCATTGTTCAAAGAGTAATGACATCACTTTTACAATATGCAAAGCATAATCACAACTTCATTTCCCTCTATTCTTTCAACAGGTCCAGAAAAGATAGACCAGCTATTCTGATCTCTGTTTTCCTTGACTTCAAAATCAAATAGCTTCCAACTCTTCCATGCCTCATACTGTGGTGGTGGTAGTGGAGGAGCAGAGGCTGAGCCCTGAACCCAGACCTCTGACTTCATATCCATTAACTGTCTATACACCAGTGTGTTGAGATACAAACTCCATCGTGAAATAGTATTGACTACTTAACCATTGAAATAAGTTTGAATAAATATATGTTTTCTAGACTTAGGGAAATTTTTATGTTCCCTGATCAAATTCCTAACGTGGCCCGGCTAGTGTGGCTCAGTGGTTGAGCATTGACCCATGCACCAAGAGGTCGCTGGTTCAATTCCCCGTTAGGGCACATGCCCAGGTTGTGGGCCAAACCCCCAGTGGAGGGCATGAGGGAGGCAGCCAATTGATGTTCTCTCTTATTGATGTTTTTATCTCTCTCTCTCCCTCTCCCTTCCTCTCTCTCTAAAAAAAAACAAACAAAAACAAACAAACAAACAAAAAACCCAAAACAAAACCCAAATTCCTAATGTGGCACCTTGGGAAAAAAATCCCTAAAACATGTCTTTACTGTAAATTTCATTGTGTGTGAGTCCCTAGATTTTATGATTCTTTCTATCACTTCACACAAAGCTTAGCTAATGAAGAAGACAAAAGAGTGATATCATGTCCACAGTTTCTGACTCTTATTTTTGGCCAAAAACATCTGCAAAGCTGTAAGAAAAAAAGATCTCTTATCCTCTGAGATGATATGGAAAGTATTATGCTAACGAAACAAGCCAAGCAGAAAAAGACAAATACCACATGATCTCACTTATTTGTGGAATATAATGAACATAACAGTTTGAGGAATAGGATAGACCCAGAGACATGGAAGTAGGGTACAGACTGACAACCCTCAGAAGAGGGAGTGGTGGGTGTTGGGAAGAGATAAGAATTTATATGCATGTATGCATAACCGATGGACGAACAACAAAGCTGAGTATGGGGTGGGGGGGATGGGGAGGAGGGTGTCAATGGGGAAAAAAGGAGAAACATCTGTAACAAAAATAAATAAATAAATAAAATAAATAAAAATTAATTAAGAAAAAATCTGCAAAGCCCCTTGCTATCATAAGTAAGTAAGCTCAGAACGCCATATGTCACGGAATATCCAGCTAGTCAATCTTGAGCGCAGTCTTCAAAAACAATATAATCTGAGAAAAAACACTGGAGGCTGAAGAAACATTGGTTCTTCTCAAATTTATCAGAAACTATTCAATGCAAACCACATTTTTGTTTTGTTTTGTTTTTGGTATGTGCCCCTAGCGGAAACCGAACCCAGGACTCTCTGGTCTGCAGGCCGACACTCCAACCGCTGAGTCAAACCGGCCAGGGCGCAAACCATATCTTTTTTGTGTAATGTGACTGATTGGCACTGATAGATGGTATTGGTATCTCACGATATATCGGAACATTAGATTTCCTGCTGACAAAGTTCTGGGTAGGTTTGTGAAACCAAGTAAAATTATTAGAAAATACTATATTGACTTTTCATGTTCAAGGCTCTAGTTTCTGAAGTCTTTAGTGCCTAGGGAAGGTCACTGCCATTGGGAGTGAGAGCTTGATTGATTAGAATAGAGATGTGTCTTTGAAAAGATTGAATTGCTAGCTTTAAAGGATCAAATTTAACTCTCAAGAGGGAGGCTGCCTTTATAAGTTTTTCCCTTAGATAGTTGTGATTCTTTTTTTCATGTCTTGAAATAGAAAATTGGGGAAGATCATACTATGTGAGTAGTCTTGTGTAAATTGTCCCTCAGGTCTAGATCTAGAGATTATAATCTATTAGTAGAAAGCTGAAAAAAATCCACAAAATACAAGCAAAGCAATAAATTGTTTTCTCACTTCTGATGACCTCTGTAGGAGGTTGCACTTAGTGGGAGTGGACATTTAGTTAGAAAACTAAAAAATTGAAGAGCACTTAGTAATTGCTTGCCGGCTGGGCTGCTGTGCCCCTGAATACACCATGCCTCTTCATCTAACTGCAATGTGACTTCAATCTGATTTAACTCAGTTTTTTCTTGTTTTTAAAATTTATTTTTGTTACAGATGTTTCTACTTTCCCCCGCATTGACACCTTACTCCAGTTCCTCCTCCCCCCACCCCAGCATTATTGCCTATGTCCATTGGTTATGCATACATGCATACAAATTCTTTGGTTTATCTCTTCCCTCCTTCCTGTCCCCCTCATTTGAGGTTAGTCAGTCTGTACCCTACTTCTATGTCTCTGGGTCTATTTGGTTCATCAGCTTATTTTGATCATTATATTCCACAAATACGTGAGATCATGTGATACTTGTCTTTCTCTGACTGGCTTATTTTGCTTAGCATAATACTCTCCAGGTCCCTCCATATTGTCTCAAAGGATTAAGAGATCTCTCTTTCTCCTTTTCTTTTTTTTTTTTTTATCCTCACCTGAGGATATTTTTCCATTTTTTTGTACAGATAGAGTGGGAGGGAGAGAGAGGAAGGGAGAGACAGATAGAAACATCGACGTGAAGGGACACATCGAGTGGCCACCACCCGCACGACCAACCAGGGCCGGGGACAAACTGCAACCAAAGTACTTGCCCTTAGCGGGAACCGAACCCGGGTCTCTCCGGACCGCAGGCCGACGCTCTAACCGCTGAGCCAAACTGGCCAGGGCAAGAGATCTCTCTTTCTCACAGCTGCATAGTATTCCATCATGTATACTTACCACAGCTTTTTTATCCACTCATGTATTGATGGACAGTTGGGCTGTTTCCTGATCTTAGCAATTATAAATAGTGCTGCTATGAATCTAGGGGTACATATATTATTTCTGATTGGTGTTTCAGGCTTCTTAGGATATATTTCTAGAAGTGGGATCACTGGGTCAAATGACACCTCCATTTTAAATTTTTTGAGGAAGTACAATATTGTTTTCCGTAGTGGCTGCACTAGTCTGCATTCCCACCAACAGTGTATTAGAGTCCACTATTCTCTACACCCTCACCACCACTTGTGTGATGATTTCTTGAAGGCAGCCATTCTGATAGGTGTGAGGTGATACCTCATTGTCACTTTAATTGGCATCTCTTTGATGTTTAGTGATGGCTGAGCATTTCTTCATATGTCTCTTGGCCATTTGTATGTCCTGTTTGGAGTGGTGTCTATTTAGATCCTCCACCCATTTCTTAATTGGATTCTTTGTCTTCCTTTTGTTGAGTTGTATGAGTACTCTATATATTTTGGAGATTAACCCCTTTTCTGATGTATTGTTGGCAATTATGTTCTCCCATATAGTGGGTTCCCTTTCCATTTTAATGCTAATTTCTTTTGCTGTGCAGATTTTTAGTTTGATGTAGTTCCATTTATTCATTTTATTCCTTTGTTTCTATTGCCTTAGGCATTGTATCAGTGAAAATTCTGCTGCATATGATGTCTAAAATTTTGTTGCCTACACTTTCTTCTAGGATTTTTATGGATTCACAAGTCACATTTAAGTCTTTTATCCATTTTGAGTTTATTCTTGTGTATGGTGTAAGTAGGTGTTCTAGCTTCATTTTTTTTTAATGTAGCTGTCCAATTTTCCCAACATTATTTATTAAAGAGGCTGTCTTGATTCCACTGTATACTCTTGCCACCTTTGTCAAATATTAATTGCTCAGATTGCTTTGGGTTAATTTCTGGGTTTTCTGTTCTGCTCCATTGATCTATATGCCTGTTCTTGTACCAGTACCAGGCTGTTTTGACTATAGTGGCTTTGTAGGATAAACTGATATCTAGTACTGTGATCCCTCCCACTTTGTTTTTCTTTTCAAGATTGCTGTGGCTATTTGGGGTCTTTATGACCTCTTTTCGAGTATTTGTTCTAGTTCCGTGAAATATGTAGTTGGTATTTTAATGGGGATTGCATTGAATCTATAGATTGCTTTGGGTAGTATGGACATTTTAATTATGATAACTTTTCCAATTCATGAACAAGGTATATACTTCTAATTTTTTTTTTTATCTTTCTCTATTTCTTTTTCCAATGTCCTATAGTTTAATGAGAACAGGTTCTTTACTTCTTTAGTTAAGTTTGTTCCTAGGTATCTTAGGTTTTTCGCTACAATGATAAATGGCATTCTTTTTAAGTTTCTCTTTCTGTGAGTTCATTATTGGTGTATAAGAATGCCATCAATTTTTTTATGTTAATTTTGTATCCTGCTATTTCGTGAAATTTATTTATTAAATCTAGTAGATTTTTGATGGAGTCTTTAGGGTTTTCTCTGTACCATATCATGTCATCTGCAAATCATGACAGCTTCACTTCCTCTTTTCCAATTTGGATCTCTTTTATTTTTTCTTCATGTCTAATTGCTGTGACTAAGACTTCTAGAACTATGTTAAATAAGAGTAGCAAAAGTGAGCTTCCCTGTCTTGTTTCTGTTCTTAAGAAAAATACTTTTATTTTTTGCCCATTGAGTATGATGTTGGCTGTAGGTTTTTCATATATGCCCTTTATTATGTGGAGATATGATCCCTGTATTCCCACACTGCTGAGGGTTTTTATCAGATGGGTGCTGGATTTTGTTATATTTTCCTGTTCAGAGTCTATTGATATAATCATAGGATTTTTCTTTTTCATTTTGTTTATGTGGTATATCACAATTATTGATTTGTGAATATTGTACCAGCCTTGCATCCTTGGGATGAATGGCACTTGGTCATGGTGAATAATTTTTTTAATGTATTGCTGGATTCGCTTTGCTAATATTTTGTTAAGGAATTTGGCATCTATAATAATCAGGGATATTGGCCTGTAGTTTTCTTTCTTTGTAGTGTCTTTATCTGGTTTTGGAATTAGAATTATGCTCGCCTCAAAAAATAAGTTTGTAAGTCTTTGTTCATTTTGGATTTTTTTTGGAATAGTTTGAGGAGAATGGGTATTAGATCTTCTTTGAGTGTCAGTAAGATACCCCCATGAAGCCACCAGGCCTGAGCTTTTGTTTTCTGGGAGTTTCTTGATTACATATTCAATTTCTTTTGTTGTTATTGGTCTGTTCAAGTTTTCTGTGTTTTCCTGGTTCAGTTGTGGGAGACTGTGTGTTTCTAGAAATATGTCCATTTCGCATAGATTGTCCAATTTGTTGGCATATAATTGTTCATACTATTTTTTAACAATCCTTTGTATTTCTGTGGTGTCAGTTGTTACTTCTCTTTTATTAGTGATTTTGTTTATTTGGGTCCTCTCTTTTTGTTTCCTGTTGAGTCTGGCTAAGGGTTTATCAATCTTATTTATCTTTTCAAAGAACCAGCTCTTGGTTTTATTGATCTTTGAATGATTTTTTTTTTAGTCTTTATGTTGTTTATTTCTGCTCTGATCTTTACTGTTTCTTTCCTCTACTTGCTCTGGGCTTTTCCTTTTGTTTACTGTCTAGTTCTTTAAGTTATATCGTTTGAAAGTCAATTAGAAGTTTTTCGTGTTTCTTGAGGTAGGCCTCTCGTGCTATAAACTTCCCTCTCAGGGTGTCTTTCACTACGTCTCATAGGTTTTGTGTTGTGTGTTGATTTTCATCGGTTTCCAGAACGTTTTTAATTTCTTTATTGATCCCCTTGAACCCACTGAACTCATTCATTTTTAAATAATATGCTATTTAACCTCCATGTGTTTGAATGTTTTTGCTGTAATTGATTTTTAGTTTCATGCCACTGTGATCTGAGAAGATGCTTGATATGATTTTAATCTTATTCAACTTATAGAGACTTACTTTGTGTCCTAACATGTGCTCTGTCATTGAGAATGTCCCATGTGTACTTGAGGACAATTTGAATTCTGCTGTTTTGGGGTGTACATCCTTATAAATATCTGTTAAATCTAATTGATCTAATACATCATTTAGAGTCTCTGTTTCCTTGTTAATTTTTTGTCTAGAGCTTCTACCCAGTGTTGTTAGTGGGGTGTTAAAGTCCCTGGCTATGATTTCATTGCTATTGATTTCTCCTTTGAAATTCTCCAGAAATTTTTAAATGTATTTAGGTACTCCTATGTTGGATGCTTATATGTTTCACATGGTTATATCCTCCTGTTGGATAGATCCTTTCAATATTATGTAGTGGCCTTCTTTGTCTCTAGTTATGGCCTTCATTTTGAAGTCTATTTTATCAGATATGAATATGGCTACCCCAGCTCTTTTTTTCCTTTCAATTTGCTTGGACAATTTTTTCCATCCCTTCACTTTCAACCTATATGAGTATTTTATTGTTAAGTGGATCTCTTGTAAACAACATATATATGAATTATATTTTCTCATCCATTCAGCTACTCTGTGTCTTTTGATCTGAGCATAGTCTATTTATGTTTTAGGTTATTATTGATATGTAATTTTTTTTTTTTTTTTTTTTCCGAGGTGTAGTGGTAACATTTATTGGGTTAGAAAGAAAAAACTGCTGTCAGGTTTCTGGTGTCCCATCTCTGTCCATCTCACTGTGGAAGAAGTCCCGCCTTGTCTCTATCACACCAGAAGAGCAGCAAGGGTGCAGAAACATCTGTGCCATCAGTTTAGTCCAGCTTAGTTTTTGTCCTCGTCAGGCTAGCTTAGCTCTGTTCCCAACTGAAATCCAGCCAGTGCTGTGTGGCCTACTCAGCCAGGCCCGTGTTTGGACCTTCCTGGAGCCCACGCATGGGACTGTGTGGCTGCTGGGCTCATACAGCCGCTAGGCCCACATGACTTGGGCTCTGGCAGAGGGAGGGCAGACTGGACTGGAATTGTGTGGGGACACTCGGAATCTGGAGGGCACTCAGAGCTTTTGCTGAGTTGTGGCCACACAGGACGGTGGTCATCTTACTCCTTCCCAGGGCTCTGGGGAGAGGCGGTGGCCCCTCCCTTTGATATGTACTTATTTATTGCCATTTTTGTTTATTATGGTTATGTTTCTCTTCCTATTTCTTCTACTTATTATAGCAGTCCTTTTAACATTTCTTGCAGTGCTGAGTTGGTGCTAACATATTCCTTTAGCCTTTTTTTTAAATTTATTTTTGGTCTGGAAGCTCTTTATTTCACCTTCTATTTTTAATAATAGCCTTGCTGGATAGAGTAGTTTTGGGTTCAGATTCTTGTTTTTCACTACCTTGATTACTTCATGCCTTCTGGTCTGTAGTGTTTCTGTTGAGAAGTCAGCTGATAGCCTTATGGGGGTTCATTTGTAGGTAATCTGTTGTTTACCTCTTGTTGCCTTTAGGATTCTCTTTGTCTTTAATTTTTGGCCTTTTAATTATTATGTATCTTGGTGTGGGCCTCTTTGGGTTTTTCTTACTTGGGGTTCTCTGTGCTTCTTGAACTTATATACATTTTTCTTCACCAAGCTAAGGAGATTTTCTGTCAGTATTTTTCAAATAGATTCTCTAACCCTTGCTCACTTTCTTCTTCTTCTGAACTCCTATGATGCAGATTTAGTTATGTTTCATATTGTCCCACAGTTCTCTTAGGCTGCCTTCCTGTTTTTAAATTGTTTTTTCTTTTTGGCTCTCTGATTGGGTGATTTTTTTCTACTCTGTATTCTAATTCATTGATCTGGTCCTTGGCTTCCTCTAGTCTGGTGGTCCCTCCTTGCAATATGTTCTTTATTTCTGCTATGTCATTTTTCATTTTCAATTCATTAGTTTTCAATGCTTCTATATCTTTACTCATGCTGTTAAGCTTCCTCATGATTATTACTCTGAACTCTACCTGATATCTTGCTTAATTTCATTTAATTTATTTCTTCTTCTGTATGATTCTCTTGTTCTTGTATTTGGGATTTGTTTCTTTGTTTCACCATTTTGGCTGTCTCAGTGGGCTTTAGAGCCTGCAAAATTTCTCCTGTGGGTGTCAGTATTTTGCTCACTGTGGCTCCCTCTACTGGGTTTGGATGAGTGTAGGAGGACCCATGTTAAATGCCTCTGTCAAGTCTTACTTTCCTGGGTAGATTTAAAAACCAAGGAAAGGTTCAGTTATCCTCTAGCTTTTTTGCCTGGAGGCTATTAGTCTCAGTTACTTGATGAGCCTCAATTTGTAGCCCTCCGCTGAGTAAAAAATCCCTCTGGTGTAAGATCATTTTCAGTGGGTGGGGCACTTGCTGGCTATCAGACTCTAGATGTTAATAAGTCTCAAATTGCATTTCTCTGGCCTGGCTTGGTGGTGTTGAATTCTAGTGGGAGGGGCTATTGTTTCCACCTGGGGCTCTGGGAAGAGGCTCTTTGAGTAATACGGCTAATGTCCTGTGAGGGAGTGATTCAGCACAAAACACCCAGTGTCTTCCCATCCAGCTCTCTCTTGAGCCACTAGCCCCATACACTCTCCACAGTTCCAGACCAGTCCACCTTCCATCTGCTGGAGCCCAGGGTGAGTGGCTGTAGCTGATTTGGTGCTTTAAAAAAAACCCTGCTTTCTCAGTGGGATGTGTGCACAGCTAATACGGCTCTCTGCTGCTGTCCATGGGCTTCTAACCTGCCCTAATATGCATCTGCAGTTTCTACCAGGCTTGATTTGGTGTCCTTTCCCTGTCCTTGTTTATATGGGTTCTCTCCAGATGCTTTTTGTTTGATTTTTTAAAAAATGATTTGTCTTTATTTTAGTTGTAATTCTAGTTTGGTCCTGGGACACGGTCTGTGTAGCTTTTATTTACTCCACCACCATTTTCCCCTTCTCTAACTTAGTTTTCCTGTATGTGATGGCATGCCACAATGGTGGGCATTTACCAGCCTTCTCTTGAAGCATATGTCAGGCTGCTGATCTGGACCATTTTTATTGAGGTCAGATGGTAATCTCTGTGTTCAAGTCCCTTCTAAGTCAAGCTGTATGGGGCTCCAAAGGCAAATTGAAACCTTACTTCTCCAGGGGACACAGAAGTAAGTATGATACTCAGAGATGTTCTAGGCAGGGCATTTTCTGAGTCAAACCACCTTTTATTCCCAGTTCGTGATAAACTGGCACTTGCATAATAAGGTCAACTGATAGATAAGGTGGTTTTGAAGTTTTAAAATTACTTAATTTATATGGTCTTGACTAGATAGAATACTCACAGAACAAAATTCAGAAAAGTACATGGAAAAAGTTACTTTTCTTGCTTTTATTCCAAAGAACCAATTTTTCTCCCTGGTTGACATTTATTTTTACACATTTTTTTTGTCCTTCCAGATATAGTGTATATCTACACTGATATATACACATACACAGATTCACGTTTTAGGTGCATATGATTTTTATACAAATGGTTGTGTACCCTACCTTATTTTTATTGTTTATGCTTTTTATTTATTTACTTAAAATATTTTTATTGTTGAAAGTATCAGTGATGTTACCCTTTTTATCCTCATTGACCCCTTCCACCCTGCTTCTGTCCCCCCCAAGAACTTCAGCACACTGTTGTCTGTGTCCACTGGTTATGCATATATGCATATAAGTTCTTTGGTTAATCTCTTCCCATCACTCATTCCTCTGAGATTTGTCAGTCTGTTCCCAGCTTCCATGTCTCTGGATCGATTTTGTTCATCACTTTATTTGTTCATTCAATTCCACATATCTGTGAGATCATGTGATACTTGTTTTTCTCTGACTGCCTTATTTCACTTAGTGTAATACTCTCAGGTTTCTCCATGTTGTCTCAAAGGGTAAGAGATCTGTCTTCCTTGCAGGTGCATAATATTCCATTGTGTAGATGAACCACAGCTTTCCCCCTTTTTAAATTAATCTTTATTGTTTAATGCATTACAGATGTTTCTTCTTTTTTTCCCTCTTGACCCCTCCCTCCCACTCTCCTCCTGTCTTTCCCACACTATTGTCTGTGTCTATTGGTTATGCATATATACATAGAAGTTCTTTAGTTTCTTTCTTTCCACCACACCTCCCTGCTTCCCTTTGAGGTTTGTCAGTCTAACAACCAATTTGTACCTCTTTTTTTTATCCTCTCTTGAGGACATTTTTCCATTTTCTGTTCGGACAGAGTGGGAGGGAGAGAGAGGAAGAGAGAGAGAGAGAAACATCGATGTGAAAGGGACACATCGAGTAGCTGCCTCCTGCACGACCCAACCAGGGCCGGGGACAAACTGCAACCAAGGTACGTGCCCCCAGCGGGAACCAAACCTGGGCCTCTTTGGACCACAGGCCGACGCTCTAACCGCTGAGCCAAACCGGCCAGGGCCAATTTGTACTTCTTAATCACTTCATCTTTTTCACCCAACTCCTCGCTGATCTGAAAACCAACAAAAAGTTCTCTGTATCTATAACTCTGTTTCTGTTCTGCTTGTTCATTTTGTTTGCAGATTCAATTGTTGATAGATATGTATTTATTGCCATTTTATTGTTCATATTTTTTCCTTTGATCTTTCTTTTTTATTTTTTTATCTTTATTTTTTTATCTTTATTGTATTACAGATGTTCCTCATTTTTCCCCCATTGACCCCCTCCTCCCCACACACACACCCTTCCTGCCTTTTTCCACACTGTTGTCATACATATAAGTTGGTCATACATATAAGTTCTTTGGTTTATTTCTTCCCACCATCTAACCCCCTTCTCTTTGAGGTTTGTCAGTCTAGCAATCAATTTGTTCTTCATAATCCCTTCACCTTTTTCACCCATTCCCCCAACCCCACTCCCATCTGGCAACCAAGAAAATGTTCTCTGTATCTATGAGAATGTTTCTGTTCTGCCTGTTCATTTTGTTTGTAGATTCCATTGCCAATAGATATGTATTCATTGCCATTTTGTTTGTTCATATATTTTATCTTTTTCTTCAAGAAGACCCTTCAACATTTCATATAATAACAGTTTGGTGGTGATGAACTCCTTTAACTTTTTTCTTGTCTGGAAAAGTCTTTATATAGCCATCGATTCTAAATGACAGCTTTGCAGGATAGAGTAATCTTGGCTGTAGGTCCTTGCTTTCCATCACTCTGAATATTTCTTGCCACTCCCTTCTGGCCTGCAAAGTTTCTTCTGAGAAATTATGGGGGGAACTCCCTTGTAGGTGACTAACTGCTTTTCTCTTGCTGCTTTTAAGATTCTCTTTGTCTTGAACCTTTTGTATTTTGATGATGATGTGTCTTGGTGTAGGCCTCTTGGGGTTTATCTTGTTTGGGACTCTCTGTGCTTCCTGGACTTGTATGTCTGTTTCCTTCACCAAGTTAGGAAAGTTTTCGGCCATTATTGTTTCAAATAGGTTTTTGATTTCTTGCTCTCGCTCTTCTCCTTCTGGCACCCCCAAGATGCGAATGTTGGCATGCTTGAAGTTGTCCCAGAGGCTTCTTACACTCTCCTCAGTTTTTTGGATTCTTTTTTCTTTTTGGTGTTCTGATTGGGTGTTTTTTGCTTCTTTGTATTCCTAATCGGTGGGTTGCTTCTTGGCTTTACCTACTCTACTATTGAATTTGTGTAAATTATTCTTTATTTCAGTTAGTGCCTCCTTCATTGCTGATTGTGTATTTATCATTTCTGACTGGTCCTTTTTTATGCTCTTGAGGCCCTCACTAAGTTTATTGAGCATCCTTATAAGCAGTATTTTGAACTTAGTATCTATTAGGTTGCTTATCTCCATTTCGCTTAGTTCTTTTCTTGGGGTTTTGTTCTGTTCTTGCATTTGGGACCTGTTTCTTTGTCTCCTCATTTTGGCTGCTTCCCTGTGTTTCTGTATATTACTTAACAAGAGGTATGGGGCTATCTGAGACCAGATTCTGCTTGTTTGAAAGAATTTAGGAAAATCTGAAGCAGGATCCAAGACAGGCCAATCCTATGGTTAAGCAACTGGCAACAGCTTGGGTGGGCCTGAAAGTTGGGTGGGGCGGGGCCTCATGGAATCACCAGGGTGGGGCAACAGTGTGAGCCAGGTTGCTGGAGTCCCAGATATGGCGACTGTCTGTCGCCCCAGGGAAGGGCTCACCAAAGGAACAAAGGCCCATGACAGCACGTTTGTCCCAGAGAAAGCCCCCTCTCCAGTCCTTGCTCCAGTGCCAAACAGCTCAGTTCTTACCTGTATGTCTCTGGTGCCCCTCGAGCTACCTCCCCTCCAAGCTTAGAGGGAACGAGTCTGATACGTCTGTGCGTGGGCCCTTTAAGAGGAGCTGCCTGGGGCTCCAGCTGCCTCAGCCTCCCTGAGCCTCAGTTCCCGCTGGTTTTTCCAGCCAGAAGTTATGGGGACTTCTCTTCCTGGCACTGGAAACCTGAACGGGGTGCCTGTTGTGGGATGAGAACCCCTCAGTCCTCAGGGAGGACCTTCCCAGCTGAGGTGTCCTCCTGATTTTTATCCACCACATGTGGGTGTGAGACCAACCCGTCGAGCCTCCGCCCCTCCTACCAGTCTCGATGTGGCTGCTTCTTTAATTTCGTAGTTGTAGGACTTCCATTCATCTTGATTTCAAGTTGTTTTGAATGATGGTTTTTCTGTAGTTTAGTTGTAAATTTGATGTGATTGTGGGAGAACACGATACCGCATTTACCTACGCTGCCATCTTGACCGGAAGTCTTCTTCTTACAATTCTTTATATCCCTGTGGTGTCAGTTGTTACCTCACCCCTTTTACTTATGATTTTATTTATTTGGTTTCTCTCCTTTTGTTTCTTGATGAGTCTGTCTAAAGGTTCATCAATATTGTTTATCATGTCAAATAAAGGGCTCTTAGTTTCATTGATCTTTTGTATTGTATTTTTTGTGTCTATGTCATTCATTTCTCCTCTAATTTTTATTATATCCTTTCTTCTACTTGTTTTAAGCTTTCCTTGTAGTTACTGCTAATTCTTTTAGTTGCATGATTTGATTATTCATTAGAACTTTTTCTTATTTCTTGAGGCAGGTCTGTAAAACTTCCCTCTTATCACTGCTTTTGTTGTGTTCCATAGATTTTGTGTTGTTGTGTGTTCATTTTGATTTGTTTGGAGGAAGTTTTTGACTTGTTCCTTGATCTCACTCTTAACCCATTCATTGCTTAATAACATCCGTTTGAATTTTTGCTTTTTATTGTAGTTAATTCTAGTTTTATGCCATTGTAATTCAAGAAGATGGTTGATATGATTTTAAACTTTTTGTATGTCTGGAGACTGTTTTGCGTCCTAACATGTGATCTATCTTTATGAATGTTCCATATGCACTTGAGAATAATGCACGTTCTGCAGCTTTACATTGAAATGTTCTGTAAATGTCAATTAAATCCATCTGATCTAGTGTTTTGTTTAGGATTGCTATTTTCTTCTTGATTTTTTTACTGGAATATCTATCCAGTGATATCAATGCAGTGTTAAAGTCTTCTACTATGATTGTATTGCTGTCTTTCCCTCTTTGACAGTCCTCCAGAAGTTGTAAAAATATATTTAGGTGCTCCTATATTGGATGCTTATATGTTTACCAGGGTTATATTCTCTTGATATGACCCTGTTAGTACTACTTAGTGACTTTCTTTGTCTCTTGTTATAGTCTTTGTTTTAAAGTCTATTTTGTCAAATATAAGTATGCAAATTTCCATTTGCTTAGAAAATTTTTTTCATCCCTTCATTTTTAACCTTTTATAGACAGCATATATTGGGTCATGTTTTCTTATCCATTGAGCTATCCTGTGTATTTTGATGGAAACATTTAAGCCATTTACCTTATGCTATTATTGAGAGGTACTCATTTATTGCCATTTTTATTTTTTATGTCTATAATCCTCTTTCTCTCTATTTCCACTCCGTTCAACAGTCCCTTTAGCATTTCTTGCAATTCTGGTTCGGTGGTAATAAACTCCTTTGACCTTTTATATTTGTTTGTTTTTGCCTGAGGAGCTCTTTATTTCATTTATAATTCTGAATGATAGACTTGCTGATAGAGTAGTCTTGGTTTCAGATCCATGCTTTTTGTTACTTTTAATGTTTTATATCATTCCCTTCTGGCCTATAGTGTTTCTGTTCAGATGTCAGCTGACAGCATTATGGGAGCTCCTTTTTAGGTAACTGAGTTTCTCTCTCTTGCTACTCTTAAGAATCTCTTTGTCTGTAATGTTTGTCATTTTAATTTTGATGTGTTTTGGTGTGGGTCTCCTTGTATTCCTCTTGACAAAAACTCTCTGTGCTTTCTGAACTTGTGTAACTTTTTCTTCACCAATTTAGGGAAATTTTCTGTCATTATTTCTTCAAACAATTTCTGTATCCCTTGCTCACTTTCTTATCTCTCTTGTACCCCTATGATGTGGATATTGTTACATTTTATATTGTCCCAAAGTTCCCTTATACTCTCCTCATGCTTTTTAAGTGTTTTTTTTTTCTCTTTCTTTGTGTGTTCTAGTAGAGTGTTTTTTTCTACTTTGTCTTCCAAATTAGTAATTCACTCCTCTGCTTCATCAAGCCTTCTATTAATTCCTTCCAATGTATTATTGATATTGAATATAGTATTCTTAATTTTTGACTATATCTTATTCATGGTTTCTATGTCCTTTTTCATGTTTATGAAGTTTCCACTATGTTCCTTGTTGTTCCCATTAAGTTCCTTGTAGTTCTCACTATGTTTTTTGGGCATTTTTATAGCCATTACACAGAACTCTGTGTCTGATAACTTGCTTACCTCCATCTCATTTAGGTCTTTTCCTTGAGATTTCTTCTTTCCTTTTAATTGGGCAGTCATTTGTTTGTTTGTTTTGTCTCTCCATTTTAGTTGTCTCTTTGTATTTGTTTCTATGTATTATATATACCTGCTATGACTCACAGTCTATGTAGGATGGACTTTTGTAGTAAATGTTCTGTGAGATCTTGAACTTATGAGCTGGATGCTCTAGGTGTGATGCTTTTGTGGGTTATTTGAACTTTCCTGTTGTAATTGGGTCTTGATCATTGTTTTCCTATTTGTGTGTGGGATCTCTTCTCTGGCTGGCTAATTGTGAGGCTCAACCATGATCACATTATGGAAGCTCTTGTACAGGTGCTGATAGCAAAAAACAAAACAAAACAAAACAAAACAAAAGAAACAAACAAAAAACATACAAAATATTCTGATAACAACAGCAAAATCAACCAAAAAAGAACAGAAAATTAAAAACCAAAAAAGAGAAAAAATATAGTATAAAAATATAGTAAACAAAAAAATATAGTAAACAAAAAAAGAAAGAAAGAAAGAAAGAAAGAAAGAAAGAAAGAAAGAAAGAAAGATGGAGATTCCAAGATGGTGGAAGATGAAGTGGAAACTACACTGACTTCCAGGACCAAACTGGAATTTCAACTAAAATAGAAAAAAATCATCTTGAATAACAAACAGAGACTATCTTGAGGGAACCCTTCTAACCAAGGATATAAAGAGGAGACCATGTTGAGTCTGGTAGAGAGTGTGGAGGCATGAGAGGGCTGGCTGGGATCCCACAGGCAGCCACTAAAGGGCTGTCAGGATATCTCATCTGAAAAATCTGGGGTCTAAACCCCAGGCAGCAACCCCAGCCCGCACCCCCAGCCCAGAACCAGGAAAAGTGCCCACATAACCTCTAGCTGTGAAAAGCAGTGGAGGTTCTGTTTGACAGGTAAAGACAGGTAGAAACACAAGCACACTCTTAAAGGGCCAATGCACTAAATTTTGTTTGCATTACTCACCTTGGGCTCTGGCAGAAGGAGGGCAGAGTGGATTAGAGCTGAATAAGAAGTCTGGCATTGGTAGATCTGAGAAGAGAGCTGGACTGACTGCTGCCAGTGTCACTATTCTGTCATTTCCCCATGCTGCAAAAGCCATCTTTCTCAGGCAGGGTTTTGCCATCAATTTCAGCTTTAGCCTGGGAAGGGGGTGAAATAGTTCTACTCTTTGGAAACCCTCTTGCCCCACCCTGTGAAATTTATGCCTTTACGAAGACTACAACATAAGGCTCATTAAGTGACTGAGACTAGCAGTCAGTCTACAGGTAGAGGCAGATCTCTGGGTATTTTGATTCTTTCTCTTACCTGCTGTTGGTCCCAGGGCTAGTCAAAGTAGAACTTGGTGTGCGGGTAGGCCATAGCAGATTTACCTAGTACATAGAAACAAACCCAAACAGGCAGCTAAATTGGGGAGACAAAGAAAGAAGACCCAGATGAAAGAACAAGGGAATTCTCCAGAAGAAGAGCTAAATAAAATGGTGCTAAACAATTTATTAGATATAAAATTTAGAGTAATGATTATAAGAATGCTCAACAGCTTGAAAAAAGACATAGAAACTATGAAAAACAAGTCAGAAATGAAGAATGACAGCAGAGATAAATAATACACTAGAAGAAATAAACAGTAGATTAAAGGATGCTAAAGATGGAATCAGTAAATTAGAAGACAGGGTAAAAAAAAATCACCCAATCAGACCCCCCCCCCCCACCAAAAAAAAAAAAAACAATAAAAACAAAACAGAAGAACAGTTAAAGAGAGCTGTTGGGCAATATGGAATGTAACAATATTAGCATCACAGGAATACCCAAAGGAGAAAAAGTGATACAGACCTATTTGAAGATATAATGGCAAAAAACTTTCCTAATCTTTTGAAGAAAAGAGTCACACAAGTTCAGGAAGCACAGAGAGTCCCAAGCAAGAAAAAGCAAAAAGGCCTATACCAAGACACATTAAAATTAAAAGACCAAAAATGGAAGAGAAACAGAATACTAAAGGCAGCAGGAGGAATTTACAGAGAAGCTCCCATAAGGCTGACATGTAGTTTTTAAAACTAGCAATGCAAGAAATGTTAAAGAGACTACTGTAATAATAAGAAGAAAAATAAAGAGAGAGAAACATAGGCATAAAGAATAAAAATGGCGATAAATAAGTACCTATCAATAATAACCTTAAATGTAAATGGATAAGTGCCCCAATCAAAGACATATCAGAATGAAGAAGAAAACATGACTCATGTTTTTTTCTGTGTGTAAGAGATCTACCATAGAACAAAAGATTCACACAGGATTCAAGTAAAGAAATGGAAAAAAATTTTTTTCATGCTATTGGTAATGAAAACAAAAAATCAGGGTTGGCAATACTTATAGATGACAAAATAGACAAAGAAAATGCCATATCAAGAACCAAACAATGTCACTATATACTATTCAACAGACTAATTCATCAAGAGGATAGAACCCTGGTAAACATATATGCACCCAATATAAGAGGACCTAAATATATTAATATATTTTAAGAGAACTTTAAGGGAGAGATCAATAGCAATACAGTCATAGTAGGGGACTTTAACACCACACTGACCTCACTCAATAGATTTTTAAGACAAAATATCAACAACAAAAAAACAGTGACTCTAAATGACACACTAGATGAGATGGATTTAATTGAACATTTTATTCCTATTCTGCAGAATATACATTCATTTCAAGTGTAAATAGAAAATTCTCAAAAGTGGACCACATGTTAGAATACAAATTAAGTCTCTCCAAGTTCAAGAAGATTGAAATTACATCAAACATTGTCTCGGATAACAATGGCATGAAACTAGAAATCAACTATAATAAAAATACTCTAAAAAATTCAAACATATGGAGGCTAAATAATATATTATTAAACCATGAATGGGTTACTAAGGAGATCAAGGAAGAAATTAAAAACTTTCTTAAAACAAATCAAAAGGAATATGACAACAACACAAAATCTATGAGACCCAGCAAAAATGTCCTGAGAGGCAAGTTTATAGCACTACAAACCTACCTCAAGAAACAAGTAAAATCTCTAATAAACTAACCCTACAGCTAAGAGAATTAGAAAGAGAACAACAAGAAAAGCCCAGAGTAAGTAGAACGAGGGAAGTGATAAAGATCAGAGAGGAAATTAATGGCACAGACTAAAAAAATGATACAAAAGATTAACGAAAGCAAGAACTGTTTCTTTGCAAAGATAAACAAGATCAATGAATGTCTAGCCAGACTCAACAAAAAACAGAGAAGACCCAAATAAATAAAATCAGAAGTGAAAGATTTTCACAACTGACACTACAGAAATACAAATACTGTAAGATAATGTTACAAACAACTGTAACCTTATAAATTGGATAACCTTGGTGAAATGGACAAATTCCTAGAAATATACAATCTTTGATAACTGAATCAGGAAGAATCAGTTAATCTGAAAAGGCCAGTAACAACAGTGAAATTGAAGCAGTAATAAAAAAACTCACAGCAAACAAAGGTCCTGGTGAAGATGGCTTCACTGGGGAGTTTTACTAAATATTCAAACAAGAACTAACACCCCATTTTTAAACTTTTCCATAAAATTCAAGAGTAAGGAAGACTTTGAAGCTCTTTTTATGAAGCCAGCATATCCTAATTCCAAAACTAGACAGAGACACTACAAAAAAACACAAAAATTATAGGTCAATATCCCTAATGAACATAGATGCCAAGATTCGCAATAAAATACTAGCAAATCAGATCCCCCATCATATTAAATAGATATTCACCATGACCAAGTGGGATTTATCACAGGAATGCAGGGCTGATTCAATATTTACAAATCAATAAATGTGATACAAAAACAATTTTCTTTAAATCATTTAAACAAAATAAAAGATACAAATTATATGATCATGTCAATAGATGCAGAAAAAAACATTTGACAAAATCCAGAACCCATTTTTGATAGAAGCCCTGAGCAAAATGAAATAGAGGGATCATACCTCAACACAATAAAGATCATATATGAGAAACCTACAGCTAACATTATACGTAATATGCAAAAATTAAAAACCTTCTCTTTAAGAACAGGAACAAAATAGGGATGTCCAATTTCACCAGTCTTATGCAACATGGTACTGGAATTCTCAGCCACAGCGATCAGAGAAGAAGAAAAAGTAAAAGATATCCAAATTGGAAAGGAAGACGTGAAATGATCATTCTTCACAAATGACATGTGTTGTGTATAGAAAACCTTAAAGACTCAATTAAAAAACTACTAGATTTATCAGACTTCCAGTCAAGAAGGCAGCATAGGTAAATGTGGTACTTACCTCCTCTCTCAACCACATCAAAATTACAACTAAACTACAGGACAACCATAATTCAAAACCACCTGAAAACAAGTTGAATGGAAGTCTTACAGCAAAATTAAATAAGAAACCACACTGAAACTGGTAGGAGGGGCAGAGGCACAGATAGGCTGGTCTCACACCCAAGTCTGGTGGATAAAAATCAGGAGGATACCTTAGCTGCAAAGGTCCTCCCTGAGGAGCAAGGGGTTCCCATTCCACACCAGGTCACCAGCTCAGGTTTCCAGTGCCAGGAAGAGAAGTCCCTATAACGTATGGCTGGAAGAACCAGCAGGAACTGAGGCTGAGGGAGGCTGAGGCAACTGGAGCCCCAGGCAGTTCCTCTTACAGGGACAGTGCATGGACTTACTCAGACTTGCTCCCTTTGAGCCCTAGCATGGTAGAGGCAGCACAAAAGGCACCAAACACATAATGGGCAGAACTGAGTTGTTTGGCATTAGGGCAAAAGCTGGAAAGGCAGTTTTCTTCTAGATGAAATGTTGGTGGAGGCCATTGTTCCATGGGTGAGTCCTTCCTCCATGAGGCCAGCAGATGGGCACCATATCTGGGACTCGAGTAACCTGGCCACACTGTTTGTTCTGCCCTGGTGATTCCCTGAGGCCCTGTCCCACCCAACTTTTATCCTCCCCCCTCCACAGCTATTTCCTGTGGTTTTACCATAGAAATGGCCTGTGTTGGTTCCTGTTTCAGATTTTCCTAAAGTCTCTCAAAAAAGTAGCATCTGCCACAGTGAGCCCCATACCTATCACTAAGTGGCCCCAGGCCCTGCACTCGGAGAAGCCAGCCTTGGTTCACAGCTTGGCTTTGCCTTGGCACCTCCAAGCCCTGCACAAGAAGCAGCCATATGAAGACTGCTTTGTAGCTTATGCCTGGTAGCCCCAGGTAGAACACAGGCAGTGGCTGACCTTGCCCCAGAGCTGGCACACCTAGTGGACAGTGTCAGACCACAGCAAAGCACCACCACCCAACCACCTCCACAAGTGACACATTCAAGGAATGGACCCAGTAAGTAGTAGAGCCCTGCTGAAGTAAGTCTTGCTCTGTGTCATGGGCCCTGCACAGCTGATTATCCAAGGCAGTCAGAAGTCAGTGGTTAGTGGGCACTGCCAGTCCTTGCAGCTGATAATTCTGAGTAAAACCCTCCCATTTACATGTGAACAGTAATCAAGACTCAATTACAGCAGAAGGGTGTAAAGTCCACATGAGGGGTACACCTTAAGGACCCAGCTGGGTGACCAGGGAGGTTGTGCCACTGGACCCTACAGGACACTTACTAGAATAGGCCACCCTAGGAAGCCCAGGAGTCATAGCAACTCTACTTAATACATGGAAACAAACACAGGGAGTCACCCAAAATGAGGAGACAAAGAAACCTCTCCCAAAATGAAAGAACAGAACAAAACTCTGGGGAAAAAATACTAAACAAAATAGAGATAAGCAATCTAAAAGATGCAGAGTTCAAAACACTGCTTATTAGGATGCTCAATGAACTTAGTGAGGGCCTAAAGAGCACAAAAAAGGACCAATCAGAAATGAAGGATGCACAGTCAGAAATTAAGGAGGCATTAACTGAAATAAAGAATAATTTACAGAGATCCAACAGTAGAGTAGGTAAAGCGAAAAGGCAAATCATCAGTTTGAAATATAAGGAAGCAAAAAACACCCAATTAGAACAGCAAAAAGAAAAAAAAAATTCACAAAATGGAGAATTGTGTAAGGAGTCTCTGGGACAACTTCAAGCATACCAACATTTGCATCTTGGGGGTGCCAGAAGAAGAAGAGAGATAACAAGAAATTGAAAACCTATTTGAAACAAAAATGACAGAAAACTTTCCTAACTTGGTGAAGAAAACAGACATACAAGTCCAGGAAACACAGAGAGTCCCAACCAAGGTGAACCCCAGGAGGCCCACAACAAGACACATCATCATCAAAATGCAAAAGGTTCAAGACAAAGAGAGAATCTTAAAAGCAGCAAGAAAAAAGCAGTTGGTTACCTATGAGGGAGCGCCCATCAGGCTGTCAACTGATTTCTCAAAAGAAACCTTGCTGGCCAGAAGGCAGTGGCAAGAAATATTCAGAGTAATGGAAAGCAAGAACCTATAATCAAGATTATTTTATCCTGAAAAGCTATCATTTAGAATTGATGGACATACAAAGGGTTTCCCAGACAAGAAAAAGCTAAAGGAGTTCAAATTGGTTGTTAGACTGACAAACCTCAAAGGGAAGTGGGAGAGGGTGGGAAGAAATAAACCAAAAAACTTATATGCATAACCAATGGACACAGAAGAGCAGTGTGGGGAAAGGCAGGAGGGGGGGGGGAGGAGTGGGCAGGAGGGGGTCAATAGAAAAACCAGGAAGAACATCTGTAATACATTCAACAATAAAGATAAGTTAAAATATAAAAAAATAAAAACAACTAGATTTAATAACTGAATTTGGCAAGATATCAGGATAAAAAGTTAGGAACCAGAAATTGATGGCATTTTTTTTATACCAATATTAAAGTCTCAGAAAGAGAAACTAAACAAAAAAGTTTCATTTACCATTGTAACAAAAAGAAATAAGCATACCTAAGAATAAACTTAACCAGTGAGGTAAAAGACCTGAACGCAGAAAACTATAGGACACTGATAAAAGAAATGGCAGAAGATACAAAAAAGTTAAAGCATGTACCATGTTCATGGATTGGAAAAATTAACACCATTAAAATGTCCTTACTACCCAAAGGAATCTATAGATTCAACACAATCCCTGTTAAAATGCCAAAAACATATTTCAAAGATTAGAACAAAGATTCCAAAAGTTTATGTGGAACCAAAAAAAGAGAGACCCTGAATAGCCACAGCAATCTTGAAGGAAGAAAAAACAAAGTTGGAAGGATCACAGTACCACATATCAAACTATACTACAAAGGCATTGTAATCAAAGCAGACTTGTACTGGCACAAGAACAGGCATATAGATCAATGGAACAGAACAGAGAAACCAGAAATTGACTCAAGACAGAATGCACAATTAATGTTCAGCAAAGGAGGGAAGAGCTTACAATGAAGAAGAAAAATCTCTTCTAAAGATGGTGTTAGAAAAATGGGAAAACTACATGCAAAAAAAAAAAAAAAAAGGAGAAAAAAAAAACTAAACCACCAACTTACATATACAAATTTATTCATATATAAGAATAAACTCAAAATGTATAAAAGACTTAAATGTAGCTTGTGAAACCATAAAAAATCCTAAAAGAAAATGTGGGCAGAAAAATCTCACAGTATATGTAGTGCAATTTTCACTGAAACAGCACCTAGGGCAAGAGAAACAAAGGAGAAAAGAAACAAATGTGACTACATCAAAGTGAAAATCTCCTGCACTGCAAAATAATCCATAAACAAAATAAAAAGCCATCCCACTATCTGAGAGAACATATTTGCAAATGATATATCTAATTAAGAGGTTAGTTTCCAAAATATATAATAAACTCATTGAACCTAAGAAAAGAAAGATAAACAATCCAATTAGAGAATGGCAAGGGACCTAAATAGACACATTTCCAAAGAGGATGTACAGATGGCCAAGAGACATATGAAAAAATGCTCAAAGCCACTAATCAGAAAAATGCAAATTTAAATGACAATGAGGTATCACTTCACACCTGCAAGAACAGCTACCATAGATAAATCAACAAATGACAAGTGCTGGCGAGAATGTGGAGAAAAGAGGACTCTAGTACACTACTGGTAGGATTGCAGACTGGTGCAGACACTATGGAAAACAATATGGTGTTTCCTCAAGAAATTAAATATGGAACTGCCATTTGACCCAGTGATCCCACATCTAGGACTATATCCTAAGAAGTCCAAACCACCAATTAGAAGAAATATATGCACCCCTATGTTCATAGCCACACTACTTACAGTCACTAAGATGTAGAAACAGCAAAAGTTTCTATTAGTAGATGGGTGAATTAAAAAACGGATGCATTTATGCAATGGAATACTATGCAGCTGTGAAAAATAAGGATCTCTTACTCTTAGAGACAGGATAGAGGGACCTGGAGAGTATTATGTTAAATAAAATATGGCAGTCAGAGAAAAACAAGTATTACAAGACCTCACTTATATATGAAATGTAATGAACAAAATAAACTGACGAACAAAAAAGTTCAGACATGAAAGCATAGAAAAGATGGATGAACCTCAGAAGGAAGGGCAAAGAGGAGGCAGAAAGAAAGTATCTGGAGAACTTCTATGGGCACAGACTATAATGCAGTGAAGGCCTGAGTGGGGTGGGGGTTAGGTGGAAAGCATCAATGTGGGATAAAGGGGGGACATTTGTAATACTTTCAAACATCAAGATAAATTTATTTATTTTTAATTTTTTAAGGTAACACCATATTGTTTTCCATAGTGGCTGCACCAGTCTGCATTCCCACCAGCAATGTACCAGAGTTCCTTTTTCTCCACACCCTTGCCAACACTTGTTGTTTGATGATTTGTTGATGGTGGCCCTTCTCACAGGTGTGAGATAATACCTCATTGTTGTTTTAATTTGCATCTCTCTGATGATTAGTGATGTTGAGCATTTCTTCATATGTCTCTTGGCCATTTGTAGGTCCTGTTTGGAGAGGTGTCTGTTTAGTTCCTCTGCCCATTTTCTAATTGGGTTCTTTGTCTTCCTTTTGTTGAGTTGTATGAGCACTCTCTATATATTGGAAATTAACCCCTTCTGTGATGTATCATTGGCAATTATGCTCTCCCATACAGTGAGTTGCCTTTCCATTTTGATGATTGTATCTTTGCTGTGCAGATGCTTTTGAGTTTGATGTAGTCACATGTGTTCATTTTCTCCTTTGTTTTTGTTGCCTTAGGTGATGCATCAGTGAAAATTCTTCTGCATATGATGTCTGATTTTGTTTCCTACATTTTCTTCTAGGATTTTTATGGATTCATGAGTCACATTTAAGTCTTTTATCCATTTTGAGTTTATTCTCATGTAGGGTGTAAGTTGATAATCTACTTTCATTTTTTTGCATGTAGCTGTCCAATTTTCCCCACACCATTTATTAAAGAGGCTGTCTTTACTCCACTGTATGCTCTTGCCACCTTTATCAAATATTAATTGAGCATATTGCCTTGGGTCGATTTCTGGTTCTCTGTTCTGTTCCATTGATCTGTCTGTCTATTCTTGTGCCAGTACCATGCTGTTTTGATTACAGGGGCTCTGTAGTATAACCTGAAATCTGTTAAAGTGATCCCTCCAACTTTGTTCTTCTTTTTCAAGATTGTTGTGGCTATTTGAAGTGTTTTTTGTTTCATATGAACTTTTGAAGTATTTGTTCTAGTTCTGTGGAGTATGACATTGGTATTTTGATGGGGATTGCATTGAATCTATAGATTGCTTCGGGTAGTATGGATATTTTAATGATGTTAATTCTTCCAATTTATAAACAAGGTATGTGCTTCCACTTTTTTATATCTTCCTCTATTTCTTTTTTGAATGACCTGTAGTTTTCTGTAAATAGATCCTTTATTTCTTTGGTTAAGTTTATTCCTAGGTATCTTAATTTTTTAGCCACGATGGTAAATGGGATTTTTTTTTTTTTAGTTTCTCTTTCTGTGAGTTCATCATTGGGGTAGAAAAATGCCATCAATTTTTTAACATTAATTTTGTGTCCTGATACTTTGCCAAATTTATTTATTAAGTCTAGTAGATTTTTGATGGAGTCTTTAGGGTTTTCTATGTATAATATCATGTCATCTGTGAAAAATGACAGATTCACTTTCTTCTTTTAAATTTAGATCACTTTTATTTTTTCTTTCTGTCTGAATGCTGTGGCTAACACTTTCAGTACTATGTTAAATAAGAGTGGTGAAAGTGGGCATCCTTATTTTATTCCTGTTATTAAGGAAAATGCTCTTAGTTTTTGCCCATTCAGTATGATGTTGGCTCTAGGTCTTTCACATATGGCCTTTATTATGTTGAGATATGATCCACCTATTCCCAAATTTATGAGCATTTTTATCAGAAATGGGTGCTGGATTTTGTCAACTGCATTTTCAGCATCTATTGATATGATTATATGATTTTTATCTTTCATTTTGTTTATGTGGTGTATCACAATTATTGATTTGCAAATATATTGTACCAGCCTTGCATCCCTGGGATGAATCCCATTTGGTCATGGTGAATAAATATTTTGATGTATTGCTGGATCAGATTTGCTAGTATTTTGTTAAGTTTTCTTTCTTTGTAGTATCTTTTTCTGTTTTTTTTTTTTTTAATTATTTTTATGAATTATTTATTTATTTTTTTGTTACAGATATTTTATCTTTTTACCCCATTGGCACCCCCCACCCCACCCCACCTTTGCCCTGTCCCCGGCTTAGTTGTCCATGTCCATTGGTCATGCATACGTGCATATAAGTTCTGTGGTTTATCTCTTCCTACACCCCCACGCCCCCACCCCCTCTTCTGAGGGTTGTCAGTCTGTGCCCTACTTCCATGTTTCTGGCTCTACTGTATTCCTCAGACTGTTATGTTCATTATATTCCGTATATAAGTGAGATCATGTGGTATTTGTTTTTTTCTGCTTGGCTTCTTTCACTTAGGATAATACTTTCCAGGTCCCTCCATGGCGTCTCAAAGGATAAGAGATCTTTCTTTCTTACCGCTGCATCGTACTCCATTGTGTATATGTACCACAGCTTTTTTATCCATTCGTCTACTGGTGGACACTTGGGCTGTTTCCAGATCTTAGCTATTGTAAATAGTGCTGCTATGAACATAGGGGTACATATATTCTTCCTGATTGGAGTTTCAGGCTTCTTAGGGTATATTCCTAGAAGTGGGATCACTGGGTCAAATGGAAGTTCAATTTTTAATTTTTTGAGGTAGCACCATATTGTTTTCCATAGTGGCTGCACCAGTCTGCATTCCCACCAGCAGTGTATTAGAGTCCCCTTTTCTCCACACCCTCGCCAACACTTGTTGTTTGATGATTTGTTGATGGCGGCCATTCTGACAGGTGTGAGGTGATACCTCATTGTTGTTTTAATTTGCATCTCTCTGATGATTAGTGATGTCGCGCATTTCTTCATATGTCTTTTGGCCATTTGTATGTCTTGTTTGGAGAGGTGTCTATTCAGCTCCTCTGACCATTTTCTAATTGGGTTCTTTGTCTTCCTTTTGTTGAGTTGTATGAGCGCTCTATATATATTGGAAATTAACCCCTTATCTGATACATCATTGGCAATGATGTTCTCCCATACAGTGGGTTGCCTTTCCATTTTGATGATTGTTTCTTTAGCTGTGCAGAAGCTTTTTAGTTTGATGTAGTCCCATGTGTTCATTTTCTCCTTTGTTTCTGTTGCCTAAGGTGATGTATCAGTGAAAATTCTGCTCCGTATGATGTCCGAAATTTTGTTGCCTACATTTTCTTCTAGAATTTTTATGGTTTCACGGGTCACATTTAAGTCTTTTATCCATTTTGAGTTTATTTTTGTGTATGGTGTAAGTTGATGGTCTAGTTTCATTTTTTTCCATGTAGCTGTCCAATTTTCCCAACACCATTTATTAAAGAGGCTGTCTTTACTCCACTGTATGCTCTTGCCACCTTTGTCAAATGTTAATTGAGTTTATTGCCTTGGGTCCATTTCTGGGTTTTCTGTTCTGTTCCACTGGTCTATATGCCTGTTCTTGTGCCAGTACCAGGCTGTTTTGGTTACAGTCGCTTTGTAGTATAACCTGATATCTGGTATTGTGATCCCACCTACTTTGTTCTTTTTTTTTCAAGATTGCTGTGGCTATTCGGGGTCTTTTTTGGTTCCATATGAACTTTTGAAGTATTTGTTCTAGTTCTATGAAATATGTCGTTGGTATTTTGATGGGGATTGCATTGAATCTATAGATTGCTTTGGGTAGTATGGACATTTTAATGATGTTAATTCTTCCAATCCATGAACAGGGTATGTGCTTCCACTTTTTTATATCATCCTCTATTCCTTTTTTCAATGACCTGTAGTTTTCTGCAAATAGGTCCTTTACTTCTTTGGTTAAGTTTATTCCTACGTATCGTAATTTTTTTGGCGCGATGGTAAATAGGATTGTTTATTCAGTTTCTCTTTCTATGAGTTCATCATTGGTGTACAAGAATGCCGTCGATTTCTTGATGTTAATTTTGTATCCTGCTACTTTGCCAAATTCATTTATTAAGTCTAGTAGATGTTTGATGGAGTCTTCAGGGTTTTCTATGTATAATATCATGTCATCTGCAAATAATGACAGTTTCACTTCCTCCTTTCCAATTTGGATCCCTTTTATTTTTTCTTCATGTCTGATTGCTGTGGCTAAGATTTCCAGTACAATGTTAAATAAGAGTGGCGAAAGTGGACATCCCTGTCTTGTTCCTGTTCTTAATGGAAATGTTTTTAGTTTCTGTCCATTGAGTATGATGCTGGCTGTAGGTCTTTCATATATGACCTTTATTATGTCGAGATATGATCCCTCTACTCCTACATTGCTGAGCGTTTGTATCAGAAATGGATGCTGGATTTTGTCGAATGCTTTTTCAGCATCTATTGATATGATCATGTGGTTTTTATTCTTCATTTTGTTTATGTGGTGTATCACGTTTATTGATTTGTGAATATTGTACCAGTCTTGCATCCCTGGAATGAATCCCACTTGGTCATGGTGAATAATTTTTTTGATGTATTTCTGGATCCGATTTGCTAATATTTTGTTCAGGATTTTGGCATCTATGTTCATCAGGGATATTGGCCTGTAGTTTTCTTTCTTCATAGTGTCTTTTTTCTGGTTTTGGAATTAGAATTATGCTGGCCTCATAGAACGTGTTTGGAAGTCTTCCTTCTTCTTGAATTTTTTTGAAATAGTTTGAGGAGAATGGGTGTTAGTTCTTTTTTGAATGTTCGGTACAACTTCCCCGTGAAGCCATCTGGGCCTAGGCTTTTGTTTGCTGGGAGAGTCTTGATTACCTCTTCAATTTCCTTAGTTGTTATTGGTCTCTTCAAGTTTTCTTTCTCTTCCGGGAATAGTTTTGGGAGACTCTGTGTTCCTAGAAATTTGTCCATTTCGCTTAGATTGTCGAATTTGTTGCCATATAGTTGTTCATAGTAGTTGTTAATGATCTTTTGTACTTCCGTGGTGTTGGTTGTTACTTCTCTTTCATTTCTGATTTTGAGTATTTGGGTTCTCTCTCTTTGTTTCTTGGTGAGTCTAGCTAAGGGTCCATCAACCTTGTTTATCTTTTCGAAAAACCAGCTCTTTGTTTCATTGATCCTTTGAATTGTTTTTTTGGTCTCTATGTCATTTATTTATGCTCTGATCTTTACTATTTCCTTCCTTCTACTTGCTCTGGGGTTTTCTTTTTGTTTGCTTTCAAATTCTTTAAGTTGTGAGGTTAGACAGTCAATTAGAAATTTTTCTTGTTTTTTGAGGTAGGCCTGTAGTGCTATGAACTTCCCTCTCAGAACTGCTTTCGCTGCATCCCATAGATTTTGTTTTGTTGTGTGTTCATTTTCATTGGTTTCCAGGAAGTTTTAATTTCTTCCTTGATCTCCTCGGTGACCCATTCATTGTTTATTAACATGCTATTTAGCCTCCCATGTGTTCCAATGTCTTTGCATGTTCTTGTTTCAATTGATTTCTACTTTCATGCCATTGTGATCTGAGAAGATGCTTGATATGATTTCAAATTCTTGGACTTGTAGAGATTTAGTTTGTGTCCTATCATGTGGTCTATCTTTGAGAATGTCCCATGTGCACTTGAGAAGAATGTGTATTCTGTAGTTCTGGTGTGTAATTCTCTGTAGATATCTATTAAATCCATTTGGTCTAGTGCTTCATTTAGAGTCTCGGTTTCCTTGCTAATTTTTTGCCTAGAGGATCTATCCAGTGCTGTCAACGGGGTGTTGAAGTCCCCTGCTATGATTGTATTGTTGTCGATTTCTCCTTGGAAGTCCTCCAGAAGATTTTTAATATATTTTGGTGCTCCTATATTGGGTGCACATATGTTTATCAAGGTTATATCTTCCTGTTGGATAGATCCTTTCAGTATTATGTAGTGGCCATCTTTGACTCTAGTTATGGTCTTCATTTTGAAATCTATTTTATCAGATATGAGAATTGCTACCCCAGCTTTTTTTTTGCTTTCCATTTGCTTGGAAAATTTTTTTCCATCCCTTTACTTTCAACCTATGTGAGTCTTTTGTTGTGAGGTGGGTCTCTTGTAAACAACATATAGATGAGTCATGCTTTCTTATCCAATCAGCTACTCTGTGTCTTTTTATGGGAGCATTCAATCCATTTACATTTACATTTAAGGTGATTATTGATATGTACTTATTTATTGCCATTTTTTGTTTAGTGTGGTTCTATTTTTCTTCCCATTTCTACTGCTAATTACAGCAGTCCTTTTAACATTTCTTGCAGTGCTGGTTTGGTGCTAATGTATTCCCTTAGCCTTTTTTTTTGTCCGAGAAGCTCTTTATTTGATCTTCTATTTTGAATGATAGCCTTGCTGGGTAGAGTAGTCTTGGATTCAGATTCTTGTTTTTCATGACTTTGATTACTTCATGCCATTCTCTTCTGGCCTGTAGTATTTCTTGTGAGATGTCAGCTGAGAGCCTTATGGGGTTCCCTTTGTAGGTAACCTGTTGCTTATCTCTTGCTGCTTTTAGGATTCTCTCTTTGTCTTTAATTTGTGGCATTTTAATTACTATGTGTCTTGGTGTGGGCCTGTTTGGGTTCTTCTTACTTGGGACTCTCTGTGCTTCTTGAACTTGAATGCCTTCTTCCTTCACCAAATTAGGGAAGTTTTCTCTCACTATTGTTTTTTGAATATATTCTCTATCCCTTGCTCATTTTCTTCTTCTTCGGGGACTCCTATGATGCAAATATTATTACATTTCCAGTTGTCCCATAGTTCTTTTAAGCTGTCTTCTTGTTTTTTAATAGTTTTTTCCTTTTGTTTTTCTGATTGGTTGATTTTTTCTACCCTGTCTTCTAATTCACTGATTCGGTCCTCAGCTTCCTCTACTCTGCTTTTTAAACCTTCCAATGTGTTTTTCATTTCTGATATGTCATTTTCTATTCTATCTCTTCTTGTTGGTTTTTAATTTCCAATTGGCTTATTTTCAGTGTCTCTATGTCCTTACTCATGATGTTGAGCTTCCTCAAGATCATGGCTCTGAATTCTAGCTCTGTTAATATGCCTAATTGCTCCACATTGATCTCATCTTCGGTGGAGGTCTCCTACTCTTTCATTTGGCTCTGTTTCTGTGTTTCACCATTTTGTCTATCACTGTGGGCTTTGGAGCCTGTCAAGTTTTCCCTGTGGGTGCTGGTGTTCTGCTGTTTGTGGCTCCCTCTCCTGTGTTTAGATGAGCGAGGGAGGACCCGCGTTGAACACCACTGTCAAGTCTTACTTTCCTGGTTAAAGTTGCCAGCCCAGGAAAGGTACTGTTATCCTCTAGCTTTTTGCCTGGAGGCCTGCAGTCTAGGTTACTTGATGAGTTTTGGGTTGTCAGTTGATTGAAAAGCTCCCTCAGGTTCTTAGCACAAGGGGCTTTCCCGAGGGTGGGGCAGATTCTGGTCGTTAGTGAGCCTCAATTTGCACTTCAATGGCCCACAGGGTGGGGTTGGATCTCCGAAGGAGGGGCTGCTGCCTCTCTCAGAGCCCTGGGAAGGAGCGATGTGGCCACCGTCCTGAGTGGCTGCACTCAGCCAAAGCTCTGAGCGCCCTCCAGATCCCGAGTGTCCCGACACAGCTCCAGTCGTCTGCCCTCCCTCTGCCGGAGCCCAAGGTGAGTGGCTGTGGCTGTTTCAGCCTCTGTCCTGGCTCTGCACTGCGGAGCCTCCTGGGAGTGTAACCCGCGGGCGCTGCTCCCAGCTAAGGCCGCTGCCGAGGTGCCGGCAGTGGGCTCCCAGCCCTCGTCTCGCGCCTTCGCAAGCCTACCGGGATGGAGTCAGTGTCCCTCATTATATGGTCCTCGCAAGCTGCTTTTCTGTTGGTTTCCCCCGTCGATTTGTCTGTGTTATAGTTGTAATTCCGGTTTGGTTCTGGGAGACGGTCTGTGTAGCTTCCGTTCACTCCGCTGCCATTTTTCCTCTACTTTTTCTGGTTTTGTAATTAGAATTATGCTGGCCTCATAAAAGGAGTGTGAAAGTCTTTCTTTTTTTAAAAAAAATTTGAAATAGTTATAGGAGAATGGATGTTAGTTCCTTTTTCAATGTTTGGTAAAACTCCCTCTTGAAGCAGTTCAGTCCTGGGCTTTTGTTTGCTGGGAGAGTCTTGATTACATCTTCAATTTTCTTAGTTGTTATTGGCGTGTTAAAGTTTTCTATCTCTTCCTGGTTTAGTTTTTGGAGACTATGTGTTTCTAGAATTTTGTCCATTTTGCTTACATTGTTGAATTTGTTGCCATATAATTGTTCATGGTATTTGTTAACAATTCTTTGTATTTCTGTGGTGTCAGTTGTTACTCTCCTCTTTCATTTTTGATTTTGTGTATTTGGGTTCTCTCTCTTTGTTTCTTGGTGAGTCTAGCTAAGGATCCATCAATCTTGTTTATCTTTTTGAAAAACCAGCTCTTTGTTTTATTGATTCTTTGAATTGTTTTTTTGGTCTCTATGTCATTTATTTCTGCTCTGATATTTACTATTTCCTTCCATCTACTTGCTCTGGGGTTTTCTTTTTGTTTGCATTCTAATTCTTTAAGTTGTGAGGTTAGCCAGTCAAGTAGAAATTTTTCTTGTTTCTTGAGGTAGGCCTATAGTGCTATGAACTTCCCTCTCAGAACTGCTTTCACTGCATCCCATAGATTGTGTGTTCATTTTCATTGGTTTTTAGGTAGTTTATAATCTCTACCTTGATCTCCTCTGTAACCCATTCATTGCTTAAAAACAGGCCATTTAGCCTTCGTGTGTTCCAATGTCTTTGCATGTTCTTGTTGCAATTGATTTCTAATTTCATGCCATTGTGATCTGAGAGGATGCTTGATATGATTTCAATCTTCTTGAATTTGTAGAGACTTAGTTTGTGTGCTAACATATGGTCTGTCTTTGAGAATGTCCAATGTGCACTTGAGAAGAAGGAGAATTCTATAGTTTTGGAGTGTAATTCTCTGTTGATATCTATTAAATCCATTTGTTCTAGTGCCTTATTTAGAGTCTCTGTTTCCTTGTCAATTTTTTGTCCAGAGATCTAGCCAGTGATGTCAGTGGGGTGTTGAAGTCCTCTGCTGTGACTGAATTGCTGTCAATTTCTTTTTTGAAGTCCTCCAGAAGATTTAAAATATATGTTGGTGCTCCTATATGTTTACCAAGATTATATCTTCCTTTTGGATAGAGCCTTTTAATATTATGTAGTGGCCTTCTTTGTCTCTAGTTATGGTCTTCATTTTGAAATCTATTTTATCAGATATGAGCATTGCTACCCCAGGTATTTTTTTCCTTTTTGTTTGCTTGAAAAATTATTTTCTATTCTTTCACTTTCAACCTATGTAAGTCTTTTGTTGTGAGGTTGGTCTCTTGTAAACAACATATAGATGAGTCATGCTTTCTTATCAAATCAGCTACTTTGTTTCTTTCATTGGAGTGTTTATTTATATTTAAGGTGGTTATTGTTATGTACTTATTTTTTTGCCATTTTTGTTTTGTGTGGTTATATTTTTCTTCATTTGTTCTACTAATTCCAGCAGTTTTTGTTTCTTTTTTCCTTTTTTTTTTTTTTTTAAAACATTTCTTGCAATCTTGGTTTTGTGCTAATGTATTCCTTTAGCCTTTTTTGTTTGGGAAGCTCTTTATTTGGCCTTTTATTTTGAGTGATAGCCATGCTGGGTAGAGTAGTCTTGGATTCAGATCCTTGTATTTCATGACTTTGCTTACCTCATGCCATTCCCTTCTGGCCTGTAGTGTTTCTGTTGGCTAGTCAGCTGATAGCCTTATGAGGATTCCTTTGTAGGTAACCTTTGCTTATTTTTTGCTGCTTTTAGGATTCACTCTTTGTCTTTAATTTTTGGCATTTTAACTACTATGTGTCTTGGTGTGGGCCTGTTTGGTTTCTTCTTACTTGGAGCTTTCTGTGCATCTTAAACTTGAATGCCTTCTTCCTTCACCAAATTAGGGAAATTTTCTGTTACTGTTTCTTTACATATATTCTCTAACTCTTGTTTATTTTCTTCTTTGGGGAGTCCTATGATGTGAATATTATTACGTTTCCAGTTGTCCTACAATTCTCTTAAGCTGTCTTCCTGTTTTTCAATTGTTTTTTCCTATTGGTTTTCTGATTGGTTGATTTTTTCTACTTTATCTTCTAATTAACTGCTCTAGTCCTGAGCTTCCTCTACTTTGTTTGTTAGTCCTTCCAATGTGTTCTTTATTTCTGCTATGTCATTCTTCATTTCCACTTGGTTGGTTTTCAATGTTTCTATGTCTTTACTCATGGTGCTGATGTCCTTATTTGTCCTGTTGAGCTTCCTCAAGATTATGGCTCTAAACTCTACCTCTGATAACTTGCTTAACTGCATTTTATTTATCTCTACTTTGGTAGTGGTCTCTTGTTCTTTCATTTGGGGTTTGTTTCTTTGTTTTACCATTTGGTTTCTTTCAGTGGTTTTTGGAGCCTGCCAAATTTTCCCTGTGGGTGCTGGTGTTCTCTTTGTGGCTCCCTCAGCAGGGTTTAGATGAGCATGAGAGGACCCACATTAAACACCACTGTCAAATCTTACTTTCCTGGGTAGATATTCAAGCCCAGGAAAGGTTCAGTTATCCTCTAGCTATTTGCCTGGAGCCTATTAGTTTGGGTTACTTGAAGAGCCTTGGGTTCTCAGCTGAATGAAAAGCTCCCTCAGGTGTTCAGTTTAAGAGGGTTTTCTGAGAGTGGGGCAGATGCTGGTTGTTAATGAGCCTCAATTTGCATTTCTTTGGCCCACTTTGGTGGGGTTGAATCTCTGAAGAAGGGGCTGCTGCCTCTTCCTAAGACCTAGGAATGAATAAGATGGCCTTCATCTTGCATGGCCGCAACTCAGCCAAAGCTCTGATAATTCTCCAAATCCCAAGTATCCCCACATAGTTCCAGTCCAGTCCGACTTCCCTCTGCAGTAGCTCTAGGTGAGTGGCTGTGGCTAATTTAGTGCTTTGTCCTGGCTTTCTGTGCTGTCGAGCCAGCTTGGGATTTTAACCCCCAAGGCGCTGCTCGCAGCTAAGACCACTGCTGTCTGTGGGCTCCCAATCCCCCTTTTGCTCCTCCACAATCCTACCAGGATTGATTCAGTGTCCCTGGTTATATGGTCCTCGCAAGTTGTTTTTCAGTTGCTTTTTCTTGATGATTTGTCTTTATTTCAGTTGTAATTCCAGTTAGGTCCTGGGATATGGTCTGAGTAGGTTCCATTCACTCCACTACCATTTGGAATCATCAAGATAAATTAAAAAAGAAAGAAAGTGAGTAATGATAATATTTCTATTAATAAAATAAAAAGTATATTAGAAGAGGAAAGGGGCAAAAAACCAAAATTCTGAAAGGAAAAAAGGGAGAGGGTAAACAAAGAAGAAAGAGTCTGAAAAGGAAAATGGTGAAAGAGACAAGAATAAAGGGAAAGTAAAGAATTATGAAAAGCTTAAAAGTAGAAAAGGAAAGATAAAACAAAAGAAAGAATATGAAAAATCAAGTAAGGAAAATAAAGAAGAAAATAAGTGATATAAAATAAACAAGAGAATTCCAAAATGGCGGCAGAGTGAACAGAAGCTACACAGACCTTTTCCCAGGACCAAACTGGAATTACAACTATAACACAGACAAATCGATGGGAAACGGAACAAATAAACAGCTTGCAAGGACCATATAAGCAGAGACACTGACTCGATCCTGGTAAGATTGCGGAGGAGTGAGAGGGGGGCTGGGAGCACACAGACAGCAGTGGCCTTAGCTATGAGCAGCACCCTCTGGTTAAACTCCCAAGTGGCTCCATAGTGCAGAGCCAGAACAGAGGCTAAAAATGTCACAGCCACTCACTTTGGGCTCTGGCAGAAGGAGGGCAGACTGGACTAGAACTGTGTGGGGATACTCGGGATTTGGAGGGCACTCAGAGCTTTTGCTGAGTTGCAGCCACGCAGGATGGTGGCCATCTTGCTCCTTCCCAGGGCTCTGGGGAGAGAGGCAGTGACCCCTCCCTCAGAGATCCCACCCCAACCGGTGGCCATTGAAATGCAAATTGAGGATCACTAACAACCAGAATCTGCCCCAACCTCTGGAAATCCTCTTATGCTGGGAAGCTGAGGGAATTTTTCAATCAACTGACAACCCAAAACTCTTCAAGTAAACTCGACTGCTAGCCTCCAGGCAAAAAACTAGAGGATAACAGTACCACTTCTGGGCTAGTAACTCTAACCAGAAAAGTAAGACTTGACAGTGGTGTTTAACCTGGGTCTTCCTTCAGTCATCTAAACCCAGGAGAGGAAGCCACAAACAGCAGAACACCAATATCCACAGGGAAAACTTGGCAGGCTTCAAAGTCCACTGTGATAGCGAAAAAGGTGAAACACAGAAACAAAAGCCAAATGAAAGAACAAGAGACCTCCACCGTAGATGAGATCAATGTGGAACAGTTAGGCAAGTTAATAGAGCTAGAATTCAGAGCCATTATCTTGAGGAAGCTCAACAGCATGAGTAAGGACATAGAGATGCTGAAAATAAATGAATACAAATTAAAAACCACAAAAAAGAGATCAAGAGTGGTATATCACAAATAAAGAGCACATTGGAAGGTCTAAAAAGCAGAGTAGAGGAAGCGGAGGACCGGATCAGTGAATTAGAAGACAGGGTAGAAGAAATCAACGAATCAGAAAACCAAAAGAAAAAAACGATTAAAAAACAGGAAGACAGCTTAAGAGAACTGTGTGACAACTGGAAACGTAATAATATTTGCATCATAGGAGTCCCTGAAGAAGAAGAAAATGAGCAAGGTTTAGAGAATATATTTAAAGAAATAGTGACAGAAAACTTCCCTAACTTGGTGAAGGAATAAGGCATTCCAGTTCAAGAAGCACAGAGAGCCCCAAGTAAGAAGAACCCAAACAGGCCCACACCAAGACACATAGTAATTAAAATGCCAAAAATTAAAGACAAAGAGAGAATCCGGAAAGCTGCAAGAAATAAGCAACAGGTTACCTACAAAGGAACCCTTATTAGGCTCTCAGCTGACTTCTCACAAGAAACACTACCGGCCAGAAGGGAATGGCATGAAATAATCACGGTCATGAAAAACAAGAATCTGAATCCAAGACTACTCTACCCAGAAAAGCTTTCATTCAAAATAGAAGGTCAAATAAAGAGCTTCTCAGACAAAAAAAGGCTAAGGGAATACATTAGCACCAAACCAGCACTGCAAGAAATGTTAAGAGGATTGCTTTAGTTAGTAGAAAAAATAGAAAGAAAAATATAACCACACTAAACAAAAAATGGCAATAAATAAGTACATATCAATAATCACCTTAAATGTAAATAGACTGAATGCTCTGATAAAAAGACACAGAGTAGCTAATTGGATAAGAAAGCAAGACTCATCTATATGTTGTTTACAAAAGACCCACCTCACAAAAAAAGTCTCACATAGGTTGAAAGTGAAGGGATGGAAAAACCATTTTCCAAGCAAACGGAAAGCAAAAGAAAAGCTGGGGTAGCAATACTCATATCTGATAAAATAGATTTTAAAATGAAGACCATAACTAGAGACAAAGAAGGCCACTACATAATATTGAAAGGATCTATCCAACAGGAAGATATAACCTTGATAAACATATATGCACCACATATAGAAGCACCAAAATACATTAAAAATCTTCTGCAGGACTTCAAAGGAGAAATCTACAGTAATACAATCATAGCAGTGTACTTCAACACTCCATTGACACCACTGGATAGATCCTCCAGACAAAAATTAGCAAGGAAACAAAGACTCTAAATGAAGCACTAGACCAAATGGATTTAATAGATATCTTCAGAGAATTACACCCCAAAACTACAGAATACACATTCTTCTCAAGTGCACATGGGACATTCTCAAAGATAGAGCACATGATAGGACACAAGCAAAATCTCTACAAGTTCAAGAAGATTGAAATCATATCAAGCATCTTCTCAGATCACAATGGCATGAAAGTAGAAATCAATTGCAACAAGAACATGCAAAGACATTGGAACACATGGAGGCTAAATAGCATGTTATTAAACAATGAATGTGTTACCGTGGAGATCAAGAAAGTGATTAAAACCAATGAAAATGAACACACAACAACACAAAATCTATGGGATGCAGTAAAAGCGGTTTGAGAGGAAAGTTCATAGCACTACAGGCCTACCTCACAAAACAAAAACAAAAAATTCTAATTGACTGTCTAACCACACAAGTTAAAGAATTAGAGAGCAAACAAAAAGAAAACCCCAGACCATGTAGAAGAAAGAAAATAGTAAATTCAGAGCAGAAAGAAATGACATAGAGATCAAAAAAACAATTCAAAGGATCAATGAAACAAAGAGGTGGTTTTTCAAAAAGATAAACAAGATTGATGGACCCTTAGCTAGACTCACCAAGAAACAAAGGGAAAGAACCCAAATACACAAAATCAGAAATGAAAGAGGAGAAGTAACAACTGACACCACAGAAATACAAAAGATTGTTAACAGCTACCATGAACAATTATATGGCAAGAAATTCGACAACCTAAGCAAAATGGACAAATTCCTAGAAACACACAGCCTCCCAAAACTGGACCAGAAGTGATAGAAAACTTTAACCGTCCAATAATAACTAAGGAAATTGAAGAGGTAATCCAGACTCTCCCAGCAAACAAAAGCCCAGACCCAGATGGCTTCATGGGGTCTTTTACCGAACATTCAAAAAGGAACTAACACCCATTCTCTTTAAACTATTTCAAAAAATTCAAGAAGAAGGAAGACTTCCAAACTCATTTTAAGAGTCCAGCATAATTCTAACTTCAAAATCAGAAAAAAACACTAGAAAGAAAGAAAACTACAGGCCAATATCCCTGATGAACATAGATGCCAAAATCCTGAACAAAATACTAGCTAATCGGATCCAGCAATACATCAAAAAAATTATTCACCATGTCCAAGTAGGATTCATCTCAGGGATGCAAGGCTGGTACAATATTCACAAATTAATAAATGTGATACACCACATAAACAAAATGAAGAATAAAAACCACATGATCATATCACTAGATGCTGAAAAAACATTCGACAGAATCCAGTATCCATTTCTGATAAAAACCCTCAGCAATGTGGGAATAGAGGAATTCTATCTCGACATAATAAAGGCCATATATGAAAGACTTACAGCCAACATCATATTCAATGGGCAGAAACTAAAAACATTTCCCTTAGGAACAGAAACAAGACAGGGATGTCCACTTTTGCCATTCTTATTTAACATAGTACTAGAAGTCTTAGCCACAGACATAAAAGGGATCCAAATTGGAATGGAGGAAGTTAAACTGTCATTATTTTCAGATGACATAATATTATACATAGAAAACCCTAAAGACTTCATAAAAAATCTACTAGATGTAATAAATGAATTTGGCAAAGTAGCAGGATACAAAATTAACGTCAAAAGATCAATGGCATTCTTATACACCAATGATGAACTCACAGAAAGAGACACTGAAAAAACAATCCCATTTACCATTGCAGCAAAAAAATTAAGATAACTAGGAATAAACTTAATCAAAGAAGTAAAGGACCTATTTGCACATAACTACAGGACATTGAAAAAATAAATAGAGGAGGATAGAAAAATGTGAAACACATACCTTGTTCATGGATTGAAAGAATTAACATCATTAAAATGTCCATACTACCCAAAGCAATCTATAGATTCAATGCAATCCCCATCAAAATACCAATGTCATATTTAACAGAACTAGAACAAGTACTTCAAAAGTTCATATGGAACCCAAAAAGTCCCTGAATAGCCACAGAAATTCTGAAAATGAAGGACAAAGTAGGTGGGATCACAATACCAGATATCAGGTTATACTACAAAGCAACTGTACTCAAAACAGCCTGGTACTGGCACAAGAACAGGCATATAGACCAGTGGAACAGAACAGAGAACCCAGAAATGGACTCAAGGCAATATGCTCAATTAATATTGACAAAGGTGGCAAGAGCATACAGTGAAGTAAAGACAGCCTCTTTGATAAATGGTTTTGGGAGAAATGGACAGCTACATGCAAAAAAATGAATCTAGACCATCAACTTACACCATACACAAGAATAAACTCAAATCAAATAAAAGACTTAAATGTGACCCGTGAATCCATAAAAATTCTAGAAGAAAATGCAGGCAACAAAATTTTGAACATCATATGCAGAAGAATTTTCACTGATACATCACCTAAGGCAACAGAAACAAAGGAGAAAATGAACACATGGGACTACATCAAACTAAAAAACTTCTGCACAGCAAAAGAAACAACCACCAAAATGGAAAGGCAACCCACTGTATGGGAGAACATCATAGCCAATGATACATCAGATAAGGGGTTAATTTCCAAAATATATAGGTTACTCATACAACTGAACAAAAGGAAGACAAAGAACCCAATTAAAAAATGGGCAGAGGAGCTAAATAGACACCTCTCCAAACAGGACCTACAAATGGCGAAGAGACATATGAAGAAATGCTCAACATCACTAATCATCAGAGAGATGCAAATTAAAACAACAATGAGGTATCACCTCACACCTGTCAGAATGGCCACCATCAATAAATCATCAAACAACAAGTGTTGGTGAGGGTGTGGAGAAAAAGGGACTCTAGTACACTGCTGGTGGGAATGCAGACTGGTGCAGCCACTATGGAAAACAATATGGTGTTACCTCAAAAAATTAAAAATTGAACTTCCATTTGACCCAGTGATCCCACTTCTAGGAATGTACCCTAAGAAGCCTGAATCTCCAATCAGAAAGTGTATATGTACACCCATGTTCATAGCAGCACTATTTACAATAGCTAAGATCTGGAAACAGCCAAGTGTCCATCAGTAGACGAATGGATAAAAAAGCAGTGGTACATATACACAATGGAGTACTATGCAGCTGTAAGAAAGAAAGATCTTTTATCCTTTGAGATGACATGGAGGGACCTGGATAGTATTATCCTAAGTGAAACAAGCCAAGCAGAAAAAGACAAATACCACATGATCTCACTTACATATGGAATATAATGAACATAACAGTCTGAGGAATAGGGTAGACCCAGAAACATGAAAGTAGGGTACTGACTGACAACCCTCAGAAGGGCTGGTGGTGGGGTTTGGGAAGAGATAAGCCACAGAACTTATATGCATAACCAATAGACATGGACAACAAAGCCAGGGACAGGGTAGAGGGGATGGTAAGGAGGGTACCAATGGAGTAAAAAAGGAGAAACATCTGTAACAAAAATAAAATAAAAAAAAAAAGAAATGAAGAAGAGAGACAAGAGAAAAAAACAGTAACAGTAATAATACCAAAGCAGTAAAAAAAGAAAACATGAAGAAAATATTGAAAAACCAAAAGAAAATTACAACCCAGTGAAGTTATTGGCAGTTTTTATTGCCTGATAGTATTTTCTTTTTTTTTATCCTCACTCGAGGACATTTTTCCATTTTTTGTTCAGATAGAGTGGGAGGGAGGGAGAGAGGGGGAGAGAGAGAGAAGCATTGACATGAAAGGGACACATCGAGTGGCTGCCACCCTCATGACCAACCATGGCTAAGGACACACTGCAACCAAGTTATGCACCCTTAGCAGGGACCCAACCCGGATCTCTCTGGACCGCAGGGTGACACGCTAATTGCTGAGCCAAACTGGCCAGGGAGTCCTTTTCGATTCTGCTCTTATGTTGCCCAAAGCTAACTATTTTGTATACTGATTTTGGGCCTGTGGGGTGGTACTTTTCTTCCAGCCAATGTCAGAAGTTGTCCAAGTTTGGCATTTTGCACCCTATTGGAAGCTTTAATAAACCACTGCTTGAGGCTGCTTTCACTGGTCTTTTCTGCCCATGGAAGATTCCAAGCTGAGCTCCTCAATTATCTTTTTAGCAGCACAAGGCTCTAAGGCAGGTGGATGGTTTGTACTTGGACTAGCTTCATATTCTCTGCTGGGTGAAATCTGTCTTAGGCAGGCAGGTTGTGTCTGCTGGAAGCCAGGAGTTTCTATCAGTTCTCCCCTGAGGGGGTCGTGCCAGCCAGCTTCCTAGGTATGTGGGGGTATACCCTCGCTCCAAAGCCAGTCACTGATGCTTCCTGCTTGACTGCTGTTTCCTGAGACTTTTGCCTTCTCAGCTGGGGTCCTGGTACAAGGTGGAATGTGCTAGATTTCAGAGGGTGAGGCAAGAAATTTTCCTTAGGCTGCTGGGAGCTCTATCCCAGGGTGGGATGGGGTATTTGAGAAATGGCTGCTGCAATATGGTGGGGATGACTCAGTTAACGTATCATAGCCGCTGTCCTTGCCACTCTCTCCAATTTCTTCCACCGCTGTCTTTCTTCCCACGACTCCAATCTGCACCACCCTCCCTCTGCCAAAACCTAGGGTAAGTGTCCGGGAATGAAAATCCTGTGTGCAAGCCTTCCTAAAAAGTGGCTCTGCCTCCAGGTGGCTCAACTTTCTGGCTGGTAGAAACACTTCTCCTACTGCTGCTGGTTGTTACGTGGGAGGCTGTTGTCTCTAGCTGCCCCACTGGGGTGCCCTGCCTGGGGTCCCAGCTTATCTCCTCCTTTCTGGAGGAACCCTCCTCAGCCTTGGCTTTTCCTACTTGAGCTGGCTAGCACCTCTCGGGCACCGCCCTTCCTACCAGTCTGGAGGTAGGTTTTGTCCTTCCTTGTTCAAAGGTCTCCTCTTCAGCCAGTCTTCAGCTGGTATTTCAGGGTGAATATTCCCCAATTTCCAATCTTTATCCTGATTTGAGACTCTTTTACCTGTTAGAAATGAGAAACGGTTTAAATTTGGAAACCTAAAAGTCCTGGAATTTCTGGACATTTGCAAGCTCTGCTAGAGTCATCTTGGCTCTGCTCCAGTGTCTTCTCATTCCACACCCCAGGCTGCAGAAGTAGCCACAACATAAGAATTGATGATCTTAGGGCGGAGGTCAGAGCATGAGAACTGATGTGAACATGCAATGCCCCTAAAAACCTCTACTCAAATGCAGCAAATAGTTCATCTGCTTATGGCCCACCCATCTGGGTAAGTCATATGGCAACGCCCCAGTCAGTGGGATAAGGCCGTTTACAGGGAAAACAGTAAAAGAGAAGGAAATGGATAACTCTGAACAAATTATATGATCACTACCTCATGAGGTAGATACTGTTATAACTCTCTTTCTAGGGAAGGAAATTGAGACAGAGATTGAATACCTTGCCCAGGTGCTACAGATCCTTAATGGTAAAGTCAAGATTTGATCCTTGGTAGTCCTGACTCCAGGATTCTGAGTCATTTTCTAGATTACTCCTCTGAGAGCTCTCACTTTTGTGGAAGTACCTGTAACCACCTTGTCTAAATTTTCAGTAGGCCTTAATGAAACCAATTTTAGTAGAATACTCAAATATGGCAATAATAAAGCTTTTTGAAATGCTGTTATGGATTTCTTTTTTTTTTTTTATCCTCACTCAAGAACATTTTTGCATTTATCTTCAGGTAGAGTAGGAGGGAGTGAGGGAGGAAGAGAGAGAGAAACATTGATGTGAGAGAGACACATTTAGTGGTTGCCACCCACACAACCCCCACCAAGGTTGGGGACAAACTGCAACTGAGGTACATGCCCTTAGCGGGAGCTTAACCTGGGTCTCTCTGGTCCGAGGGCTGATGCTCTAACCACTTAGAAAACCGGCCAAGGCTGTTATGGATTTCTTCAAGAAATAATTTATTAAACTGATGCCAGTTGTAGCCTGTGAGATTGCAAAGTTCATTTGGGAACACTAAAAACACAATCCTCACTCAGTCACAATGTGTCAACACTTGGAGCCCTTCATAGGAGCTCGCAGCTTCCTCTCTCAACTGCAATGCTGCACTTTCACCCATAAACTGGGTGTAAAAACTTAAGGGATTAGATTGTGAAAGGAGTTAAAATTCCTGAATCTTACACCCAGATGAGAAAATCTTTTAGGACAAATCCTTTAAAAATTGTCTTTACCAGCTTTATCAAGTCTCTGAATTAAAAAGAAATCCAGCTCTTGTGAAATAACATGGTTAGGAAAACAATAATTAAAGCCACATGTTACAAGCCACTCACAGGCAGAATGTTCCAATTCCAAATGAGATTGCCTCATCAACCTTGACTCTTCATTCTTTTACGACTCTCATTTCTTCAGAACTGGCACAGATTTGCCTGGCAGGATAATTTTTTGTAAATTGCATTCAGGCTTGTTTCCAGAGAGACATAGAGCTTGCTCTCAGTATAGACCATGTCTCTCAAACACTCTTTAAATAAATATATGTATATACATTTAAATAAAGTAAAATAAAGTTAAGAGAGGCCTTGAGGAAGGAGTCATGAAAACACAACCCACACCCTGAGTGACTGTCATGGGATGGGAGGGACGAGGGGAGAGGTGACTCGATGTGATAGAGCTGGTTCTGCACCGTCTGGTGGAGGTAGTCCATCAGGGCTGGAAGAATGAGAGCACCACCTCTTGCCTATCAGGTGGAGTCAGAGTGAATCTGGTGCTATGAGGAACATACTGGGGGTCCTTCTGAAGAAGAGCCAGTAGCGACCGTTGGTATTTATCCTCTGAGAATTACTTCACCCATTGAATTAGTCAGGATAGATTAATGATTATAATGGATGATCTCCAATACTTGGTAGCTTATGGCATAAACACTTTATTTCTCCCTCTATTCTAGTCTGGGTATTTGGTGGATGGCCTCCCATGCAGTGATTCTGGGACCTGTCATCCTTCCATCTAATGACTCACCACCTTCTGGAGTCCCAGAGTTCTCCAATGGAAGGAAGTTTGTGGAAGTGGTGTCTATTGTATTTGTGAACATTTTATTGGCCAGGACTCAGTCCCATGGCTGCATATAACTCTGTGTGAAGCAGTAAAATGTTACCTTCCAGAGTGCCTAAGAGGGAAAATGAATGGCTTTGAAGAACATGTTTCCAAAACCTATAAATAAGAATTAAATGATATCTGTATGGGTGATGAAGAATGCAGCTGTTAAGTCAAAGGGGTTCTCTGTCATAGCCAAAAGATGTTCTGAGTCCTTGGTATCTGACATAGAGCTCTTAACAGTTCAGCTCCATCCTACCTTTGTGGTTTCATTTCTTACTGCTCACAGCCCAGCCCCTCTCCTTCTGTACCCCATGTACTTAACACTCTGGCCAGATCAGACTACTGGTTGTTCTTTAAATGTGTCACATATCTTCACACTTTTGGGCCTTTGCATATGTGTTTCCTATTTGACACACCCACTCCTCCCTTCCACCACAAGAGCCAGCTCAGATATCTCTTTTTTTTATAAGACCTTCCTTAAACTCCTTTCTTTCAGGCCCAATTATCACCTTCCTCATGCTCCCACAACATTCTATATATTATTTTATTATAATTTATGATATTGCATCTTTCTCATTTGCTTATCTACACATCTCTTCTCTGTACTGTAAAATGTGGGGAAACCAGTGAGTGAGATACACATATAGGAGTCCTGAAGTATATCAGTGTCTAAGTGAAGACTTTCTTAGCAGGTACAAATGAAGAATTGTCCAGAAATCTAGAATACAGTAAAAAGACTGAGTTTTATTTAATAAAATTTGTCAGCTCCTTGGAAATGTTCTAGATGCATCATTCACTCCTGAGAAATAGAAAAGCTAAAAGAAAGTATAAACAATACATTTCTGAGGCAATGATAATTATAATATTTTGTTCTTTGTACTGCTTGCCACAGTGCTGGTTCAGGTGCATGGAAAATAATAAAACTGAGCTTAGTGAGCATCTCTGATGAATTGCAGTTTCTACAGATTTACATGGAGGATGTGTAAAGTCTCAGAGAAATTAAGAAAGAAATAAGCCTATATTAACATTTTATTTCATGCTCTTGGCAAAGGGTGCCCTTCCATGAAGGAATGTGTAAGGCTCTGAGTTGAGCCCTGCTGAGACTCACTCTGAATCCTTCTTTCCCAATAAAGGAATCTGAAATTCCATCTTATCAAAATCAACACAGAAAACTGTGGTTCAAAAGAAAATTTTCCATCACCATAATGGATTGCAATGAAAAGTATTGGCCGAGCCTCTTCCTCTTCCTCTTGGCCATTTATGACTCTAGGCTTAGTAACATTCACGGTAAAATGAGCTCACCTTTAATTCAGATTATTTGTTTGCTGCACTCCTCATTTCATGTGGTTGTGTTTATACAAGTTTACAATCTCTCGTTTTCTCTCTCCTGGCTCTGATTCCCTAATGCCTCAGGCAAGGCCTTCTAAGACAAACTTTCCCAGTACTCAATGCCATGGCCATTGCTCCCGGAACCATTAAAAATAAACTCTGTTCTCTTGCTTCGATCTTTCAAGAATATGGGTTGAGGTCATTTTCTGCTTGGAGAGTGGATCCAGACTTTTAGTGATTGGCACTACACATTCAAATGCAGAAGAAACATGTTAAAGTGACTTACCCATTCTATTAAATATCTTTCTATGCATTGATTCAAAGACATGTTCGCATTCTCATGACTGAACAGGCAACCCTGTAATTTGTTTACTATATCCACTTTTTCTCATCCCCTGACAACAGTTTTTTCTTCAGTTTTTGCCAAGATTATTTATTGTCTTCATAAGTTTCTGCCCAAAGTGGGCATTAAAAGGATGCTTTAATGAAATTAAATAGCAAAAAGCAACAGGCATACAATTTAACAAGACTAGCAGGCTAATGGGGTTCCTCCTACTGCTTTTCATGTTATTTCTGATAATAGTATAAAGTTACTAAAGTTTCAAGCTTCAGAAATTGACTCCTTGACAAAATTGGGGTCAAGGGGGATGGGGTGTGGGATAGAAAGAGGGAAACCTACAATGACAGTACTGAACGGTAGAAATAAGGAAAGTATCAAATTTCTTTTATGTGTTTCAGCTATTGTGTGACATATTATACATGGGAGATGTGGCAACCACAGAATATGTCTACACCTGAGCAGGCTAGCTGTTTGCAAACCCCTAGAGCAAACATCAGAGTTAAGAAGACAACTTCAGCTTTAAGCACTGAACTGGGCAAATGAAAACAGCTTTTCAGAGTGGAAGGAAAGATAGATGTTAGACAGACCTAGGTTCTAATTCCATCTTTAACATTGAACATCTTCCTGACTTTGAACAAATTACTTCATTTCTTGAGACCTATGCTTCTTCTGCAAAATGAGGAAATTGAATTAGATGACCTTTAAGGTCACTTCTGGTTCTAATAAAGTTCCATGCATTCCATTTTCTAGTCTGTATATCATATCATCTGGAAAATCAATCCCATAGAGTTATGGCTCCAACTTATGTTACTAGAAAATGGCAACAACTGTGAAATAGATATTTTGTTGGTTTGGCTTACTATTTTCAATTCTGAAAGAGTCTGTGGGAATGTGTGTATATACATATGTCTTGGGTCTGTGTTGGTGTATGGTGTTATATTCAGATTTGAAAGCCTTAAAGCAACCAAGAAACTCCACTGTGTTTAGGAGACTAGAAACCAGAGGATCAGCCATAGAAAACAGTACTTTTCTTTCTATCCTTAATTTGTTTATTTTCTTCAAACTATTCATCCCTAACACACACACACACACACACACACACACACACACACACACTTACTTCTTTTTTCTTTTTTGGGAGCTGGGGAAAAGTTCTGCAGACCAGGGCACTGATGCACAACAGGCCTCTAGCACCAAGGCTCCACTGATGTCTGTGAGGACAGCCATGGTCTCCTTGGGGAGGTTAGGGTAGTTGACCGGAGAATGAAGAGTGCAGAGGAGGCTAACCTGGAGCAGGAGCAGCTAATAATGATATCAAAACAGCAGGGAGCAGTTTTGATTTCTCAAGCCAGTAGATATTTTATAGCTTCAGAAGTACCCTAAGCAAGATTCTCATTGCTGCCTTGTCTTTCTAGGGTTTGCAAGAATTTTGGTGTTTGCTATCTAAAATGCATTGGGACAAATACATTTTTCTTTGAACATATGCTTTTGCAAAGCTTACTCTTCCACAGCTTGGTTATCTGAACTTAGAATGCTATAAATTTTTCTATATGAATGTTTCAAATAATAGACATTATTTACCTTAAGTCTCACTTTCATAAAAAAAAAGACAAATAAATAAAACAATTTCAAATGGAATTAAGAAAAATGAAATTCAATGGTACAGATTAAGTAGAATGCCTTGAATTACTTTTATCTATACTAGTGGACTAGAATCATTGTTTACTTATCTTTAGCTGACTTATAGATGTGTGCCCAGCAGAGCACTATTAAAGAATGTGAGAGTCTAGCTCGCTGCTCAGCTGATGCTGGTGCTGAAACCGCTACCTGGTGAACTGGGAACATGCTCACTAAAAGTCTATAAGCTTGAGGTGCTGAGGGCTCCTGGAAGCAAACCTGGCCTAAGAAAAGAAGCAACCCAGTAATAAAGTTTTACTTACCAGTTGGATGAGGGGATTCTGAGTCCACCACTCTGCTTTTTATTTATTTATTTATTTTTCTTCTTTCTGCTTGTCAATGAACTTATAGGAAAAGTTCCTAAGTTCCGCAGGAAAAATGTTTCCCTAAGTAAGAATCGTTTTCCTAGAAATTCTCATAAGATATTGCAGGCACAAGGAGCAGGGTCCAGGGGCTCCCGTGCAATGCGATGATGATTGGTGGATGTGAAAACCTTCACAGAGGGCAGGAAGTGTCTCAGCAGACATGACGGGGTGACAGCACTTACAGAGCTTGTGGTCATGCATTGTGCAGGCAGTGTGGGAACCTACGGATAAGGCTCTATTTGACAGGCACTACCATAACTCAGCACAGGTTGGATACTACATAAGGGAAAAATTAATTAACCCTGTAGATAAGAAATACTTGGGGCAGGGGGACAGTGAATGCAGGAGCAGGCAAGGCCAAGAAACAGCAAATTATGAGTGACAGAGGATAAGATTTTAATTTGCCCTCCTGAAGCTTATAATTTAGTTGGGAAAACAAAACTTCTCACAGCTGGAAAACTAGGAAATGGTAAGACATAGGATATGTTCAAGCATTACTGCATTTTGAGATTATGTTTGGCTTAATACAGTGGAATCTGAGTCTTCTAGAAATGGTGAGAGCTGTAGGCCCATAATGAAGCCTTCTTACAAGCATACTGAGCCCTTGCCACACACCTTGGAGCATGCCAGGAATTTTCTGCAATGTGTGGCCAATCCTTACAAAAGCTGATAAGGAAGGTTTTATTTTTTTGTTGTTGTACAGAGGTAAAAAATAAATGCTCAGCTAGATTAAGTGACCTGTTCAAGTTCACAACAGTTAGTGAGGGGAGAGCTGAGTCAAAGGCAGATCATAAATCTATCTAGATGTTCCCTAAGAACAACAGGAACAAGGTGGTACAGCAGTAGACATTATGGAGATCCAATGCAAAACGTTGATGTGCAGTTCTGTAGGGGAGCGGATGTCACTGGTGATGATTTTGGAAGACTAACATAGTATTCATTGTGGTTGGGCTAATTCATCAGGTAGGGAGAGGGGATGATCCTGAAAATATAGGTGATCTAGCTAAAGGGTGTTATGAGTAATATAGGCTTTATGGAATAGAGAAATTGGAAAGTGAACAACATTACTACAGGCCTTGGTGACTTGTTCCTAGTAAGGATCAGAAAGCCTAAGGAGATTTGGAAGACTCTCCCAGGAAGTGCTGCCTTCTACTTGGTAAGCCAGGTCCTGGCAAAGCTGGGACAAACTAAGTCCAGTTTAACACCAGAGGCCAGAGATCCCTAAACTCACCAAACTGCAATTGAAAGCCAAGCTAAGAAACTGACTGCAGGAACAGGTCCAGAAACAGGCATTGGGCAGGATGAGAAAGACTGGTGGTAAAGACCTCTCAGGGATACTAGAATTCTTTAGACTGGAACCGGGGCCTCAGAAAATATGGGGAGCACAGTACTGAGACAAGGTCAGGAATTTCATTTGTCCTTGCTCCAAGCAAGTAAACCAAGGGAAACAATCAGCAACCAGTCTCTTAGAGTTATAGTTGAATTGAACTGTATTTTAATGTAGTCTCAATCTTTAAAAGTGGTTAGGCTCTGTTTTATATATATGATGTCCCTCAGCTGGAAGAGTCAGTAAGTTATAATGTCCTAATTCTCATTCTGGAGTGTGTGTGTATATAAAATTGTCTAATGTTAAAATGTATCATTAATTTATTTTCCAGTGTCAAGGTTAGAATATAACTATGTGATATATATGTCAAATGAATTTCATGGCTACAGTCCAAATATAACAAACGAATCATTTAAAACTATTCACATATTGATGATGTCAAATTTTTCATTTTCTTCCATTTTACAAATGCATCATATCTCAGCTCAATATCAATCTATTAACCTTGAAAACATTTTGAGCTGGAATAAAGGTTAGCAGTGAACTTTGTGACCTTCACGTGATATTAGTCATATTTAGCAATTAATATTGGCTTTGAGTAATGAGGAGCCAGTTGAGACAGGAACAGTACCGTAGCGGTTACCAATAAACCAGACCTCAGAGACCTTAGGAGAAATGAAGAGCATGCAAAAGCAGGCTTTTTAAATCTCAAGCTTGCCTGACACAGAGCTCCTATCTTTTAAAAACTAATTTAAACATCTTGGCAGCTATTCTGATAAATGACACATAAAATACTCCAGTAAAATCTTTGTTATGAGATAAGAAATTCTGTTTAGTGAATTTGAAAGGCAAGCGAAGACCAAAACAATTATGTCTCTCCCCTTTAAGTCTCCAGAGGGATGAATCTGATGGATTTCCCAGGAGCCAGGACTGTTGACTGCCATGAGACTGGAGAACAAGGCAGGTAAAAGCTTACCAGAATTACTTTTTTAAATTAAAATCCAAATGTCTCAACTAAAAATGCTATAGAAATATGTAAATATATTATCTTCAGTTGATTTTTTAATTAAATTATATTGATTTTAACACAATACAAAATATGATATAGATACTTTTCAATTCACAGTAAGAAAGAACAGTTAATGATTTTCCCATATGGGACATGTGAAAATATTTCTCGAAATTATTTTGCGATGTTTTGTTTTATATTTTTATTTTTATTAGAGAGAGAGGGAGAGAGAGATAGAAACATAAATGAGAGAAAACATCGACTGGCTGCCTCCTACATGCCCCTCCACTGGGGATCAGGCCTACAACCTGGGCATGTGCCCTGACCAGGAATTGAACCAGCTACCTCTTGGTACATGGGTCAACGCTCAACCACTGAGCCACATGAGCCAGGGTATTTTGCCATGTTTTATACATATTCTGCCTCTATACCATTAACAGTATGAAAACTTGTTACCATAAATGGAATATTTTTCATCTCTATTTTTTGTTAGATATAAAATAGAATAGTGTCATTTTTACTGTAAATGAATCTAACTTAATAAAATTTGAAAGTATTTTAGTTGTATTATTTTATTAGTTTAAAAACATTTCACATGCAATTTAATTTCATTAGCTTCCTTAAAATGTATATATTTTATAATATTACTCAAAGTAGAAAATTACTCGATTATCTCTGTACCGCAGGCCGACGCTTTAACCACTGAGCCAAACTGGCCAGGGCTCGATTATCAAGTGCTGAATATTCCACTTTGAAATTGAATTGAGTTTTTAAAAAGTTAGTTTCCTAGCATCTTAGCTTATGTTAACATAAAGAAGAAATGCATTAATTAAAAATTAATATAAAATCATAGTAAAAAAAACCTGGAAGTTATGAAATCTAGAAACAGGTCTAGAGATGAACCATCTCTGTCAGACCAATGAATAATGGAAAGTTACTTTCAGTAAATATACTTAGTGACTTTTCCAGAGAAAGAGAGAAATTAGCAATGGTCTACTGACCCTAGACATTCTTTCAAGTAACCTAGAATAATAAGAATGTATCCATTTAACTTGGGAAGGGTAGTCCAATTATACTGAGAATCAAAAATTTTGTAATCAATTGCTTGGGATATTTTGACAAAATTGTTTCCTTTTTCCTCTCTTTTGGTATTCCTAGCTTGGAAAATGTTCTGAGTAGCTATAGCAAAGAGAATGGGTGGATCCAGCTGATACACCTTCCATGTATTCCACTGAACATTTAATACATTACTAGGATCATTGTAGGTGACCTCCACTTGAAGTAAAAATCTCAAGTCCAGTGGAACTGCTCTGAAAATGAAAGATGCCTCCACTTCCAGAAAAGATTTAAATAATGCTCTTTGAGAATGACTACAGGAATAAGAAATGGATCTACACTTTTGAGGCTACAAGACACATTGGTTTCTGCCTAGGAAAAGCATCCAAATGAGAGGGCAACAATATGAATTGCAAATAGCTTAGAGTCTTCACATGTGAACTTATCATTACTCAAAGAAGAAAAGAAACACTAGATTTTTTTCTTTCATTATTATTATAAAAGAGAATTAATTCTAGGGTAAACTCCTGGAGGACTATATTAATATGAGTTTATCCCCACAATTCTCAGAGACAGCAATAGAGTATTAAACTACAAATTGGTCTTGAGGTGAGTGTTTTGCCAGAAATACATTTATAAAGATATATTAGAATTTACTTTTAGTCTTCCTTTGTAGCAAGTAACAATGTAGATGTTTTGTTTAATCTCTTCAAATGTTTTGAAATGTTTTGATTTTAACTAGCAAGTACTTTATTAATGGCAGTTCATCTCATAGATTTCTTAATGACTTGGCCTAAGAACAAAATTAAACTTCCTGAATTTGATTTCTCTAAAACATCACTAAATGCAATTGCCCTTTCTGTCAAATAAGCCCTTACTAGTTTGTAAGTCTGAAGTGATTTTTTTTCTTTCTCATTATGGTTGTTCCACAGCTCTTGACATTCTCTAAATCATCTTTCCCTGAGTACAAGAGGTCTATGAGGATGTCAAGATCGATGATAGACTTCATCTCTCTTGAATTTTAATGCAAATGTCTGTTCCCCTAATCAAACAAAGGTTAAAAAAGGAAATCAAATTAGCTTATTATAAAAGCCAGCATAACTGAACTGACAAGGAAAATGCTTTCTGCATGAGAAGCCTTTAATCAATACTTTAAATAAGACTGTCACTGTAAAGAAGGGCCGGTATGTGGCCAGTTATAATCTGCAAATCAATATGTACTATTTAATAAATATTTGACCACAGCAGCTCAGTAGGCATTGCTCATAAAAATTCCTTTCTTTAAATAAAAATGAAACAAAATTACAATATAAATGTAAAGTTTGGGGCATAACCTTAAACTTGTGAAAAAATTCAAGGTTAGGTCTATTTCATCTTTTAATCATTGGATGTTAAATATTGAAGAGATTTTATTTTAAAAAAAATTTTTATTGATTTTTTAGAGAGAGAGGAGGAGAGAGAACAATAGAAACATTGATGTGAGAGAGAAACATCGATTGGCTGCCTCCTGCATGTCCCCTACTAGGGATCAAGCCCACAACCCCGGGCGTGTGCCCTGACTGGGAATCTTACCAGGACTTCTCAGTCTATGGAATGATGTTCAAACCACTGAGCCACACTGGTCAGGAGAGATTTTCTTCAGTAACTTGTATCAATACCAGTCCCGTGTAATTTAGCTGTTCGATAGTAAAATGATGTTGAAAAATAGATTAGTTACTAGAGATACATCTAGGTGCAATTTTTCTATTCTAGGCTTAGTTTGGCTATCTGAAACTACCTAATCAAATATTATACATGCAATATAGTTTTAACTCTGGCAGATTTTTAACTCAGTTCTACAAATATAGAGTCATGTGACAGTTGACTTTTTATAAATAAGTATACTGTCATTGTATTCCATCAAAACTGTAGTCAGTTAATATCTGATAAGCACTTTCTTTATTCATAATAGCCCCCACACATGTTGACAGGTTGTTTGCATTGCTACCTACATCAGCTGGAATCTTCCACTTATTGGATGTGTGACCTTGGGCATAATCATTTACTTTTCCATACTAGAAATTATGTATGTGAATGGTATCTATTTTTTTCTTTTCAACCACCCCAAACTCCCTTCCCTTTGTCAACCATCAGCTTGTTCTCTGTATATATGGATCTGTTTCTGTTTTTTGTTTTGTTTTTTTAATTTATTCATTTGTTTTTGTTTGTTTGTTTGTTGTGCATATGTGTGTGTGCTTGTGCATGTTTGGACTCCACATATAAATAAAATCATACATTTTAATTCGTTTCTCTCTGTCTGACTTATTTATTATGAATGTTGTCTACTTCAAAGGCTATTTTGGAAATTTAAGAACATAATGTATATAAAGATGTTAACATAGTGTGTGGCCAATTATAAATGCTAACTCATTATGGAATTCTGATGGTGGACATATAAAGCAATGCAATTTAACACACCATTCTGGTTTTAAGAGCTCAATAATATTCAGTAGGAATAAATAAAGTAAACTTTCAAACAACTCGTCAGATCATTGGAGAAACCTGGCTATAACCTATAATTTTACCATATGTCTGATTTTCTCTCTTTCTTTTTTTCTCTCTTTTTTTCTCCCTTTCTCTCTCTCTCCCTTCCTTCCTTCCTTCCTTCCTTCCTTCCTTCCTTCCTTCCTTCCTTCCTTCCTTCCTTCCTTCCTCTTTCCTTCCTTCCTTCCTTTCTTTTTTTTCTTTCTGTCTTTCTTTCTTATTTTGCCATCTAATGAGTAGTGGACAAGTTTTTTCTTTAATTCTCCTTATTAAATATTAATTTTAGAAAAACCTCATATTAGTGTATCAGAGAAATCCAAATAACTAAAAGATGCAAAGATTTTAGAAATTGTTTTTAAAGTTTTTGAATATAATAAAGTTATTCTAAACCCTGAATACATAGCTTTTCTTTCTTTATCCCTACTTCTTTGAGATAATTTTTTTCATTCTTCCATAGGGATTTATTTCTTAAAGTTTTACAAAACAGAGTCCCTAAAAAGTCTTGGATTGCTTAACCTTTATATGCACAATCAATGAAGATACAAAGTTTATTTCCTCCTATATTTGAAAAAATTTAGACCATTCCCGTCTTTTTGAGATAATTTAAGTGGTTTCTGCATAAAGTAGGTTTTTCTCCAAGTATTAATGAAACAGATGAGGCAAGCCTAGAGTAAATTTGTACAGCAAAAGCCTGCTGCTTGGCAACATCAGGAAGTCTTTTGCTGCTGCTGCAAATGCTCGTTTGTTTAATTACTTTTAGGTGATAGGTGACCATGTCAAAATTTCTAGACAATATCCTTGGGAGATAAGTGCTTTGGATGTTTGAGCTATATTAATTAGTGCAAATCCAGTGTTCTTCAGTATTAGAAATGGTGATCCAATGAATTATAAAAATATGTTCATTAAAACAATGTTTTTTAATGTGATTCTTTCCCAATCTATTAACATACCTAATTTAGGGCCATGCATACATTGGAATAATTTTTTAAACAAAGAAAAATAATAGTGGTGACCTAATATGTGCAATCATTTCTAGTTTACAAAGTGCTCTATTTAATTATTTCCCCATCTATTTAACTTCCACAAGTATCCTGTGAGACAGGTATTATTACTCACATTTTACAGATAGGAAATAGATCTATGGCAGTTCAAGTATATTTCCCAAGTTATACAGCTGGAAAGTGATGGAACAAGATTTTAACCTTTAACCTTTAGCTAGCCATTTAACTCCAAATGTTTCATTCTTTTCCATTACATAACATTAATGAAAATTTTCCTATTTTTTCTCCTTTGTATTTGAAAAGGCTAGAGATAATAGAGGTCAAGATAGAAGTGATTGGTGCAATTATGTGTTTATGAGTTTTCAAGTAACAATATTTTAAAGTTTTATGTACTGTATAAGGTCAAATCCGTAGGTCAGAGTGTTGGCAGTTGAGGCCCATATAGTTACAGATTTTCTGTTTCTTCTTTGAAACTACAGGGATCAGGGCTATGAATAGAAACTTTCAAGTTATTCAGGAGTAAATTTCTTATAAAGTATTGTGAGTCACCAGGATGCTAAGGATTTCAGCATTTCCAGTTGTCTTATAAATTTAAGATGCTTCCAAGTAATAAAAGGTGACCTAGTGAGGTTGGCAGATTAGATATCAAGTAATTAGATTTGTTCAAGAGCTTATCTTGTTCTGAGCAACAGCTGCAAGCTTAGGCCCATCTGGGATGACCCTTATTTGCTTTTTGGCTGCTAATTGGGTAAGTCAAGTTCACTTCACTCAGCCTAGCTCCTTTAAAACACATACACCTTTCAGGAGGGCACTGCCTTCTTTAGCCCGGGGCACAACAAATGAATTATTACTATTTGGGGTTCTCTTTATGAGATGCCCGAGAGGGGCATGCAGAAACTTACAGATTTGACTGTAGAAATGAAGTTCTGCTGACTTCCAGGATAGAATTTTTTAGTGCTTCAAATATCTTGGTGGTAGGCATAATGTTCAGAAAACAGAAAGGAAATGAATGAACTGAACTCCATCTGGCCTAGGGGCTTTCAAATGATTCTACAATTAGTTGAAGGCCTTAACCATTCATCAGACAATAAATAACTGTTGATTCCCTTGTATGTGCATAACATCATGTTCAAGGTAATGAAAGATACATATGATAATAAGACAAAAACTCTTACCCTCAAGCAATGTATAATCTAATTTAAGACATTTCAAAATATTAGAGTACTGTCCATGAAATCTTCCATATTAATGTGTTTGATTCCTTGCTTTAGGAACTCAAGGGGCAGAGGTTTCAAGGTCACACATTAGCTGTACCTCTACCCTGTCCTCCTTGCTCCCATTCCCAAGAAAGCTTTGTGAAGAACCCAGGCTGAGGTCTCCAGAAAAATAGTTTAAGACCAATTTGAGCATCTTTTCCTCAGTCTCGAAGCCCCTGCTCAGGGTGTCGGAAGGCTCTTAGTGTCATTACACTGGGCATTACCTCTCAGAGTCTTGGTTGGGGCCTCAGAATATTGTTTGTGGGAGGCCTGATTCCCATCCCTCAGACTGTTTCCTCCACTTTTGCACAAGGGTAAGCAAGAAGCTTTTTGCGCCACATTCCTTTTTAAAAAAATTTTTAAAAAGTTTTATTTTAAATTTTATATTTGTTACAGATGTTTCTCCTTTTTTACCCCATTGACACCCTCCTCCTCATCCCCCTTGCCCCGTTCCTGGCTTTGTTATCCATGTGCATTGGTTATGCCTACATGCATATAAGTTCTGTGGTTTATCTCTTCCCGCCCTCCACCACCTCCTCTTCTGAGGGTTGTCAGTCTGTACCCTACTTCCATGTTTCTGGATCTACCCTATTCCTCAGACTGTTATGTTCATTATATTCCACAAAAAAGTGAGATCATGTGGTATTTGTCTTTTTCTGCTTGGCTTGTTTCACTTAAGATAATACTTTCCAGGTCCCTCTATGTCATCTCAGAGGATAAGAGCTCTTTCTTTCTTACAGCTGCATAGTACTCCATTGTGTATATGTATCACTGCTTTTTTATCCATTCATCTACTAATGGACCCTTGGGCTGTTTCCAGATCTTAGCTATTGTAAATATGCACCACGTTCTATATAGTGTCACACATAACAACAGAGACATTTTTATGGTGTTGAAAAAATATAAAAATAATGGTCATGCCACTTCATTCAGCAGAGAGAACTAAATAAAAGTTTGATTTTTTTCTTTTTGTTTCAGAGAACCATTCCCATGATCTCTTTTTCTGACAGCAAATCATCAAGTGTTCTTAAGGAATTATAGAGTGTATGTGAATCGATCTGTGGCATTGCCTGATTACACAGGCTCTTTAAATCCCAGTAATGATTTAATACTCAAGCATGCCCAATTCACCTGCATCAGTGAAATGCAATGATTTCCCCTGCTGAGTGGTGTGTGATTTTTTTCACTTCTTCCAATTGCGTTGTACTTTTTTTCTTTCTTTGTTACTGATTCTACATGTCTTTCCAGTAATATATATATATACATATATATATATATATATTTATTTATTTTAACAAAGTTCTGAAATGTTCCCTCTTATTTAATACTATGTACCTGGCACTGTTAGTCATTAAGATGAATAAAACACTACCACTTCCTCAAGAACCTCGCGGTCAGGTAGAAGACATACTCACCGTTCACTTCAAAATGCTGTAATATGGTGGATGATAAGTAAAAGCTCCAGGAGAGAAATAAGTGTCTAAGTCAGTTAATAGAGCAAGGAAAATTTCACAGAAGAAGGGCATTTTATCTATTCATCAAGTCCACGCTCACTATGTTCCTTCTGTGCTTTGGGTACTGTTTTTTTTGTTTTTGTTTTTAACTAATTTATTTATTTTTGTTACAGATGTCCCCCCCCCACTGATTCCCCCTTCCCCTCCCTCCCCACCCTGTCTCCATCTTTGTTGTCCATGTCCACTGTTCATGCATACATGCATATAAGTTCTGTGGTTTATCTCTCCCCCACAACCCCCTCTTCTGAGGATTGTCAGTATGTACCCCGCTTCTAGGTCTCTGGTACTACCCCACTCCTCAGACTGTTATGTTCATTATATTCCACAAGTAAGTGAGATAATATGATACTTGTCTTTCTCTGTTTGGCTTGTTTCACGTAGGATAATACTTTCCAGGTCCCTCCATGTTGCCTCAAAGGAAAAGAGATCTTTCTTTATTACAGCTGCATAGTACTCCATATATGTACCACAGATTTTTTATCCATTCATCTACTGATGGATATATGGGCTCTTTCCAGATCTTAGCTATTGTAAATAGTGCTGCTAGAAATATGGGGGTACAAATATTATTTCTGATTGGAGTTTCAGGCTTCTTAGGGTATATTCCTAGAAGTGGGATCATTGGGTCAAATGGCAATTCAATTTTTAATTTTTTAAGGTAATACCATATTGTTTTCCATAGTTGCTGCACCAGTGTGCATTCTCACCAGCAGTGTATTAGAGTCTCCTTTTCTCCACACCATCGCCAACACTTGTTGTTTGATGATTTGTTGATGGCGGCCATTCTGACAGGTGTGAGGTGATACCTCATTGTTGTTTTAATTTGCATCTCTCTGATGATTTGTGATGTTGAAAATTTTTTTATATGTCTCTTGGCCATTTTTAGAGGTGTTTGGAGAGGTGTCTATTTGGTTCCTCTGCCCATTTTTAAATTGGGTTCTTTGTCTTCCTTTTGTTGAGTTGTATGAGCACTCTATGTATATTGGAAATTAACTCCTTATCTCATATATCATTGGCAATTATGCTCTCCCATACAGTGAGTTACTTTTCCATTTTGATGATTGTTTCTTTTGCTGTGCAGAAGCTTTTGAGTTTGATGTAGTCTGTGTGTTCATTTTCTCCTTTGTTTCTGTTGCCTTAGGTGATGTATCAGTGACAATTCTGCTGTGTATGATGTCTGAAATTTTGTTGCCTACATTTTCTCCAGTAGCTTATATTTAACTAATCATAAGATATGCCTCCAAATGATTTTCTCTTCTGCCTATTTTGCTGGGGTGATGTCTGGAAATATAATTAGGCAAAGGGTGAACAACCTTATGGAAGTGTCCTTCCTTCCAATTGAGCTAAGGGTTGGAAGATCTCATGAGTTTCCTCTAAGAACAAAGCACAGTGCCAGTTTTGCTACTAAAGCATAATTCCAGACTGAATTTATAATGGAAACATAATTTGTGTCTGGTGAATAAATATTATGACTTGACTGGACCCCACACATTTTCACCTTCTTATTCTTAGGGAAAACATCTTTTAAAAGCAAACAGCGAAACTCCAGGTTTGTTCATTGGGTGGGCTGATAGGGGATACCAGGTTTGGGTGAGTAGATACAGAAGCTTTCCCTTTGCTCAGATTCTGCTCTTTACAATTGGTTTGGAACTATTTCAACCAAGTCAGTTTAGATAAGCATGGTTGGGGAAATGATTTGTATGTAAACAAAATATCCAGGCCTAAGCAGTCTCTGAATATATAATATGGTTAAATTCCTTTCATGACCCAAGTGATATTGACTTGAACTTCCACTTATGTGTGAAGAACCTTTATGCTTCCCAAGACTAAGATGGTTCCCTGGTACAGTCTGATATGAATTCTTGAACAGGTCATCCTGTTCTTAAGCAGCACTATCTCTCTATGCAAAACCTCTGGACCACTGCCTCTATTGCTCCTGGCCATTGCTCTGGGCACAGGGATTCTTCATGCGCTCCACCTATGCCAGCTCCACGATGGCTCCATTAGAGTTTTTCCATGAATTACCTATAGGATGGTTGATTCATGCCAAGCTATCATGAAGCAGAGGGGAAGAGTAAACATTTGCCTGTAGCCCAGTTTAAGTTTCACACCAAAGCCCTTAGATCCCAGAATTTACTTCTTTCTTCAATAGTTGACAAGGGAAATATCTACCTCCCAAGAGAGATCCCACTCCTACACACAGGATGCGTAACAGCTTGACATCATTATATTTTTGGTTATTTATTCATTAACAACAATTTCCAGAGCAGGAGAAGCAATGTGCACAATGCTCTCTAAACTTACACAGAGCAAAGGAACATTCCACGTACCCCACCACCACCGCGAAAAGGCAAGAAATTCTGAAATAGCTTTAGCTCAGTTAATTCTAGAAAAGTTTTAATTCTTCAGAAAAACTATTTTCTCAATGTTAAAAACTGCATTTAAGTCAACTGTCACCTTGGAGTACTAAGAACAATAATAGAACATTTTTCTTCAGATCCAAGCAATTAAAAGACCACTTAAAGATTTGTCCTAAAATAAAGACCAGTTTTTGAAAAGGTGAATACATTCCTCCAAACTCTTTATAGATAGAAACTCTTATAACTTCAAATGGCTCTTTTTTCTATATTCTAAATTTCAAGTTCCCAAAACAAATATACTACAATCTTTGATTTATAAATCACTATGCAATACACTTAATAAGAGAAAAAAATTCTTTGTAAATTGTTAAATATTCTCTCCTACTTGTGTTATTTGAGGAATTAAAATTTGAATTAAAATAAAAGAAATCAGAGCCAAAGGTTTAGTGTGTATGACTGAGATGTGAGGAAAATCTGAACATGTATTGAACACCTGCTATGTTCAATGCTGTGCTAGGAAATGTACACACAATATTTTATTCTATTTTTCAACCATTCTGTGAATTAGCCATTATTACAGTTAACTGTTAAATGACAATACTGTAGACTCCATGATATTAAATTCTTGTGCAAGTTCACATAGCTGGTTTGCAAGTGTGGAGTTGGATTTAACCAGGTCTGTAAGATTTCAAACCTCCTCTTTTTTCCCATGACCACTTTAAGCTTAGAGGGTATGTTTATTAAGATATGGAAGCCCAGTGGGATTCTTTAATCCATCCTGGACCTTTGCATACCTTTTGTTGGACAAAACAAATGTGATACTATACCTTAGCTGGTCAAGACTTAAATCATTCATTCATTCGAGTTCTTACTACGTGTCAAACACTGTGGGAATTACAAGTACAGAAGCCAGTGTTGGTGGGAAAAGTCATTTTAGCACAGTGCACTTCTAACTCTTCTCAAATCATCCCTGGTGCCAATCCCACCTCCATAGCAATTATCCTGAGAAAAGGATTGCGGCCTATGATCATTTGGGCATTAACAGAACTCAAATGATGAGAAGACTCACTTCTGTGATTCTTTGCTGTTTTCTACCTTTTTTTTTTATCATCTTTCTGTAACTTTGTGTAATTGATGTAATTGAGTGTGCATTTTAATTGTGGGAGAGTAAATTTTTAATTAGGAGAAAATGGTTGTGAATAAAAGTAGATGAAGGAAGAAATTTATGAGGCTTTTAGGAAACTTACAGGAAAATCCCCTAAAAAGTCACCATGTCTTATTCTTAGTATTGACTTATTAAAAGTGAATCTCATTACCTTTGTCTTATCTGGCATATTTATGGAATATGTTTATTTATTAATGAATTTTTCTAAAGCAAATGTAACAGGCACATAAGGGTATTCTCATAATCACTTAGCTATATGGCTGTGGCTATTTATCACTGGTCTTTAGAGACTGTTTTAAAAATGGAGAGTTCCAGGAAAACAATAAAAAAGCATCAACTCCTTAAAATGCATGCATTCCATGAATCATTTATTCAAAGAATTAAGAAGAAAATACATTTCTGAGTTTGTGGTGAAAAATAATCCTCCTCAGCATTCTTCCCGGAATTGTTCAGAACAGTTTTATTTTCCTCAAATGAGGCAATAATCCAAATTGGTGCACACACCTGTCAGGGGTTCGCCACAGAGGCTGCTCCTCATACATGGGGTCAAAAGGGAATGTGGAGGAAGCTGATACTGTTACCTCTTTTCCTGGATTGTTACATCCCCTGTCACTTTTACTCTTGCAGTTGCTGGTGAGCATTACTGGTGTGCATAATTGACACCTGAATGAAGAAGGAGCAGAGTCATATAATCAGAGACTGTCACTGAGAGAGGGGTCTGTAGGCCATTTCATAACCAACTCCCTTATTCTATAGAGTAAAAAACTGAGGCCCAGAAATGGTGACTGACTCATCCATGGTCACCTGATAGTTACCAGAAAGGTTGAGACTCCACTCAGGGGCTTTTCTCTATTCAATACTGAAAGGTAAGATCTCAGAGGTTTATCTAATCTAAATTTCCACCTGCCTAAACAGCAGCAACCATCTGCTGGGCCAGAAAATCGAAGAATATGCCAAGCAACTGAAGAAGTGGATCAGTGACATTTTATCATCAGAAGTCCCAGGAAGTAAAGAATACACGTTTGAATAAAATGTATCCATAAACAGCAAATAATCCATGCACATCAGTTATAAAGATAGTGTGAAATATAAAGATAGTATACTGCAACGAGTTCTCAGCAGTGCTTCTTACCCAATAACTGCAGGCCAAGGACTTAAGTAGAGTTCTAGCATCCACAAATGTCCTTGAGCCCTGTTTGGTGGATCGGCAACACCTCACAGAGGGCTACACTTTCTGAGTGCCAATGTCTGACTGGAGGCACAGCCTGCTCTAAGCTGTGATCTTTCTGCTCTCAATCTTTCTTTCTTTCTTTCTTTCTTTCTTTCTTTCTTTCTTTCTTTCTTTCTTTCTTTCTTTCTTTCTTTCTTTCTTCCTTCCTTCCTTCCTTCCTTCCTTCCTTCCTTCCTTCCTTCCTTCCTTCCTTCCTTCCTTCCTTTCTTTCTTTCTTTCTTTCTTTCTTTCTTTCTTTCTTTCTTTCTTTCTTTCTTTCTTTCTTTCTTTTTTAAATTTAGGACTGTGCCAACATGGATATTCTTATTAAGCTATATCTGTTTTTGGGTATGTGCAGGTTCCTGAAACAGCACTTCTCTTCTTTCCTCTTTATATTCTGCTAAACTAGCAATTCAAGGTTATTTTATTATCCACCTCTAACTGCCTGGGGACTAAGAGAGGCTGAAGAGAAGATGTCAAAATAGAACCCTTGTGCTTATTTTCCTGGCAGACATATATTGGTTGGCTTAAACAGTGTTTAAATAATTTGAGACAATATTTGAAAACTGGCAGTCTCATACAAAACCTAGATTTCGGGTGTCTTTTTAAAGAATAATAAAATAAAAATCAGAAAATCTGGATACACTGGACTCAAATTCCTCTTGGCAAGAATTGTCAAAATCTGAGGATTCCAAAATGGCGCCGGAGTGAATGGAAGCTACACAGACCATCTCCCAGGACCAAACTGGAATTACAATGAAAATAAAGACAAATGGTCTGGAAAAAGCAACAGGAAAGCAGTTTGTGAGGACCATATAACCAGGGACACTGACTTGATCCTGGTAGGATTGCAGAGGCATGAGAGGGGGGCTTGGAGCCCATGGACAGCAGCGGCCTTATCTGTGAGCAGCACCCTCGGGTTAAACTCCCAAGCGGTTCCACAATGCTGAGCTGGGACAGAATGCTAAAATAGCCACAGCCACTGACCTTGGGCTCCGGCAGAGGGAGGGCAGACTGGACTGGAACTGTGTGGAGACACTCGGGATTTGGAGGGCACTCAGAGCATTGGCTGAGTTGTGACCACACAGGACGGTGGCCATCTTGCTCCTTCCCAGGGCTCTGAGGAGAGGCAGCAACCCCTCCCTCAGAGATTCAGCCCCACACTGGTGGGCCATTGAAATGCAAATTGAGGCTCATTAACAACCAGCATCTGCCCCACCCTCAGGAAATTCCTTTACTCTGAACACCTGAGGGAGTTTTTCATTCAACTGAGAACCCAAGGCTCTTCAAGTAACTCCTACTAATAGCCTACAGTCAAAAAGCTAGAGGATAACTGGACCATTCCTGGGCTTACAACTCTACCCAGAAAAGTAAGACTTGACAGTGGTGTTTAACATGTGTCCTCGCTCGCTCATCCAAACTCAGTAGAGGGAGTCACAAACAGCAGAACACCAATACCCACAGGGAAAATTTGGTAGGCTCCAAGGGAAAATTTGGTAGGCTCCAAATCCCACTGCAATAGCCAAATGGTGAAACAAAGAAACAAATCCCAAATGAAAGAACAAGAGACCTCTACTGAAGATGAGATAAATGAAACACAGTTAAGCAAGTTAACAAAGCTAGAATTCAGAGCCATGATCTTGAGGAGGCTCAACAGCATGTGTAAAGACATGAGCACCATGAGTAAAGACACAGAAACATTAAGAATCAACTCATTGGGAATAAAAAACCAACAGGAAAAAATGAAGAATGACATATCAGAAAAAAGAACACATTGGAAGGTCTAAACAGCAGAGTAGCGGCAGCTGAGAACTGGATCAGTGAATTATAAGACAGGGTAGAAAAAAAATCCACCAATCAGAAAACCAAATGGAAAAAAACAATTTAAAAAACAGGAAGACAGCTTAAGAGAACTGTGGGACAACTGGAAACATAATAATATTCACATCATAGGAGTCCTCAAAGAAGAATAAAATGAACAAGGAACAAGGGTTAGAGAATATATTTGAAGAAAAAGTGACAGAAAACTTCCCTAATTTGGTGAAGGAAGAAGGCATTCAAGTTCAAGAAGCATAGACAGCCCCAAGTAAGAAGAACTCAAACAGTCCCACACCAAGACACATAGTAATTAAAATGCCAAAAATTAAAGACAAGGAGAGACTCCTAAAAGTTGCAAGAGATAAGCAACAGGTTACCTACAAAGGAAATCCCATAAGGCTCTCAGCTGACTTCTCAACAGTAACACTACAGGCCAGAAGGGAATGGCATGAGGTAATCAAGGTAATTAAAAACAAGTATCTGATTCCAAGACTACTCTACCCAGCAAGGCTATCATTCAAAATAGAAGGTCAAATGAAGAGCTTCCCAGACAAAAGAAAAAAAAAAAAAAGCTAAGGGAATACATTAGCAACAAACCAGCACTGCAAGAAATGTTACAAGGACTGCTTTAATTAGTAGAAGAAATAGGAAGAAAAATATAACCACACTAAACAAAAAATGGCAATAAATAAGTACATATCAATAATCACCTTAAATGTAAATGAATGGAATGCTTCAATAAAAAGACACAGGGTAGCTGATTGGATAAGAAAGTATGACTCATCTATGTGTTGTTGACAAGAGACTCACCTCATGACAAAAGACTCACCTCACGACAAAAGACTCACATAGGTTGCAAGTGAAGGGATAGAAAAAATATCTTCCAAGCAAACAGAAAGAGAATAAAAGCTGGAGTAGCAATACACATATCTGATAAAACAGATTTCAAAATGAAGGCCATAACTAGAAACAAAAAAGGCCACTACATAATATTGAAAGGATCAATCCAACAGGAAGGTATAACCTTGGTGAACATATATGCACCCAATATATGAGCACCAAAATATATTAAAAATCTTCTGGAGGACTTCAAAAAAGAAATCGACAGCAATACAAGCATAGCAGGGGACTTCAACAGCACACTTACATCACTGGATAGACCCTCTAGACAAAAAATTAGCAACGAAACAGAGACTCCAATTGAAGCACTAGACCAAATGGATTTAATAGATATCTACAGAGAATTACACACCAAAACTACAGAATTCACATTCTTCTCAAGTGCACATGGGATATTCTCAAACATAGACCACATGTTAGGACACAAACTAAGTCTCTACAAGTTCAAGAAGATTGAAATCATATCAAGCATCTTCTCAGATCACAATGGCATGAAACTAGAAATCAATTGCAACAAGAACATACAGAGACATTGGAACACATGGAGACTAAATAGCATGTTTTTAAGGAAAGAATGGGTTACCATGGAGATCAAGGAAACCAATGAAAATGAACACACAACAACACAAAATCTATGGGATGCAGCAAAAGAAGTTCTGAAAGGGAAGTTCATAGCACTACAGGCCTACCTCAAGAAACAAACAAACAAAAATCTTTAATAGACTATCGAACCTCACAACTTGAAGAGCTTAAAAGCAAACAATAAGAAAACCCCAGAACAAGTAGAAGGAAGGAAATAGTAAAGATCAGAGAAGAAATAAATGACATAGAGACAAAAAAAAAAATTCAAAGAATCAAGGAAGCAAAGAGCTGGTATTTGGTATTTTGAAAAGATAAACAAGATTGATGGATCCTTAGCTAGACTCACCAAGAAACAAAGAGACAGAACCCAATTACACAAAATCAGAAATGAAAGAGGAGAAGTAACAACTGACACCACAGAAATGCAGAAGATTGTTAACAAATACTATGAGTAATTATATGGCAACCAATTCGACATTCTAAGAGAGATGAACAAATTTCTAGAAACACATAGTCTCACAAAACTGGACTTGGAAGAGATTGAAAATTTAAACAGATCAATAACAACTAATGAAATTGAAGAGGTATTCAAGACTCTCCCAGCAAACAGAAGCCCAGACCCGGATGGCTTCATGGGGGAGTTTTACTGAACATTCAAAGAAGAACTAACATCCATTCTCCTCAAACTATTTTAAAAAATCAAGAAGAAGGAAGACTTCCAAACTCGTTTTATGAGGCCAGCATAATTCTAATTCCAAAACCAGAAAAAAACACTACAAAGAAAGAAAACTAAAGGCCAATATCCCGGATGAACATAGATGCCAAAATCCTGAACAAAATACTAGCCAATCGGATCCAGCAATACATCAAAAAAATTATTCACCATGACCAAGTGGAATTCATCCCAGAAATGCAAGGCTTGTACAATATTTGCAAATCAATAAATGTGATACACCACATAAACAAAATGAAGAATAAAAATCACATGATCATATCAATAGATGCTGAAAAAGCATTAGAAAATATCCATCACCCATTTGTGATAAAAACACTCAGCAATGTGGGAATAGAGGGATCATATCTCTACATAAAAATGGCCATATATGAAAGACTTACAGCCAACATAATACTCAATAGGCAGAAACTAAAAGCATTTCTCTTAAGAACAGGATCAAGACAGGGATGCCCACTTTCGCTACTCTTATTTAACATAGTACTGGAAGTCATAGCCACAGCAATCAGACATGAAGAAAAAATAAAAAAGATCCAAATTGGCAAGGAGGAAGTGAAATTGTCATTATTTGCAGATGACATGATATTATACATAGAAAATCCTAAAGAGTCCATTAAAAATCTGCTAGACTTAATAAATAAATTTGGCAAAGTAGCAGGTTACAAAATTAATGTCAAGAAATCAACGGCATTCTTTTTTTTTTAAAACTGTGGTTTTTATATTTATTTATTCATTTATTTATTTTGTTATTAGGAAGGAGGGAGGGAGAGAGAGAGAGAGAACCATCGACATGAGAGAGACACATCGAGTGGTCACCACCCACACGACCCCAACCAGAGCTGAGACAAACTGCAACCGAGGTACGTACCCTTAGCAGGAACTGAACCTGGGACTCTCTGGTCCACAGGCTGATGCTCTAACCGCTGAGGCAGACTGGCCAGGGCTCGAAGGGATTCTTATACACCAATGATGAAGTCACAGAAAAAGAAACTAAAAAAAAAAAATCTCATTTACCATCGTGGTAAAAAAAAATTAAGATACCTAGGAATAAACTTAACCAAAGAAGTAAAGGACCTATTTGCAGAAAACTACAGGTCACGAAAACAGATACAGAAGAAGATAAAAAAAAGTGGAAGTAAATACCTTGTTCATGGATTGGAAGAATTAACATCATTAAAATGTCCATATTACCCAAAGCAATCTATAGATTCAATGCAATCCCCATCAAAATATCAATGACATACTTCACAGAACTAGAACAAATACTTCAGAAGTTTATATAGAACCAAAAGGACAGTGATTAGCCACAGCAATGTTGAAAAAGAAAGACCAGCCTTGGCTGGTTAGCTCAGCGATTGGAGCGTCGGCCTGCAGACTAGAGAGTCCTGGGTTCAATTCCCGCTAAGGACACAAGAATAGGCATATAGACCAGTGGAACAGAACAGAGAACCCAGAAATAGACCCAAGACATTATGCTCAATTAATATTTGACAAAGGAGGCGAGAGCATACAATGGAGTAAAGAGAGCCTCTTTAAAAAATGGTGTTGAGAAAATTGGACAGCTACCTGCAAAAAAATGAAACTACACCATCAACTTATACTATACACAAGAATAAATTCAAAATGGATGAAAGACTTTAATGTGACCCGTGAATCCACAAAAATCCTAAAAGGAAATGTAGGAAACAACATTTCAGACATCATACACAGCAGAATGTTTACTGATAAAATGTCTATGGCAAGAGAAACAAAGGAAAAAATGAACACATGGAACTACATCAAACTAAAAAGCTTCTGCACAGCAAAAGAAACTACCACCAAAATGGAAAGACAACCCACTGTATGGAAGAGCATAATTTTCAATGATATATCAGATAAGGGGTTAATTTCCAAAATATATAGAGTACTCATACAAATCAACAAAAGGAAGACGAAGAACCCAATTAAAAAATGGGCAGAGGAACCAAATAGACACCTCTCTAAACAGGACATACAAATGGCCAAGAGACATATGAAGAAATGCTCAACATCACAAATCATCAGAGAGATGCAAATTAAAACAACAATGAGGTATCACCTCACATCTGTCAGAATGGCTGCCATCAATAAATCATCAAACAAGTGTTGGCAAGGGTGTGGAGAAAAGGGGGCTCTAGTACACTGCTGGTGAGAATGCAGATTGGTGCAGCCACTATGGAAAAGAATATGGTGTTACCTCAAAAAATTAAAATTTTGAATTGCCATTTGATCCAATGATTCCACTTCTAGAAATATACCCTAAGAAGCCTGAAACTCCAATTAGAAAGAATATATATACCCCCATATTTATAGCAGCACTATTTACAATAGCTAAGATCTGGAAACAGCCCAAATGTCTATCAGTAGACCAATGGATAGAAAAGTTGTGGTACATATACATGATGGAGTACTATGCAGCTGTAATAAAGAAAGATCTATTATCCTTTGAGACGACATGGAGGGACCTGGAAAGTATTGTCCTATGCAAAACAAGCTAAACAGAGAAAGACAAATTACAGGATCTCACTTATTTGTGGAATATAATGAACATAACAGTGTGAGGAATTGGGTAGACCCAGAGACATGAAAGTAGGGTATAAACTGACAACCCTGAGAAGAAGAGGTGATAGGGGGAGGGAAGAGATAAATCACAGAACTTATATGCATGTACACATAACTCATGGGCATGGACAACAAATCTGGGTATGGGTTGGGGGGGATGTGGAGGAGGGTGTCAATGGGGTAAAATAGGAGAAACATTTGTAAGAAAAAATAAATAAAAAATTATAGAAAAGAAAAAGAAAGAAAGAATTGTCAGCATCTGACTGTCCTCTCATTCCTGTAGGTCAGCCGGAATTCTCTTATGGAGCCTCCTAGCATTGCAGGCATCTGAGTTTGCAACCCTATTAAAGAGGAAATGATAAAAGGCCACTAAATCACACCTCTGCCAGAATTCATTTATTCACCCACTCAAAAATACTTTTAGAACCCTGAATGCCAGGGTCTATTCTAATATTGGGGGATTGAATAGTGAATCAGATAGACAGCATTTTTGCAATGGAACTTACAGTTCAGGAGGGGAAAACATTAAACAAGTAGTAATCACACAAGAGAAACAGAAGACACTGAATAGTGCCATGCACATAATCAGAACAGGATGATATGGGAGTGACTTAAGATAAGGAACAGGAAGACTTCTCTGAGGAGCTGGTGTTTAAACTGACAAGAAAGGGTTAACCGGGGATTATCAGAAAGGAAAGGGCTCCAGGCAGAAGAGCTAGTGTGGATGCTCCAAGGCTTGTTGGAGGGTCTGAGAAAAGGTGGAGTAGCAGGAGTATGGGCACTAGAGCCGAAGGTGGCCAGGCTGGCAGGAGCCACTTTGCAGCCCAGTGAGGAGATTAGAGTTTTATTCTCAATTGGATGCTAATCACTGGAGAATTTTATACAGGGGAGTAAGGATATCTGCATCAAATAACTTTTTCCAAATATGTACATTTCCATTTCAAAACAGAAATCAAATCCCAGAGGTCTAAAAGAGGTAAGCACGTCTCAAGATGCTTTGGTTTTACTACAAGGAATGACATGCTGTGTAAAAGTGTATTAGTTTCCTGCAGCTGCCATAACAAATTACCATAAATTTGGTTGCTTTAAACAACAGAAATGTATTCACTCACAGTTCTGGAAGATGGAAGTTCAATATCTGCTTCATTGGACTCTAGGGGAGAATCTGTCCTTTGTTTCTTCCAGCTTCTGGTGGCTGCAGGTATGCCTTGACTCGTAGTCATAAGTGCAAGTTGGAGACACAGTTTCAATGCAGGTAATTTATTTGGGAGGTGATTTCAGAAAACACTTGGGAGGGGAGAAAGTAAGAGGAAGTAAGACTGGGAAGGGAACGAAGCCAATAAAGATGTGTTTATTGAGCAGATTACGGCTATGGCCAGTGACTTCCATCCTACTGTGGAACACTGAAAGAGTACAGAACATATCTGCAGCTTTCTCATCCAAGAGGTGTTAGGGGCTTAGGTTTTTATCTTAATTCTCCACAGCCACTGACTGAGGGCTGCTCCAGGAGCCATTAACTCCCTGGCATGCCCATGCCGCCCCTTCCAGTTGGTGGCCAGAGAAAGCCTTGAGCAAAGTGTAGACGGAGCATGCATTTGGGAGGGAGCCTTGTGTGTGGGGTTGGCACACAGGAATGAACACTGAGGTATTATGGGCAGGGCACTAACGTCTGCTGTAGTTAGCAAGGTTTTTCACATTTCTCTTGAGGTTGTTTCATTTTATATTTAAAACTAGTGGATATATTTCCAAAAAGATTTCCTAAACAGACAAGTGAGAAAATTTGTAAATATGCTGTTAAGTAGATGATTTCTTTCAAATTGACATCTGTGGGAACAGAGAACATTTAATCTACAATCTATTAGTAGTCTGGCCATTAGGTGCATGTAGTAGATTCTTGCCTGTTAGGTGCATCTAAGCATGTACCTATTAGGTATAAGGTATAGTGAAATGTAAAATAGAACAAGATTTTGATCTCCTTGCTCAAGAATCTAGTTGTCAAGACAAAACTGCACACATAATTTTCATAATAGCTCTCAAAGTTTAGGTTTATGAAATTAAACACTCTTTTTCCCTCCATTAAACATTATTGTGGCAGCACTGTTCCAGGTATTGGTGATGCAGGAGTAAACACAGCAAAGAAGATCTCTGCTTTCACAGAACTCACATTTTTGCATGGTATTCATTAGTATAACATTTCAGTTCTTTCACCATCTGTTTCAACGGCCTAATTTCCTGCCACTTCCTTTAAGGTTTTAATGCTTAAGTCTGGACAGTTCATTAGTTGTTCAGGCCAAGCTTACATAGCTTGTGAACAGCAGAGCCAGGTCAGATGGAGCCTGCGTGATCCTGGCACCTGTACTCTGGCCTTCACCACCACACTAGTCAGAGATGACAACATACAGAAGCCCAAGTCACTCCATTGAAAAGAAACATTTCCCATGGTTTGTTTAGAACACTTTCTTTTTTGACAGTATAATAGGCTGAATAATGATCCCCCTTTCTCCACCAAAGATGTCTTCCTCCATCAATCCCTTGAAACTGGAAATATGTTACCTTGCATGGCAAAATAATTTTGCAGATGTGACTAAATTAGAGTTTTGAGATGGTGAAATTATCCTGGATTATCTGGGTGGACCCATGTAACCACAAGTGTCCTTATAAGTGGGAGGCAGGAGGTCAGAGGGGAGAAGATGCTGCACTGCTGGCTTTAAAGATGAAGCAGGCAGACAAGAGCTAAGGATGTGGGTAGACTCTGGAGGCTGGAAAAGGAGAGGAAAGAAAGGAGGAACTCAGCCCTCTGGACCTATTTTAGACTTCTGACCTCCAGAACTGTAAGATAATACAAGTGTGTTGTTTTAAGTTACTGTTTGTGGGAGTTTTTTTTTTTTTTTTTTTTTTTTTTTTACAGCAGCAGTAGGAAACAAATACAGTCAGTGTAGCACAAAGGTGTCCCCATCTGTGATTGGGCTAGTTTGTCCCCAAGGCCCTTTCTGGTCTGTGGTATAGGCCCACTGTGTGTGGGTCCTCAGCAGGGACCACATAGGGAAACCAAGGCCCACAGTACTGACTACATATGCTTGGAGTTCTGAGTGCTTATATTAGGATCACAAGAGTTAATCTAGGGAGCAAATGCTTTCAGTGATCAGTCTAAAATGCAAGCAGCCTTTTACTGGCAACCTCTTAACAGCACATGACTCATTCAGAAATACAACATTTGGTCAATGACTATGTCAGACTTTCAAGTAAATTTAATCAATGGATAACCACTATTTTATTTTTCTCCAAACCTGAATTTTATATTACATTTAATTCCATTAGCCTTGATATAAAGTGGCAGTTGATAGCAAGCCATATTGACAGGCCCTCCTGGGCATAATGTAGTAGTCACCTTAAATCACTTACTCACTGCATGATTCATGGCACACAGAAAAGCAGGTAGCTATTGAGTATTTAAATATAAAGCTAAAATAGCGGAATACTCAAAATCTTTTATTTTGGTTGTTTAATTCACCTTAATTAATTAGAAGTTAATTTTCTGCCTCTCAACATCTTGAATTGAAACATTTGTAGTATCCTTACCACAATACAGGGCGACAGGCTGGTGATTCCTGGAGGTGGAGATGGATAGGTGACAGTGTCTGATTTTGGAAGTTGCAGTCCCCGGAGGCCAGCCCCTGCAGTGAGCTCCCACTCAGGACAGCTGTCTTCCTTTGATGCAAATCATTATAGTTTAACAAACATTTCTTGATCACCTAATAAATGTCATGGTAGTCATTAGGGCTGTAAAAATTAATAAGGCTCAGATCCTGCCCTGCAGGGTCCTCAGCCTCAGAAGGAGGAGCAGAAGTCCTAACTCTGAAATGTGTCTGATGTTTTTGAATTATTTGTCACTGATGATTTAATTTGGCTTAGAAATATGATGATGAGAGAACTAATAGTGACTTAAGAGGCTGGTTTCTAGTGGTTCTTTACTTAAAGGAGGTAACAAAATAGGTTTTGAGGTTGGAGAAGGAAGCAGATTTAAGGTGTTTCCTGGTCAATGGAAGGCACTGTGGTGAGGGGAACTGCGAAGGTGGCAGAACCCAGTCACCTGAGGCCCAGGAGGATAGTTCTGGGTGGTCTTTGCATGGTATTAGATGGCTGTTAGGCATCATTTAACTCAGAACAATGTGAAGTTTGAGTATCCGAAAAAGATGCAAACGAGACCAGTAGAAAATCCAGCCATGTATAAAAGAAAAAGGTTGGACACACAATGAGAGAGAAATTTGAAAATATCATAGAGGAAAACAGAGCAGACCTCTGTAATCAACAGAGAGAAGGGAGTGGCTGAATTCCCCCAGGTTTTGCTTTACCAAAGCACAAGATGCTACAGCAACTTAACTGAATCTTATGCTTATCATATGCAAACTCTGCACTGGCCACGTGAGTCTTCTTCATTGAGGTAGATGCCCAGTGTTAGTGAAAACACTGCAATACAAAAAGATTACTGGCTCCCCATCCCCCACTGCCTGTCTCCCTTGCCAGACTTTGTTAGAGTCCAGAGCAAGTGGTGGCCAGTCTACAACTTGCATCAGGGAGAGCAACATAAATGGAGAGCAGCATTCTGTGTGAGGCTAGTACTTGTTACTGGGGGTGGATGAGGTATAAAGACCAGCTCTGCTCTAGAAGAGCTTACTGCCCTATCTCTATACTAATAACCAAATAAAAATTCAAAAGTGAAATATCCTTCAAAGTTTAGCATCAATCCTGTAAGAATTGAGGGAAAGGAGCTTATTTAGCCTTTTGGAAGAAGTAGGCCTTGGGTAGGATTTTGAAAAGACAAACCAGAACTTACTGGGTTGGTAACTAGGAGAACACCATATACCTCTTTTAGTGTGTGATTTGTATACTAGTTCCTTACTAGAGATGTAGTACAGAGCCATGGAAAGAGTCCAGACCTCCAAAGCTACACCATTTAAAGAATGGAGATATTCATGACTTTCTCATGTTAATCAATTATAGTCGAATTGGTAGGGTAGCGCACTCCAGGAAGGCCATCAGGTACCCATGTTCCTTTCATCTTGTTCTTACCTCTGTCATCTCCTATGGCAAGGATCTGAAAATTATGCCCCCCAGGTTGGTTTTGTAAATTAGTTTCATTGGAGCACAGCCCTATTCATTTGTTAACTTGCTGTCTATAGCTGCTTTCGTGGGCAGAGTAGTTGCAACTATAACCAGAGGACCACAAAGATGAAAAATCTTTAAGAAGAAATGTGTTGACCCCAGCTCTGGGCCATTGTCTTCATCTGTGTGGTATAGGCTGGGTTATAGCCATGTTCCAGCTCACTAAAAAAGGAAGGAAAAGAACTTGAGGGCAACAATTTCCATTTAAAATGGAATTTGTACACTCATTTCAGCTCACTTTTCAGTTGGGGAACTTGGTCATATGGTTATATCTAACTGCAAGGGTGGCTGAGTTGTATAGTCTTCAGTTGGGTGCTCATATGCCAAACTTAAACCACATTAGTTTGGAATAAGGAGTGAATAAATTTTTGTGGAAAACCAACAGTGTCTGTCACATTAACGTTCAGTCCAAACTTTCTGTCCCTTCTTTCCAGGTGTCAAACTACCCCCCCCCCATTCCCTAGTTCTTGTTTCTCCACTGTGGTGTCATTCTGGCTTTCTAGAGCTTCTCTATTTTTATTTCTTATTTCTCATGTCACGAGTTCTCATATAATCTTAGACTATCAAGTTGGCCGCTTAGAACACCCTGTGCTTTACTGCAGGGTTTCTTAACTTTGGTAATTGACATTTTGGGATGGGCAATTCCTTGTGGTTGGGGCTATCCCATGCACTATATAATCTTAAGTAACATTCTGTCCTCTACCCCGCAGATGCCAGTAGCAAATCCTGTTGAGACGGTCCACCATGCCCCTAGACATTGTACAAAGTCTACTGGGATGGGGGAATTACTTCCAGATGAGAAAATTGATTACCAATGGTTTTAAAAAAGAAGCCTTAGTCATGTAGCCTAAGACCAGGACTCTCTACCTGCTGCCTTTCCATGTGTTTAATGATCACCAATCTTTTGGTTCAAGGAGGATTTCTCCTTTATAATGATGATCCTTTCTTGATTTTATAAAGCAATGCTATTCAACTAAATTTTACTTATTTGGTATTGAGCACTTAGTAATTCTCTACCTCTATATGTGAAGCTTTAAACTCTGAGGAGCTCTAGGTAATTATTCCACCCAAGTAATCCCATGAATGCCAAGATCTACTGCAGAAAATCTATCTGAAAATATCAGATCTGAGCCCTAGGTTAGGAGAGACCTTGAGGCAGAGATGAGAAGCCATTTAAGTTAGTCATCAAAAAGTGGGGGTAGGAGGAAAGAAACTAACTGAGAAACAATGAAAGAGGACTCACTAAGGTTCTTATTCTCATGGCAGAAAAACCACCTAGCCATGTGTTGTGTAATAGCATAATATTCTAGACTTCAAACTTCAAGATGCATAAAAATCACCTAGAAGCTCGTTCAAAATTCAGTTTTGTATACCTTACCTCCAGAGATTCCAATTCAGTTGATCTGGGAGAGTGTACAGAAATGTACATTCTTAATAAGTATTCTAGGATATTCTGATGCCAGTGATCCACAGACCTCAAATTAACAAAAACTGACTTAGATTAACTTTACAGAAACATTAAAAATATTTTTCTTATTCTTTAAACAATAGCTGTCAAAAGTGAGTGAGGAATTATATATAATTTTAATGGTATATTTTCTCACTTAGCCCAGGTTCTGACTGATAACAAGGGCCAAAAAGGGACAAAGTACAGTTTTGTTAGTTGTGTGACAATACTTGATATCTTAGCACAGATCTTGAGTAGAAGCTGAACTGAACAATGTGCTTTAGGCTGGAGCTAAAGTCTGGCCTTTTTTCCTTCCTCCCTTAATTTCTGCCTTTATTTATTTATTTATTTATTTATTTATTTATTTATTTATTTATTTATTTTTATTTTTCCTTTATTGATTTTAGAGAGAGAGGAAGTGAAAGGAAGAGAGAGCTGGAAACTTCCATGAGAGAGAACATCGATTGGCTGCCTCCCGCATACCCCTCACTGGGGGTCGGGCCCACAATCTGGGCATGTGTCCTAGCCGGGAATCAAATCAGCGACCTCTGATGCATGGGTCGATGCTCAACCACTGAGCCACACCAGCCGGACAATTTCTGCCTTTTTAATCTCTTGCCTTTTCCTCCAAAATAAATGAGAGGCAGGACCCTGCTACTGCAATGTAGGGCAAAGGTTACCAGCTACACACACTGATTACCTAGGAAAGGGAACAAGACAGAGAGAGAGAGCAATTTGTGTTGTAAAGATAAAATTGTTACCAATGACAGCAGATTTCAAACAGTGATAAGAAAAATGTTTTTTTGCTTGTTTGTTTGTTTTAGTGCAAGTAGAATAAAAGACTAATGAGTTAAGTTTAACCAGAGCTGACTAGTCAAGACCCCTTAGCTTATGATGAGGACAGTACTTGGGGCCATTTAGGCTCCCCTTGACATGAGAGAGGAGGTGGTCAGGCCTCCTGTCCCAAGTTGGAGAATGATCTTGTTCCTCTTATCATCATGGCACTAGAATCGAGAAAGTAAAAGAAAAAGGCCATGCTTTGCAAGGGAACTCATCTTGAGTACAGCAGTCCTGAGTGTCAGGCTTTTACCAGCAAGATCAGTCTCTTCTTCTGGACAGTGCAAATAAGAGGATGGGGAAGGAGTCTCAGCTGTGGACAGGGTTGGATCCTATGTGGACCAAGTCTAAAATGAGGCACTGGGGATTAAAACATTGACTGTCAACTCATTGTCCTTGCTTCTCTTTCTTCCCTTTGTTTTTCCTGCCCTTTTCTTCTTTCCCTTCTTTTTTTTTAAATTAAATTTTTATTTATTAATTTTAGAGAAAGGAAGAAAAAGAGAGAGAGAAATAGAAATATTGATGAGAGAGAAAATTGATCAGCCGCCTACTGCATGCTTCCCACTGGGGATTTGGCCCACAATCTGGGAATGTGCCCTGGCCGGGAATCAAACTGGTGACCTCTTGGCGCGTGGGTCGACACTCAACCACTGAGCCACACCAGCTGGGTCTGTTTCTTTCCTTTTAAAATCTAAATCAAATTCTTCATAAAGATCAACCTTAAGACAAAATCAAGGAAGGTGCATTGTTTATGTCTCCCACTTTCCATAGATTCTGGTAAGCCCCTTCATTACAACACTTAAATACTCTTTCTGTTATAGTACCTGCTACTGAGCTGAGCACACAGTAGAATCTTGTTAAGTCATGAGGTCAGATGCAGGGCTCCCAGGTGCTCTTCCCAGATGGGTAAAGGCTCCCTCAAGATGAAACATTTGTCATCTGAAGGGAATACTCACTGCATCTTCTCTGCCTTAACTTGCTTTGACCACAGACCTGCCATCAGAGGGGTTTTTCTCATCTGATTTCCCTGGTTCTAGTATTTTTAAAGGTTTGACATGTTCTGACTATGATCACAGACCTAATTCCAACTCTGCTTCATCCTCCCTATGATGAGCCATCTTTCCCCTCCCATCACTACCCCCTTAGCCTCTGGACCTAGTCTGATGTTTACATTTCTGGGCTGAGAGCTGATCTGGTCTTCCCTGGCTACAGGTTGAAATAGGACACTTCTGATTGATTGATATGGGGTACTGTCTCTCCTTGAGACTAGAAATATACATTAGTTTGCTAGAGCTGCCTTAATAAAGTACCACAAATTGGGTGGCAGAAATTTATCATCTCACAGTTCTGGAGACCAGAAGTCTAAGATCAAGGGGTCATCAGTGTTGGTTCCTTCTGAGGACTGTAGGGAGAATCTTTTCCATCACTCTCTCCCAGCTGTTGGTAGTTTGCTGGCAATCTTTGGTGTAAATGTGCCACCTGTGTGGGTCTGGGTCCAAATTTCCCCTCTTCGTAAGGACACCAGTCAGCTGGATTGGAGGCAACTGTATGCCGGTATGATCTCATCTTAACTGATTAAATCTGTAATGACCCTATTTCCAAAGAAGGTCACAGTCCCGAGTGCTAGTGGATAGGACTTCAACATCTTTATGGGGGGTGGAGGGGGCACAATTCAACCTACAAGAGAGTGGTGACTTTCCTATTGCTTGTATCTAATAGGCTCTTACTAGAGCTGAGACTATTGGGAAGCAAGTGACACTCTCATATGGCGAGCTAAATTTAGAGATGCACAAAATAGCTCAGCAATAAAGAAAAATTATATTTTAATAATGTATATTTTAAAACCAAAATTAATTTAAAAATCTGTGATGAAAAAACCTCAAAATGTAAAACGAAGGCAGTATCTGCCCCACACTTGGCCCTCCTGGCACTTGCTCAGCGGCCACACTAACCTCCACAGACAGAGCCTTCGTACCCGGAGCACGGTTCCACTGCAGTCAGAACACGATGGAAGACACTTGTTTTGGATTTTGGAATTCAGAAGGCTCATTTAATACTAGGATTGAAACATTAATTTTCTACTTCAGTAATTCTCTGCCAAGTACTTTTCAGTTCTTTTACATCATGTGCTTAATTAGAATACCTTAATTTCTAAGACTCAAACACTTCCTGGAGAGAGGTCTTTCTGCTTCATTTTGATGCCATTTGGTGCCGTAGATGTTTCCTGGTCTTTGTTTTGTTTTCTTTAAATACCAGATGGTGGTACATTTCATTGAGCAGTGCACAGATTTTTTTTTATTGTTGGTCTGCTTTCCCCGCCGGCCTCTGCAAGGTAGGCTGGATCTCTCAGGCTGTGCATTCCTCATTTCTAGGGTAAAGGAAATCTGGGGCAGGATTATGAAATATTTTCCCCAGGACTTGTCGAACACATCCACACAAATTGGAAACTAGAGAAACCACCTCAATTACTGAAAGAGATTAATATTGAGTTTTTTTCATGGAAAGACTAGGTTGAGTCATTTTGCCAAAGTAATAGAGAAAAAAAATGACAATAGCAGGAGGCGTGTGTTATGGTAAGAGCAAGACAATCTGTTTGCCGACTACACAGTGTGTGGCTTGCCTTCTCTATGGTGAATTGGACAGGTAAAGTGGAATGTGGCCATTCCTTATCTTGGCCATAGTCTCTTCCAACCTCCGTCTGGAACCCTGCTTCTCTTTCCATCACCTGTGTGACCCCAACTTCATGCTGACTTAACTTTTCATAACGCACACCCCCAAGCACACACATTTACATTACCTACAACAAATTCACTTGCCAGCCACCTAATTCAGTAGCTGAGAATACTTCTTTAGCCCTTGATTTCTTTTGTGAACTGCAAATGTTGACTAGGCTGGTCTCCACAGTTATATTGAGGGGGAAGGTGCTCCCTTCAGTGGATTTTTTTTTATTGATGTTCTAATCTTTTTTATATGCCATTAACTAATACCCTAAACTTATAGCTTCTAGGGAAATGACACCTCTTTCAATGAGTTAATGTGCATGAAACAGCACAGTCCTTGGCAGCTAGTTGGGGTTTAATAAATCATAGTTGTACATTACATATCCAATAAAGAAAATCTAGGAGTCATTGTCTTAAGAACAAGGAAGTTTTGCAGGGCCAACATCTGAGCAAATATGCTGAATTTCGAAATCAAGAAGACCAACATCCAGGAGGTGGCATGGAGCAGGCAGGACCTCAGCTGCCAATCAGAGTTTCTCAGAGCTAATTGTCCCTTTGCTACCGGGGGACTAGTTAACAAGTAACCTAACCTCTCCAGGTCTGGACTTCCTCATGTGTAAAATGAGAGAACTGGCACAAATGGTGGCTGAGAACTCTTCCAGATTTAAGTCTGTGACACTTAAATTGTCCCTGCTTCTGGATGAAGGGACACACCAGGAGAAATTGCTTCCTCTGCAAGTCAGCAAATTGGAATGAGAGCGCCGTGAGTCTCTGTAAAAGTTGGTGCTGCCGACAGTCACAATTCTTGTGAACTCAATAAACTGTGCAATATACTGCAAACAGCTGCCTCTCGGGAATGGTGTTTAAGTCATTCCATTGGGAAACAAAGGGATAAGAAATAATCATAAAATGCTTTCAGGGAGACATAAGCTGACAGAAAGAGAAGCCACGCTCTTTACAGAATCAAAAGCTGTTGCACATTGATTTGTGCATGTTCTGCCTAAAGTGAGTCTCTTTACTTTTTTTTCTCCAAACATGACCTTCTAACATGTTTTGATGAATCTCAACTTTCTTCTCTTATTAATGGATCCCTTAGCTTCTCAGTCCTTGCTATCTACAAGAAAGGGAAAAATACAAAGGAAAATTAAGTAGTGATGGCAGCATGTCTGTGCTTTCCCTTCAGCTATGTGCACACTGTGACCCAATTTGCAAGCACTCATGGGTTTGCTGGGGAGACCCTGACACTGTCTCTTCCCATTAGTTTCCTTGGAAGCAGGACTGTTTTGGAGAAACTGGCTTGGTAGCACATCTGTGGAAAATTATTAAACTAACAGAGAGACAAATGTCTTGGGAGAGAATAAAGTTAGCAACTCTGGAAAACTCCATAACCGTTCATCATGTTGTGTCTCCCTTGATTACTATCCTAGATCCTAAATGAGAATCAAAATTGCAGCAAACTTTTTACTTTTCTCACGTCCCTTTTTAAAAATTCCTATTATTATTTTGTGAACAAGATCTCACCTTACATGCCTCATATCTTATTCCATTTCTTTCCTCTTTGTGCCATCACCCCAAACACATACACATTCACTCATGTATAACACACACACACAATCAAGTGTATTTCCTCACACTCTCCAATATACACACATCTCACACTCATATGCACACACTCTCATGTGTGAACATATTTACACACATGTATGCACACATTCATGAAACTCCCAGTTTAGTACCATTTGTGTCTGGGCTCTGGTGATAAGGCCAGGGCACTTTTTTAATTTCTTCCCACTTTGGAAATAACTGGAACTATGTTCACTCCTGAATGCTGAGAGTTTATGTTTGTAAGTGTAACTGGTTTATTAAATGGCTTGAATTTGGTAAGAAACACATAAAGAGGTGTTATTTTTCTTCTAACACAACCTTCTAACATGCTTTGTGGAATCTCCATTTTCTTACCTAATTCTCAGTTATTGTCAGGTATCCGCAGATGCAGTCTAATCCAGATTAAAACAAGGTATATTATCAGATTTAGGGTTTATGTCATCATTAGGACCCCCCCCCCCCACCCTTTCCCTAAGAGCTGTCCAAACACACAGGGTCTGGAGAGAATAGAGGAAGTGGTTCACTTTTTCATTTATTTTATCTTCTTCCTCTAGCCCCTGTGTAGTTGAGATGAAGGGAGAGGTGTGATTAAAGAAAAAGGGCCAACAACTTTATTTAGCTGTTGCTCTTAGAGTTCTCTCCTGGCTGTTGCTAGCTCTGATGTAGAGGCATCAGAGGGCTGACTCTGGAAGGGGTGCAGGTGGTTGCTTTGGGAAGGATATGCTTCTTCCTCCAGCACAGTCTCCTGATGTGGGCTTATGTCTTCTGACTGTACCTTCCAGCTCCTACACTCTCTGGCATACCCACAGCAAGCAAGCCTCCTGGATGTTGTCCGGGGAAGCCTGCTCTAAACTGAGTGCATTCTGCAATGTTCATAGGCAGCTCACACATTCTGGCCATGTAAATTGATGGGTGTGACCCTCACTGTTGCTGTCCTACTGGCCATTCTGCTGTCCCTCTTTGAAGGGCATTAAGGGCAGATCAGCAAGTCTGCTGCATCAGAGGTGGTTGAACTAAGGAATGCCCACCAGTAACTGTTGTTGCATTCACTTTTATTTTCACAAAGAAGCCTTTTGGAGTACCCCTGTGCCTGGTTTTTAGAGGGAGTATCTGTGCTATGCAGTATTGTAAGACAGCCCAACATCATGCCCCTGGTGTGTACATCCTGCATCAACTCTGAAATTGTGGATATAACAGGTTTTACTCTCATGATCAGGTTGTGTCATATGGCACAGTTGATTTTAAGAAAGGGAGATTATTGGGCTGGGCCTGACCTAATTGGGAGAGTGCTTAAAAGGTACTGGGCTTTCCTGGAAAGAGACTTGAAACGTGGGAGGGATTAGACATTGGAGCTCTGTTGCTGGCTTTGAAGATGAGGAATCCAAGTAGAAGGAACATGGGTAGCCTCCCAGAACAGCTCCCAGCTGACAGTCAACAAGTAAACAGCTGCGAGAAACTGAGTTCTGCCACAACCAGATGAGCTTGGAATGGAACCCAGAGCCCATACTGTGCCTGGGCTTCTGATCTACAGAACTGTGAACTAATGAACATTTCTGGTTTTAAGCCACTAAATTTGTGGTGATTTGTTACAAAGCAATGGGAAACAAGTTCTTTGCTGCTTTACCTGCTAGCAGGGAAGAGGGAGAACATACTCCGGCACTCATCATCTAAGTCAGCAGATCCCAGTTCCAACTAGTTATTTTGCAAGTACAGAATGGAGGCAGGTGGTGGGTTGATGTTAGCAGGGTCAAATAGCTCTGGGAGAATGTCTGGCTGCTACTGGGATCAGTTCTCTTTAGAATGTAGGGACACTTAGTAGTACTATTTTTAACTCTGGATTTTAGCTGCAATATTCAGGCAATGGAAAAAAGTCCTGATCAACATCCTACTACCTAAGGAAAAGTCAGTGGCCCTAATATCTTTTTTCCTTTGCAGCCATTATGTTGAATAAGTGCAAGTCCAGATTGCAATTATTAAGCAATTTTATTTTTGTCACCCATTGCTCTTTCTTCTGTGGAGTTAATTAGTCTCATGACCATGGCTTTTATGGTTACCTTCAGGTAATAAAAGGTCTTCTAATCAGTAATTCTGAATAAAAGTCCAAATTCAGAGTAATAGTCCAAACTTTCAAGTTTTTTCAAGGTTACAGATGCACCTCTTTCCCAGCTATTGTCTGCTGGTTATTTGCAGGAGGGTGGGGGGAGTAGCTGGCTTCTTGGTTTTTCTCCAACTTGTGCTTTGAGCCACCAGCTCCTTTACCCTACACCAAGGTTTCTTACCCCTGTGAGGTTAGAACAGAGAGGAGAAGGAAAGGAACATTCCAGACTTAACTTTACTTCAGGTAAAAGACCCCAAATATAGAAGAATGCCCCTAAAGATGTCACAAAGACCCCAATGAGAGAGTCATCTGTGAGCTCTGCCAAGCCCCACGTGTGAGCAGCCAGCCCAAGACAGACGTAGAACGTTTTCTCCCCACTTGTCTTGCTTTTATTCACTTGACTCTGGCTCCCCAGCTTTTCCATGTTCCTGTCCTACATGTTGCCTAATTTATTTATTTATTTAATTTTTGATCCTCACCCGAGGACATTTTTCCATATTTTGTTCAGATAGAGTGGGAGGGAGAGAGAGAGAGAGAAACATCGACGTGAAAGGGACACATCGAGTGGTTGCCACCTGCACGACCCAATCAGGGCCGGGGACAAACTGCAACCAAGATACGCGCCCTTAGCGGGAACCGAACGCGGGTCTCTCTAGACCACAGGCCAAGGCTCTAACCGCTGAACCAAACCGGCCAGGGCATGTTGCCTAATTTATTTTATCTTCCCCCATCAAGTGTGAGTGTCTCTCAACCTCTGCCTTTAACTTTTTTTTTTTCTTATTCTTTAATCTGGCCATAGTTGATCATTCACTTCTAGGACTGCAGCTCTGACTCCCATGTCATGACTTCCACATCTGCATGTCTAGCCCTCTCCATTCTCTGAGCTCTAATTCTGCATCCCTGACTATCTGTTGAGAATCTTGTCCTGAAGGTATATATAGTCTTGCAGTTTCCCATGTCTCAGAGTAAAGTCATCCCTCCCCTGTCCCTAGTCCACCTCTCTCTGATGTTCTTGTTTACTTAATTGCACCATCCAAACAGGCTGTCATCTTCTGCTCCTCCTTCCTCCTTGCTCTCTGCATCAAATCCATTGCCAAGTCCTTGAATTCTGCCTTTATAAAGGTATCTGTATAGGGTCTCTTTTCCATCACAGCTGCTTCTTCCCTAGTTCCATCAACTTGAGGTAAAAACTGTTCACATTTTGAAGAATATTTTTCCAGCCTTCTTTTCTATCCTTATTAAATAACTAAGTAAATAAATATTATACATATATTTTCATAGAATAAGATAGAATTTTTACATTATTCTGTGAGCTTATATTTTTCACTTAACAATGTGTTGTGAAGTTTTTAAAATGCACAATATTTTGCAGATATAATGGCAGTTAAGGATTTGGGGTTTTGTCTTCTGTTGTTCAGACAGAGCCCCCATGACCTTTTTCTCCTCTTTAGTGAATTCCTAAATTTCATGGAAAAGAAAGGAAAAGAAAATTGTGCGTCACATAGGACATTTCCTGTCTATGGTGCACCACGTGCTTTAGGAACAGGGTGCAGCGTGAGGTGGACATGGACATTGCCTGACTTAGAACGAGCTCTTAACAAGTATTTGTTGAACAGGAGAAAGGTGACATAGGGGGCGGGACTCGAGGCAGAGCCTGGTTGCTCTGACAAGAGCTTTCACTAGGTCTGGCCCAGGACAGGTCAGAGGGCCCCTCCTTAAAGGGCCGTGCAACTTTGATGAAGACCCTTTTTTTCTTCCCTTTCACTGTGGGGAGGCACTCCATGATCGGTGGCAAACTGTCCCTCTCTGGAGTGTTCCCAGGAAGCAGGACTTTCGTGGCTAAAATAGGACAGTCCCAGCAAAACAGGACAGTTGGTTACCCTATACAGTGGGTCTCTGGGTTTATCTAAAGGATGTGCATTGATTCCAGAAGCTTCTAAACTACCATCTCACCCCTGCAGAAAACATCGGTGTGGTGTCTGAGAGGTTTTTATTTTTTGGCCGGAATCCTTTGATGTGTAAGAGAAGTAAATGTCAACCATTTTTATGCTTCTGTAATTTTGGATTCTCTGTCACTAGCAGCTAAACCTAATTCTTACTGATAGGACTGTATAAAAGTAATGCTAATTAAACTCACTTGCAAAAACTCACCCATTTTATTCTTAAATACTGTGATGTGAAATAAAGAAGTATGTACACCAAAGTACCAATGCAAGTTTTCTTTGATTACAGCACTAAATTCAGTTTGTACATATGTTTGGCTTCTTTTAATAGTCTGTTGATTACGTAGTAGAGCCATCCTCTGAAAACTTACAAAATGAGGCCCAGGGCACTGGCCTGCTATTAAATTGGAGTAAATAGTGGAATCTCTTTGGAACATAGTCTGGAAGACAGCATTAACATACATCTCATGGCCAAAGTGCATTTCATTAAGCCTTTGTTTGTATGAAGTTGTTTTTAGAGACATGGTGTCACCCTTGGCATATCTGCGTCTGTGAAATAATAAGCCATTCTTTAAATCAAGATTTTGCTGCATTACAAATGCATGGAGAATATTATCAAAAGTATTATTCTAGTGATGGACTGCTTCCTTTTTTTCTCTTAAATAATCTTCTTTAGGCACTCAAAGGTTCTACTCATCCCAGGACATGACTATCAGTAATTTGCTGAGAGCCTCTGAACATACCCCAAACCTGCTCAGGACATCTGCCTGGAACTTAACTCACTTTAAGTGGAGAAATTAGGCTAATGTTTTCTGCTAGGAAACAAAACAAAACGTGAATCTTGGTATTCCACATAAGACTTTTAATGGTGGAAATGAATTATGCTGCAGATATACAAAAGAAATATAAATCCATCTTATTTCATGATAAAGTTGATACTTTTATTTAGAAAATTTACATTTCTGACCCCCGCTGGAGTGGCTCAGTGGATTGAGCATACTTCCATGGACTAAGAGGTTCCAATTCGATCCCTGGTCAGGGAACATGCCCAGGTCGCAGGCTCGATCCCCTGAAGGTGACATGCAGGAGGCAGCTGATGGATGTTTCTCTCACATCAATGTTTCTATCTTTCTCTCCCTTCCTCTCTCTCTAAAAAATCAATAAAAAATTTTTTAAAAGAAAATTTATATTTCTGAATGTTTCTTTCATGCATTACAAATGGATTTCAAATGTGACTTTGTTAAGTTAATAGTCTATGCCTTAAATATAAACCAGGGTGAAAGTGGGGCTTGGGCCCCTTTGAAGTAAAAAAGAAAGAAGAGAATTTATTTAATGATAAGATCAATCAAAGAGCATAACAAATATTTTATTTTTTTTTTGCACAAGCAGGAAAATTCTGATATGCTGAAGAATTCTAAATAGAGAAATATTCCCTGCAAATTACTTTTGCATTACACTTATATCCCTGAGACTTTAAAATGGAAAATCTAAGTGGGATTTCCGTATAACAGACCATCATCCACAATATATCAGTTAGGAATGTACACAGTGTTTTAAATATGCTTTCCTATTTGTACATTTCACATTGAATGCTATTTGCTATGCATATAGGATAAACTGGTGAGTTGAGGTTATTTTCTAGAGGCAAGGTGGAGAATTCTAGCTAAGGCAATACAAGGCAGCCATGAAGTCCTACAGTGGGACTCATGTTGCTGAGAGAGGTTTGGTTTTGAACTAAATAAGCAGTTGCCCGTCCCCATTTACTCCTAGGCCTAAAGAAAGCCAGGTTACCGACACTATGATTCACCTTTATTTATTATCGACCAATTCTATGCAATCTATTTTCCCAGGAAATAGCTGGGGAACTGTGGAAACTGTCCATTTCTGGCTGCTGACTACCTATCTTGATATGAGGAGTTAAAATACAAATCAATGTCTTTTCTTTTTATTTAATTAATTTAATTATTTTTGTTACAGTTGTTTCTCCATCCCCCCCGATACCCCCTCCCCCACCCTCCCCACCCTGTCCCCAACTTTGTTGTCCATGTCCATTGTTCAATGCATACATGCATATAAGTTCTGTGGTTTATCTCTCTACTCCCACCCCCTCTTCTGGGGATTGTCAGTGTCTTTTAACCAAAAAGATGTCTGTCCTTGCTAATTTAATGCTATTGATCTTCTGTACTATTAGCCCTTTTTTATATTTCAATCTCCTGACATGAAATATCATAAACTGAGATAAATAAATAAAATATTCTAAAAGTGTATGTCCTCAAAATTGCATGTTCTTTCTTTTTAGAAAAACATCTAGTAATTAATTGACTTCTTTACATTGCCAGACAGTCAGGGGAAGGGCTGGGTGGGGGCTCAACATGTTGCTCCTGGCTTTTCCAGACTGTAAGCTCTTATTAGAGTCCTAATTACATGCATGGCCAGGAGACCAGGTCCACGGATAAAACTCCAGCTCTGCTGTGTTAGACTCTGAGACTGCTTAGGCTAACTGTTAGCTCCTCTACAAAATAATGATTCAGAGAGACTGTGGACTGCTTTTGTCACTGTGAATAAGCATCATATTCTCCCTCTGTGCCAGGCAGCATCATTATGATAATTAAGTTCTAGCTGGGAAAGGATGGTGCTGAGGAAGCTTCAATTTTTCTCTTTCAGAGGGCACCCCAGTTTGATAACGAGCTCATTCTTTCAGGGGTGTCCTATCTTAGCGTTTGTTTCCTGATCCTGATTCATGGTCCCGAATACCTGTGACACTGTGGTACTCCTGCTGGCAGGATTTCTCTACTGGGCTAATTTAGAATGCAGAGTTTCATCGTGAGACAAAGTACAGCACTTGTCCTTTACTCACCCTCTCAAGGGTGACTGCAGTGGGGCGGCAAGCAGGCTTCCATGACTAGAGCTTGTTTGCACAGCTCCTATATTTATTCAAAGAAGAATATAAAATGTGCAACACCCTCTAACTCCCACCCTCTTCCACCAAAGATCTATCAGCAAAAGTAAACCTCATATTACCTTTAGAAAGATCTTTAGTTTTTTTTTTTTTTTCGTGGTTTTTCATTTCCTGAGACTGTGAAAGTTTGGCCTAGCTTACTTTTTTCCTTTTTAATATATTGTATTGCGGAGAGAGAGTGATGCTCTTGTCACTAAGCAACATAAATAGAGAAGAGTACCCATGGTTGTTTATTATATAAATAGTGCAATAATAAAGAGAAAGAACTAAAATTCTGACCTTTCTCCATTTCTTCATAAACCAGCCAAAATGGCAGCACAATGTCTGAATGTGTTAATATAATGGACAAGACACCATTTATATTTACAAACTTGACCTTCATAAGCAAATTTGGATGAAAATGACCAACATAATTTTTATCAGTAGGTTGGAGGCACAATATATGTGTAATTTCTACTTTTTCCTCCACTTATCTACTGATGAGTATGCAAGCTGCTGTCAAATCTTGGCTGTAAATAATACTGCAATGAACATGGGATATGTATATTCTTTTTAATTTATTTTTATTTTTTAATTTTATTTTTGTTACAGAAGTTTCTCCTTTTTTACCCCATTGACACCCTCCGCCCCATCCCCCCCACCCCCTACCTGGCTTTGTTGTCCATGTCCATTGGTTATACGTACCTGCATATGTGTTCTGTGGTTTATCTTTTCCCACCCCCTAACATCCCCTGTTCTGAGGGTTGTCAGTCTGTACCCTACTTCCACATCACTAGGTCTACCCTATTCCTCAGACTGTTATGTTCATTATATTCCACAAATAAGTGAGACCATGTGGTATTTGTCTTTTTCTGCTTGGCTTGTTTCACTTAGGATAATACTTTCCAGGTCCCTCCATGTCGTCTCAGAGGATAAGAGATCTTTCTTTCTTACAGCTGCATAGTACTCCATTGTGTATATGTACCACTGCTTTTTGATCCATTCATCTACTGATGAACACTTGGGCTGTTTCCAGATCTTAGCTGTTGTAAATAGTGCTACTATGAACATGGGTGTACATATATTCTTTCTGATTGGTGTTTCAGGCTTCTTAGGGTATATTGCTAGAAGTGGGATCACTGGGTCAAATGGCAGTTCAATGTTTAATTTTTTGAGGTAACACCGTACTGTTTTCCATAGTGGCTCCACCAGTCTGCATTCCACCAGCAGTGTACTAGAGTCCCCTTTTCTCCACACCCTCGCCAACACTTGTTGTTTGATAATTTATTGATGGCGGCCATTCTGACAGGTGTGAGGTGATACCTCATTGTTGTCTTAATTTGCATCTCTCTGATGATTAGTGATGTTGGGCATTTCTTCATATGTTTTTTAGCCATTTGTATGTCCTGTTTGGAGAGGTGTCTATTCAGCTCCTCTGCCCATTTTTTAATTGGGTTCTTTGTCTTCCTTTTGTGGAGTTGTATGAGCACTCTGTATATATTGGAAATTAACCCCTTATCTGATACATCATTGGCAATGATGTTCTCCCATACAGTGGGTTGCCTTTCCATTTTGATGATTGTTTCTTTTGCTGCTAAAATGGGTAATGGACATCAGCCTGCCTTTCCTGGCCCTGGACAAAATAGTGAGAGCCAAGGAGGTCAAATTAGATTTTTTATCTTCCTGCCCCCAACACTGGAAGATTTTCTCCCCTCCCAGTTTCCCATCTCTCCTCATGTGTCTGGGGTCTTTACTCTGTCCCTGCAGGACCTCCAGGCTGAGACTGTTTCTTGGACATTTCTAGCACTCTTCTTTCAAACTTGACACTTCTGTCTCATTTTCTCTTTCTTCTATAATGAATAGCAGTTGAATTCCACACCATTTCAGTTATATATCAATGGTCCAGGAATATTTGCATTTTAAACAAACATCTATCTGCTTCTCCTTTCCTTTGCAGAGGAATCAAACTCTTTCTTGACCCAGAAAAATAGTCTGAAAGGGGAGACTATCTTGATTTCTCTCACACTGATTGACTTAAAGACGAATCCCAGCCTCGCTTCTGCTTATTGAATTAGTCTCAAACAACATAGGCCACAGTATATTTATAATTCTCCATTGTATTCCATTGTGTACATGTACCACAGCTTTTTTTATCCACTCATCTAATATACAGTTGAAACTTGAACAACAGAGGTTTGAAATACACTGGTCCACTTATACACAGATTTAAAAAAATAAATACAGTAAATGTATTTTCTCTTCCTTATAATTTTTTAAGTAATATTTTCTTCTCTAGCTTACTTTATTGTAAGAATTCAGTATATAATTCATATAACATACAAAATATATGTTAATCAACTATTTGTATTATCAGTGTTGCTTTTGGTTAATACTAGGCTATTAGTAGTTAAATTTTGGGGAAGTCAAAATTATACATGGATTTTATTTATTTATTTTTTACTTTGTATTATTTTATTTTTTTTTACCTTTATTGTTGAAAGTATTACAAATGTTCCCCTCTTTTCCCCCATTGACCCCTCTCCTGCCTCACTACACTATTGTCTGTGTCCATTGTTTATGCATACATGTATATAAATTCTTTGGTACATCTCCTTTCACTTTCCCCCTTCCCTCTGAGGTTTGTCAATCTGTTTCCTGCTTTCATGTCACTGGATATATTTTGATTGGCACCTTGTTCATTATATTCCATAAGCAAGAGAGATCATGTGGTACTTGTCTTTCTCTAACTGGCTTATTTCATTTGGCATAATTATCTCCAGATCCCTCCATGTTGTCTCACAGGGTAAGAAATCTTTTTCTTACAGCTGCATAGTATTTCATTGTGTAAATGTACCACAGATTTTTTTTTATCCACTCATCTACTGATGGGCACTTGAGCTGTTTCTAGATCTTAGGTATTGTAAATAATGCTGTTATGAACATAGGGGTGCATTTGCTCCCTATGGTGTTTCAGGCTTCTTAGGATATACTTTGAGAAGTGGAATCACTGGATCAAATAGCAATTACATTTCTAACTTTTTGAGGAAACACCATATTGTTTTCCCATCAGCAGTCTACTAGAGTACCATTTTCTTCACACCGTTGCCAGCACTGTTGTTTGATTATTTGTTGATGGCAGCCATTCTGGCAGGTGTGAGGTGATACTTCATAGTAATTTTAATTTGCATCTCTCTGATGATTAGTGATGTTGAGCATTTTTACATATGCATTTTGACCATTAGTATGTCCTGTTTGGAGAAGTGTCTATTCAGGCCCTTTGCCCATTTTTTAATAGGATTCTTTGTCTTCCTTTTGTTGAGCTGTATGAGTACTCTATATATTTTGGATATTAACCACTTATCTGCTGTATCATTGGTAAATATGTTCTCCTAAAGAGTGGGAGAAGATTTTGATGCAGATTTATTTTGCTATGCAATAGCTTTATAGTTTGATATAGTTCCATTTATTAATTTTTCCTTTGTTTCTCTTTCCCTAGGTGAGGTATTGGTGAAAATTCTGCTACCTGTGAGGTCTGAGATTTTTCTGCCAACATTTTCTTCTAGAATTTTTATGGTTTCATAACTTACATTTGAGTGCTTTATCTATCTTGAGTTTATTTTTGTGTACAGTGTAAGTTGGGGGTCTAGTTTCATTACTTTATATGTACCTGTCCAATTTTCCCAACACTTTTTATTGAAAAGACTATATTTTCTCCATTGTATGATCTTGCCTCCGTTGTCAAATATTAATTGCACATAATGTCTTGGGTGTATTTCTGCGTCCTCTGTTCTGCTCCACTGATCTATATGCCTGATCTTGTGCCCATATCAAGCTGTTTTGATTACAATGTCTTTGCAGTATAACTGATATGCGGTAGTATGATCCCTCCGATTTTGTTCTTTTTTTTCAAGATTGCTGTGGTTATTGTTGTTGTTGTTTTGGTTCCATATAAACTTTTGGAGTATTTGTTCTAGAGCTGTGAAATATGTCATTGGTACTTTAATAGGGATTGCATTGAATATATATATATAGCTTTGGGTAGTATGGACATTTTAATAACGTTGATTCTATCAATCAATGATCATGGTATATGTTTCCACTTTTAAATATCTTCCTCTATTTTTTTCTCAATGTCCTGTAGTTTTCTGAGAATCACTCTTTTACCCCTTTGGTTAAGTTTATTATTAGGTATCTTAATTTCATTGTTGCAATTATAAATGGGATTTTTTTTTTTTTTTTTTGCATTTATCTTCAGATAGAGAGGGAGGGAGAGAGGATGGAAGAGAGAGACAGAGAAACATCAATGTGAGAGAGACACATTGACTGGTTGCCACCCACACGACCTCAACCAGGACCGGGGACAAACTGCAACCAAGATACATGCCCTTAGCAAGAACTGAACCTGGGACTCTCTGGTCTGTGGGCCAATGCTCTAACCACTGAGCAACTGGCCAGAGCAAGGATTGTTGTTTTTAGTTTTCCTTTCTGAGTGTTCATTATTGGTGTACAAGAATGCCATTGATTTCTAGATGTTGATTTTGTATCCTGCTACTTTGCCAAATTCATGTATTAAATCTAGTAGTTTTTTGATGGAGTCTTTGGGGTTTTCTATGTACAACATCATGTCATCTGTGAATAATGACAGTTTCACTTTCTCTTTTACAATTTGGATGCCTTTTATTTTTTCTTTTTGTTTGATAGCTGTGGCTAAGACTTCCAGAGCTATGTTGAATAAGAGTGGCAAAGTAGACATCCTTGTCTTATTCCTGTTTTAAGGGAAGTGCTTTTAGATTTTGCCCATTAAGTATTAAATTGGTTGTACATTTGTCATATATTGTCTTTATTATGTTGAGATATGATCCTTCTATTCCCACTTTGTTGAACATTTTTATCAGAAATGTGTGCTGGATTTTGTCAAATGTTTTTCAGCAGCTATTGATATGATAATATAATTTTTATCTTTCATTTTGTTTATGTGGTGTATCACATTTATTGATTTGCAAATATTGTACCAGACTTGCATCCCTGGAATAAATCCCACTTGACTGTGGTGAATAACTTTTTAAATATATTGTTAGATCTGATTTACTAATATTTTGTTGTGGATTTTGGCATCTATGTTCATCAAGGATAATGGCCTGTAATTTTCTTTCTTTTTTCTTTTCCTTTTTTTTTTTTGTAGTGTCTTTATCTAATTTTGGGATTAGGATTTATGCTGGCCTCATTAAAAGAGCTTGAAAGTCTTTCTTTCTATAGAATATTTTGGAATATCTTGAAAAGAATAAGTGTTAGTTCTTCCGTGAATGTTCGGTAAAACTCCTTGGTGTAGCTGTCCAGACCTGGGCTTTTGTTTGTTGTGAGTTTGTTATTAATGCTTCAATTTTCTTCATTATTATTGGTCTGTTAAGGTTTTCTGGCTTTCCCAGTTGAGTTTTGAAAGACTGTATGATTCTAAGATTTTTGTTTATTTTGCCAGGTTGTCCAATTTGTTGGTGTATAATTGTTCATAGTATTTTCTAATAGTCCTCTGTATTTCTGTGGTGTCAATTGTTACTTCTTTTTCATTTCTGATTTTATTTATTTGCATCTTTTCTCTTTGTTTCTTGGTGAGTGTGACTAAAGGTTCATCAATTTTTTCATCTTTTCAAAGAACCAGCTCTTGGTTTCATTGATCTGCTGTATTGGTTTTTACTCTCTACGTCATTTTCTTTCCCATCTGACTTTTATTATTTATTTTTTTCTACTTTGCATTTTTCTTTTTGTTCACTTACTAGTTCTTTAAGTTGTAGGGCTACATAATCTATTAGATAATTATCTTGTTTATTGAGGTAGGCCTGTAATGTCATGAACTTCCCCTCAGCACTGCTTTTGCTGTGTCCTGTATATTTTGTGTTTTTGTGTGTTCATTTTTATTGATTTCCAGTAAGTTTTTTATTTCTTCCTTGATGTCATTGCTAACCCATTTATTGTAATAACATGCTATTTAGCCTCCACATGTTTGAATGCCTTTGAGTGTTTGTATTGTAATTAATTTCTAGTTTCATTCCATTGTGATTTGAGAAGATGCTTGATGTGATTTCAGTCTTCTTGAACTTGTAGAGATTTAGTTTGTGTCCTAACATGTGGTCTATCTTTAAGAACGTTCTTTGTGCTCTTAAGAAGAATATATATTCTGTAATTTTGGGGGTATAATTTCCTGTAAATATCAATTAAATTCATCTGATCTAGTGCATTATTTAGGGCTTCTGTTTTCCTGTTAACTTTTGGTCTAGAGCAGCAGTTCTCAACCTGTGGGTCAAAACCCCTTTGGGGGTAGAATGACCCTTTCACAGGGGTCGCCTAAGACCATCAGAAAACACATATTTCCAATGGTCTTAGGAACCAAGACACTGCTCCTCTATCCATCTCCAGGTGGGTCCACCCACATGCAGATACGCCCACATACACCATGAGGACCTGTATTAAAGGGTTGTGGCATTAAGAAGGTTGAGAACCACTGGTCTAGAGGATTTATCCAGCAATGTCATTGGGATGTTTAAGTCCCCTACTATTCTTGTATTGTTATCGATCTCTTCCTTGAAGTCCTCCAGAAGTTTTAAAAGATAGTTTGGTGTTCCTATACTGGGTACATATATGCTTACCAAGTTTATATCTTCTTATTGGATGGATCCTTTTAATACTATGTAGGGCCTACTTTGTTTCTCATTTTGGCCTTCATTTTGAAGTGCTTTATCAGATGTGAGCATTGCTACCCCAGATTATTTTTTGTTTCCATTTTCTTGGAAAAAATGTTCCCATCTGAGGAAGCAAGATGGTGATGGGTGGGACTGGAGCATGGGTGAGTGTGTGAGAGTGTGAGTTAATATAAGCATGGAAGACCAACCTTGAGCAGTGCAGAGACATAGGGCAGAAGGTTCCTGAGCTGTGGACAGAAAGCAGATGACTATGTGGTAAGTGGCAAGTCAGCAAACCTTTCCCAGCATGGCGAGGAGGCCCTGCCATTTTGGGAGATCCTGGGTCTTCCCTGGGAGGAGGAAATGGGGAGTGATTGGGGTCCAGTGACCTGAGTCTACTAGAATTCCCTGCACCTGTCCAGTGAACTCAGCTGTGTTGGCACAGTCAGCACATAGTAGGTGACTGCAGCAGTAGCCGAAACCAACTGGGAGCTAGAGCCCCACCCCCAACAGCAGTGGCAGCTTGCCCAGGACTGCAGCAGAGCTGCAGCCCCACAGGCTACAGGCCCACAGAAGCATGCAGCCAGCCCAGGCTCCAGGCCCGTGGCAGTGTGGAGACCAGCTCAGACTCTAGGCCCATGGTGGATGGAGGCCAGCCCGGGTTCCAGGCCTGCCTGGCTCCAGGACTGTGGTAGCACAGCAGCCCACCCAGGCTCAAGGCAGCCCTTCCAGGCTCATAGGAGCACTAGCACCAGCTTGGGAGCCTGGCACCTTCCCCCACAGCAATAGTGACTGGGCAGAAGTAGAGCCCCACCACCAACAGGCATCAGACTGGTAGCTGAAACCATCCCCAGTGGCATCAGCAAAGACAGATCAAGAGTGGTGCCCCAAGACTGACAATTTCCAGAAGAGTGGGTGATGGGGGAGAGATAAACCACAGAACTTATATGCATGTATGCATGAACAATGGACATAGACAACAAAGCTGAGGATGGCAGGGAGGGAGGGGGAGGGTGAATCAGTGGGGCGAAAAGGAGAAACATCTGTAACAAAAATAAATTAATTAATTAATTTAAAAAAAAGAGTGGTGCCCCAGACCAAGCAGCAGGGCTAGGGCAGCTGAGACCTGCCCCTGACAACTGCAGCAGCAAAGTTGGAGTGGAGCCCCTCCCCCAAGCAGCAGAAAAATCCCAGGTATGGAGCATCCTCAGCCCCCAACAGCAGTAAAGGATTGGGACCTGAGAGCACCCCCTAGCAGCAAGAGCATCAGCAGCAGTAGCAGTGTGAACCGGGAGCTGATACTCGCCCCCAGTAGAGACTGATTCGGAGCTGAGTCCCACCAAGCAGCAGGGTTCCCCAACAGAACACCAGTGGGACCAACACACCCCATTAGCACACCAGAGGGACCCATGAACCCCAGAAACACACCAGTGGAATCCTCAAACCCCAGCAGCATACCAACAAAACCCATGAACCCCAGCAGGACACCAGCTGGACCCACATGCCCCAGAAGCATACCAGTGGAATCTACACACCCCAACAGTGTACTAGTAGAACCCCACACACCCCAGCAACATACAAAGGGTCCCACACACCCCAGCAGGGCACCAGATGGACCTGTGCACCCCAGGCAGCAGCAGCACATATCAACAGCTAAGACCCACTCCCAGGAGCATCAGCAGAAGCTGATCAAGAGCTGTACTCCAGCCCAAGCAGCAACAAGTCTCGGGGAGCCGAGACCTGCATAACAGCCCAATTCTAGCTGCCAGGTGTCTACCCTCCAGGACCCACAGCATACAAGAAAAGTCATACACCAAAAAGGCTGGGAGGCACAGCAGCCTTAACTGATACACACTTACCTGCCTACACATTCCAACATCCCTCACCAGGCTTAGAACTATCAGATTTCTAACATGGTGAGACAAAGAAACAGCACCCAAATGAAAAACAACAACAACAACAACAACAACAACAACAACAACAACAACAGGAATCATCAGAAAAGTAAGTACAGGAACTAGAAGAAAGCAACTTGTCAGATAAAGAATTCAAAGCAATGATTATAAGGGTTTTCAAACAATTTGATGATAACTACAAGCAACTTAGTAAGAATTATGAAGAGCTCACTGGGAACTACTTCAGCTTAAAAAATGAGGTAGAAGCTACACATAAAAAGGTAGAAGCTATATATAAAAATCAAGAGAAAATAAAGAATGACATACCTGATATAAAAAAATACCTTAGGCCCTGGCTGATTTGGCTCAGCGGTTAGAGCGTCGGCCTGCGGTCCAGAGAGACCCGGGTTCGGTTCCCGCTAAGGGCACGTACCTTGGTTGCAGTTTGTCCCCGGCCCTGGTCTGTCGTGCGGGTGGCAGCCACTTGATGTGTTCCTTTCACGTCGATGTTTCTCTCTCTCTCTCTGTTCCTCTCTCTCCCTCCCACTCTAGCTGAATAAAAAATGGAAAAATGTCTTCAGGTGAGGATAAAAAACAAAACAAAAAACAAATAAAAAATACCTTAGAAGGGTTCAATAGTAGATTATAAGAAACTGAAGACCAAATCAATGACTTAGAAGACAAGGTAGAGGAAAAAACAACCAAAAAGAGCAGCAAATAGAAAAAGAAAGTTTAAAAAGCAGGAGGAGAGTTTAAGGGAGCTGTGGGATAATACAAAACGTAACAACATTCACATTATAGGGGTACTGGAAGGAGAAGAATCAAAGAAAGGAATAGAAAACCTGTTTGGGGAAATAATGACAGAAAATTTTCCTAAACTGGTAAAGACAAAAGTCACACAAGTCCAGTAAACACAGAAAGTCCCAAGCAAGATGAGCCCAAAAGACCCATCATAATAAAAATGGCAAACATTAAAAACAAAGAAAGAATCTTAAAGGAAGCAGGAGAGAGACAGAAAGTTACCTACAAGGGAGCTCCCATTGAACTGTCAGCTGATTTCTCAATAGAAACACTGCAGGCCAGAAGGGAGTGGCATGAAGTGTACAAAGTAATGCAAGGCAAGGGTTTGAATCTAAGACAACTCTATTCAGCAAGATTATCGTTCAAAATCGAAGGAGAAATAAAGAGCTTCACAGATTAAAAAAAAACAAACAAACAAAAAAAAAACTAAAGGAATTTACCACCACCAAACCAGCACTGCAAGAAATGCTAAAGAAACTGTTGTAGGAAGAAGAAGAAATGGAGAAAGACAAAGAGGAACACAGGCATAAAATAAAACTAATAACTATCTATCAATAATAACCTTAAATATAAATGGCTTAAATGCTCCAATCAAAAGACATAGCGTAGCTGATTAGATAAGAAAACATGACCCATATATATGCTGTCTACAAGAAACTCACTTCAAAACAAAAGACTCAGACGAGATGAAAGTGAAGGGATGGAAAAAAATTTACCAAGCAAATGGAAATGAAAATAAAGCTGGTGTAGCAATACTCATATTTGACAAGACAGACTTTAAAATGAGGGCCATAATAAGAGACAAAGAAGGTCACTACATAATATTAAAAGGATCAATCCAACAAGAGGATATAACCCTGTTAAACGAATACGCATCAAATATGGGAGCTCCAAAATATATTTAAAAACTTCTGGAGGACTTCAAGGGAGAGATCAATAGCAATACAATCTTAGTGGGTGATTTTAACACTCCACTGACACCACTGAATAGATCTTCTAGACAAAAACTTAACAAGGACATAGAGTCCTTAAATGATGACTTAGATTAGTTGGACTTAATTTATATTTACAGAACATTTTACCCCAAAGCTGCAGAATATACATTCTTCTCAAGTGCACACAGGACATTCTCAAAGATGGACCACATTAGGACACAAAGTAAGTCTCTACAAATTCAAAAAGTCTAAAATCATATCAAGCATCTTCTTGGACCACAGTGGCATGAAACTAGAACTCAATTATAACAAAAACATGCAAAAATATTCAACACTTGGAGGCTAAATAGCATGTTATTAAACAACAAATGAGTTACCAACGATATCAAGGAAGAAATTGAAAACTTCCTGGAAACCAATGAAAATGAACACACAACATCACAAAATTTATGAAATGCAGCAAAAGCAGTTCTGAGAGAGTTTATAGCACTACAGGCCTACCTTAAGAAACTAGAAAAATTCCTAATTGATTCTAACCCAGTGGTTCTTAACATTCCTAATGCTGCAACCCTATAATACAGTTCCTTATGTTGTGGTGAGCCCCAACTATAAAATTTTTTTTGTTGCTACCTCATAATTGTAATTTTGCTACTGTAATGTCTGAGGTGACCCCTGTGAAAAGGTCATTTGACCCCCAAAGTGGTTGTGACCCCCAGGTTGAGAACCGGGACTCGAACCCTACAACTTAAGATCTAGAAAGAAAACAAAAAGAAAAATTCAGAGCAAGTAAAAGGAAGGAAATAGTACAAGTCAGAGCAAAAATAAACAACATAGAGACTAAAAATACAGTTCAAACGATCAATGAAACAAAAAGCTGGTTCTTTGAAAAGATAAACAAGATCAATGGACCTTTAGCCAGACCCACCAAGAAACAAAAAAAGAGGACCCAAATAAACAAAATCAGAAACAAAAAAAAAAAAGAAAAGAAAAGAAAATTAACAACTGACACCACAGAAATACAAAGAATCATCAAAACATACTATGAACAATTATACACCAACAAATTGAACAATGTAGGCCAGTGGTTCTCAACCTTTCTAATGCTGCGACCCTTTAATACAGTTCCTCATGTTGTATGTGGACATATCTGCATGTGGGTGGACCCGCCTGGAGACTGATAGAAGAGTGGTGTCTCAGTTACTAAGACCACCAGAAATAGGTGTTTTCCAATGGTTTTAGGTGACCCCTGTGAAAGGGACGTTTGACCTCCAAAGGGGTCATGACCTACAGGTTCAGAATGGCTGACCTAGGCAAAATGGACAAAATTTTAGAAACAAACTGTTTCCCAAAACTAAATTGGGAAGAGATAGAAAACTTGAACCGACCAATAACAACAAAGGAAATTGAAGATGTAATTAAGAAACTCCCAGCAAACAAAAGCCCAGGCCTGGATGGCATCACAGGAGAGTTTTCCAAACATTCAAAAGTCTAATACTCATTCTTCTCAAACTATTCGATAACATCCAAAAAGACAGGAAACTTCCAATCTCATTTTATGAGGTCAGCATATTCCTAATTCAAAAACCAGATAAAGACACTACAAAGAAAGAAAACTATAGGCCAATATCTCTGATAAATTCAAATGTCATAATCCTTCACAAAATATTAGCAAATCAGATCCAGCAATACATTAGAAACACTATTCACCATGACCAAGTGGGATTCGTCCCAGGGATACAAGGATGGTACAGTATTCGCAAATCAATAAATGTGATACACCACATAAACAAAATGAAAGATAAAAATCATATGATCATATTAATAGATACTGAAAAAGCATCAGACAAAATCCAGCACCCATTTCTGATAAAAATGCTCAGCAATGTGGGAATAGAGGGATCATCTCGACATAATAAAGGCCATATATGAAAGGCCTACAGCCAATATCATATTCAATGGGCAAAAACTAAAACATTTCTTTTAAGAGGTTAAGTGTTGGCCTGCAGACCAGAGAGTCCTGGGTTTGGTTCTTGCTAGGGGCACGTACCACCAAAATAAAAACAAAATAAAACTTGTGTGTGTGTGTGTGTGTGTGTGTGTGTGTGTGTTTCACCTATGGCACATCTCAGTACTCTAGATGTACTCTATTTTTTTTTATTAATTAATTTTTGTTACAGAGGTACTCTATTTTTTTTTATTAATTAATTTTTGTTACAGAGGTTTCTCCTTTTCCCCCCACTGATTCCCCCCTCCCTGCCTTTCCCCAGTTTGTTGTCCATGTCCACTGTTCATGCATACATGCATATAAGTTCTGTGGTTTATCTCTCCCCCACCACCTCCTCTCCTGGGGATTGTCAGTCTGTACATCACGTCCATGTCTCTGGGACTACCCCATTCCTCAGACTGTTATTTTCATTATATTCCACAAATAAGTGAGAGCATATGAAACTTGTCTTTCTCTGTTTGGCTTGTTTCACATAGGATGATATTTTCCAGGTCCCTCCATGTAGTCTCAAAGGATAAGAGATCTTTCTTTCTTACAGCTGCGTAGTACTCCATTGTGTATATGTAAAACAGCTTTTTTATCGATTCATCTACTGATGGACACTTGGGCTGTTTCCAGATCTTAGCTATTATAAATAGTGCTGCTACAAACATATATTTTTTCTGATCAGTGTTTCAGGCTTGTTAGGGTATATTCCTAGAAGTGGGATCACTGGATCAAATGGGAGTTCAATTTTTAATTTTTGGAGGTAACACCATATTGTTTTTCATAGTGGCTGCACCAGTCTGCATTCCCACCAGCAGTGCACTGGAATCCCCTTTTCTCCACACCGTTGCCAACACCTGTTGTTTGATGATTTGTCAATGGTGGCCATTCTGACAGGTGTGAGGTGATACCTCATTGTTGTTTTAATTTGCATCTTTCTGATGATTAGTGATGATGAGCATTTCTTCATATGTTCTTAGCCATTTGTATGGCCTGTTTGGAGAGGTGTCTATTTAGTTCCCCTGCCCATTATTTTATTGGGTTCTTTGTCTTCCTTTTGTGGAGTTGTATGAGCACTCTATATGTATTGGAAATTAACCCCTTATCTGATATATCATTGGCAATTATGCTCTCCCATACAGTGGGTAGCCTTTCCGTTTTGATGATTGTATCTTTTGCTGTGCAGAAGCTTTTGAGTTTGATGTAGTCCCATGTGTTCATTTTCTCCTTTGTAAAACAAAACTTTTTTTAAAGAACAAGGTGGAAGATGGTGGTGGGCAGGACCGGTGGGAGGGTGAATGTGTGAGAGAGTGAGTGAGTGTGTGAGAGAGTGTGATGTGGATGTGAATGTGGACAACCAAACCCAAGCAGTGCAGATTCACGGAGCAGAAAGTTTCTGTGCTGTGGACTGGACTAGCTAGCTACCACAGTAAGCGGCCCTTCAAGGCACTTCTGCCTGCGCTATGGGAAGATACCACCATTTTGGAAGATCTTGGGTCTTCCCTGGCAGGAGGAAGTGGGTGCGGCTAGGGCGCAGCAATCTGAGCCCACCAGCGCACCTGGCACCATCAAACCAGTGGACACTCTGTGTCAACCCAGACTGGTGCTCTGTAGCTGAGCTCCCAAGGTGCCCAGCACCATCCCCCATAGTAGCAGCCCAATCAGAGTCAAGATATACCCCCAGCAACAGAGGCTAGGGAGCAGACAACAGAAGCACAGACCAGCAGCTGAGATCCATCCCCAAAAACTACAGCAAAAGGTGAGCAGGAGTTGAGCCCCACAAGGTAGCAGCACTTCTCAGCCACCAGCAGCAGGACTAGGGGCTCCACAGAGGCCTGTGTGGTCCAGTAGCCCACAGGAGCAGTGGGAAACTGGAGCCTAAGGGAGAAAGGTGTTATCCAGCTGCCCTCCTGTGGGAAGAGCATGGTGTGGGGGCACCAGAGAGGCCTGTGTGACCCAGCAGGGACTGCGCCATCCAGTTACCCACAGGACCTGCAGGGAGCTGAATCACCAGAGAGGCCTGTGTGACCAAGCAGCCCATAACATAGGCACAGAGCCAGGTCCCCAAAGGGACTGTGCGATCCAGTTACCTGTGAGACCTGCAGGTTGCAGAAAGGCCTGTGCAACCCAGCTGCGCACAAGATCGGTATAGAGGATGTGAAAATGGAGGCAGAGTGAATAGAAGCTACGCAGACGATCTCCCACGACCAAATGGAAATTCCAACTAAAATAAAGACAAATCCTCAGAAAAAAGCAACAGAAAAGCAGCAGGACAAGACCATATAGCCAGGGATACTGGTAGGATCTGTGGAGGTGCAAGAGGGTGGCAGACTGGGAGCCCATGGACAGCAGCAGTCTTAGATGTGAACAGCACCCTTGGGGAATAAAGACCAAGCCTGCTCCACAGCACAGAGAGCCAGGACAGAGCACTAAAATAGCCACTGCTACTGCAGAAGAAGGGAAAACTGGGCTGGAACTCTGTGGGGACAACTGGGATTTGGAGGGAACTCAGAATTTTTGCTGAGTTGCAGCCACAAAGGAAGGTGGCTGGTGTGCTCCTTCCCAGAGATGTGGGGAAAAGCAGCAGCACCCCCCCCCCGCCCCCCGTTGGAAATTCAGCCTTTCCCAGGTGAGAGAAAGAAATGCAAATTGAGGCAAATTGAGGCTTATTGCACCCCCTGGAAATCTTCTGATGTAGAACACCAGAGCTACATTCGAAAGCACTGAGTAACTGAGATTGCTCCACCAGGAAAAAGCTAGAGAATAACTGAACCTTTCCTGGGCTTGCAAATCTACCCGGGAAAGTGAGACTTGACAGTGGTGTTTAATAGGAGCCCTCCCAGGCTCATCCAAACCCAGTAGAGGGAGCCACAAACAGCAGAACATCAACACCCACAGGGAAAATTTGCAGGCGCCAAAACCTACTGAGACAGCCAAAATGGTGAAACAAAGAAATAAATCCAAAATGAAAGAACAAGAGAATTCTATTGAAGATGAGATAAATGAAATGCAGCTAAGCAAATTATCAGAGGTAGAGTTCAGAGCCATGATCTTGAGGAAGCTCAACAGTTTGTGTAAGGACATGAGCACCAGGAGTAAAGATATAGAAACATTGAAAATCAACCAAGTGGAAATGAAGAATAACATAGCAGAAATTAAGAACACATTGGAAGGACTAACCAGCGGAGTAGAAGAAGCTGAGGACCGGATCAGTGAATTAGAAGACAGGGTAGAAAAAAATCAACCAATCAGAAAACCAAAAGAAAAAAAAGAAAAGAATTAAAAAACAGGAAGACAGCTTAAGAGTACTGTGGGACAACTGGAAACATAATAACATTTGCATCTTAGGAGTCCCCAAAGAGGAAGAAAATGGGTGAGGGTTACAGAATATATTTGAAGAAATAGTGACAGATAAAACTTTGCTAACTTGGTGAAGAAAGAAGACATTCAAGTTCAAGAAGCACAGAGAGTCCCAAGTAAGAAGAACCCAAACAGGCCCACACCAAGACACATAGTAACCAAAATGCCAAAAATTAAAGACAAAGAGAGAATACTAAAGGCAGCAAGAGATAAGCAACAGGTTACCTACAAAGGTAACCCCATAAGTCTCTCAGATGACTTCTCAACAGAAACACTACAGGCCAGAAGGGAGTGACATGAAGTAATCAAGGTCATGAAAAACAAGGATCTGAATCCAAGACTACTCTATCCAGCACAGCTATCATTCAAAATAGAAGGTCAAATAAAAAGCTTTCCGGACAAAAAAAAAAAAGGCTAAGGGAATATATTAACATCAAACCAGCACTGCAAGATATGCTAAAGGGACTGCTGTAATTAGTAGAAATAGAAAGAAAAATAGAACCACACTAAACAAAAATGGCAATAAATAAGTACATATCAATTATCACCTTAAATGTGAATGGTTTAAATGCTCTGATAAAAAGACACAGAGTAGCCTTGGCCAGTGTAGCTCAGCAGTTAGAGCATCGGCCCGTGGTCCAGAGAGACCCGGGTTGAATTCCTGCTAAGGGCACATACCTTGATTGCAGTTTGTCCCCGGAATTGGCTAGGTTGTGCACATGGCAACTACTTGATGTGTCCCTCTCACATCAATGTTTCTCTCTCTCTCTCCCTCCCACTCTATCTGATCAAAAAATGGAAAAATGTCCTCAGGTGAGGATAAAAAAAAAAAAGACAGAGTAGCTCACTGAATAAGAAAGCATGACTCATCTGTATGGTGTTTACAAGAGACCCTCCTCACAACAAAAGACTCAGATAGGTTGAAAGTGAAGGGATGAAAATATATCTTTCAAACAAACAAAAAGCAAAAAATAGCTGGAGGAGCAATAGTCATATCTGATAAAGTAGATTTCAAAATGAAGAGCGCCCTGGCTGGTTTGGCTCAGAGGTTAGAGTGACAGCCTGCAGTCCAGAGAGACCCTAGTTCGGTTCCTGCTAAGGGCATGAGGGCATGTACTTCAGTTGCAGTTTTTCCCTGGCCCTGGTTGGGTCATGCGGGTTGCAGACACTCGATGTGTCCCTTTCATGTTGATGTTTCTCTCTCTCTCTCCAGCTCTGTCTGAATAAAAAATGGAAAAATTTCCTCGGGTGAGGATAAAAAAAAAAAAAAGTTGACTCAAAATGAAGGCCATAACTAGAGACAAAGAAGGCCACTACATAATATTGAAAGAATCTGTCCAACAGGAAGATATAACCTTGGTAAAGATATATGCATCCAATATAGGAGCACCAACATATATTAATAATCTTTTGGAGGACTTCAAAGGAGAAATCAAAGCAATACAATCATAGCAGGGGAGTTCAGTACCCCACTGACATCACTAGATAGATCTTCTAGACAAAAAATTAACAAGGAAGCACAGATTCTAAATGAAGCACTAGATCAAATGGATTTAATAGATATCTATGGAGAATTATACCCCAAAACTGTAGAATTCATATTCTTCTCAAGTGCACATGGGATATTCTCAAAGATAGACCACATGTTAGGGCACAAACTAAGTCTCAACAAGTTCAAGAAGATTGAAATTATATCAAGCATCTTCTCAGATCATAAAGAAATGAATTGAAACAAAAACATGCAAATTAAAACAACAATGAGGTACCACCTTACACCTGTCAGAATGGCCACCATCAACAAATCATCAAACAACAAGTGTTGGCAAGGTTGTGGATAAAAGGGGACTCTAGTACATTGCTGGTAGAAATGCAGACTGGTGCAACCAATATGGAAAACAATATGGTGTTACCTCAAAATATTAAAAATTGAACTTCCATTTGACCCAGTGATTCCACTTCTAGGAATATACCCTAAGAACCCCAAAACACCAATCAGAAAGAATATGTGTGCCCCCATGTTCATAGAAGCACTATTTACAATAGCTAAGATCTGAAAACAGCCCAAATGTCCATCAGTAGACAAATGGATAAAAAAGCAGTGGTACATAAACACAGTGGAGTACTACACAGCTGTAAGAAAGATCTCTTATCCTTTGAGATGACATGGAGGGACCTGGAGAGTATCATCCTAAGCAAAACAAGCCAAGCAGAGAAAGACAAATACCACATGATCTCACTTATTTGTGGAATATAATGAACATACAATCTGAAGAATGGGGTAGTTTCAGAGACGTGGAAGTGGGGTACAGACTGACAATCACCCGAAGAGAGGGTGGTAGGGGAGAGATAAACCACAGAACTTATATGCATGTATGCATGAACAATGAACATGGACAACAAAGATGGGGACAGTGCAGGGAGGGTGGGAGAGGGGGTATCAGTGGGAGGGGGGGGCGGAGAAACATCTGTAACAACGTTAAATTAATTAATTAAATTTAAAAAAGGAAAGTAATCTACTATATAAATGAATTTTGCAAAGTAGTAGGATACAAAATTAATGTCAAGAAATTGATGCCATTCTTATACACCAACAATGAACTCACAGAAAGAGAAACTAAAAAAAAAAAAATCTCACTTACCATTGTGGCAAAAAGATTAAGATACCTAGGCACAAACTTAACCAAAGAAGTAAAGGACCTCTTTGCAGAAAACTACAGGTCATTGATAAAAGACATAGAGGAAGATATAAAAAAGTGGAAGCATATACCTTGTTCATGGATTGCAAGAATCAATATCATTAAAATATCCATATTACCCAAAGCTATATATATATATTCAAAGCAATCTCCATCAAAATACCAATGATATACTTCACAGAACTAGATCTAATATTCCATATGTTTTTATGGAACCAAAAAAGGCCCTGAATAGCCACAGCAATTTTGCAAAAGAAGAACAAAGTAGGAGCGATCACATTACTAAACATCAGATTATACTACAAAGTTACTGTAATCAAAACAGCCTGGTACTGGCACAAGAACAAGCATATAGATCAATGAAACAGAACAGAGAACCCAGAAATGGACCCAAGACAATATGCTCAATTAATATTTTGCAAAGGGGGCAAGAGCATACAGTGGAGTAAATGGTGTTGGGAAAATTGGACAGCTACATGAAAAAAAATTAAGCTATACAACCAACTTACACCATACACAAGAATAAACTCAAGATGGATTAAAGATTTAAATGTGACTTTTGATTCCATAAAAATCCTAGAAGAAAATGCTGGCAAAAAATTTCAGACAATATGCTGCAGAATTTGCATTGATACATCACCTAAGGCAAGAGAAACAAAGGAAAAAATAAACACATGGGACTACATCAAACTCAAAAGCTTCTGCACAGCAGAAGAAACCACAACCATCAAAATGAAAAGGAAACCCACTGTATGGGAGAGCATAATTGCCAATGATACATCAGATATGGGGTTAATTTCCAAAATATATAGAGTACTCACACAACTCAACAAAAGGAAGACAAAGAACCCAGTTAAAAAAAAATGGGCAGAGGAGCTAAATAGACCCTTCTCCAAACAGGACATACAAATGGCCAAAAGATAGATGAAAAGATGCTCAATGTCACTAAACATCAGAGAGACGCAAATTAAAACAACAATGAGGTATCACTTCACACCTGTCAGAATGGCTGCCATCAACAAATCATCAAACAATTGTTGGCAAGGGTGTGGAGAAAAGGAGACCCTAGTACTGCTGGTGGGAATGCAGACTGGTGCAGCCACTATGGAAAACACTATGGTGTTACCTCAAAAAATTAATAATTGAATTGCCATTTGACCCAGTGATCCCACTTCTAGGAATACACCCTAAGAAGCCTGAAACACCAATCAGAAAAAATATATGTACCTCCATGTTCATAGCAGCACTATTTCCAGTAGCTAAGACCTAGAAACAGCCCAAGTGTCTATCAGTAAATGAGTGAATAGAAAAGTCATGGTACATATACACAATGGAGTACTATGCAGCTGTAAGAAAGAAAGATCTCGTATCCTTTGAGACGACATGGAGAGACCTGAAAAGTATTATTCTAAGTGAAAAGGGCCAAGCAGAGAAAGACGAATATCACATGATCTCACTTATTTCTGGAATATAATGAACTAAACAAACTGATGAACAAAATAGACCCAGAGTCATAGAAGTAGGGTACAGACTGACAATCCTCAAAAGGGAGATGAGGGAGGAAAGTGATAAACCACAGAACTTATATGCATGTATGCATAACTGATGGACATAGACAACAAATCTGGGAACGGGGTGGGAGGGGATGGGGAGGAGGATTTCAATGGGGGAAAAAGGTAGAAACAACTGTAACAAAAGTAAATTAATAAAAAAAGTTTTTTTTTCCATTCCTGCATTTTTATCCTTTGTGAATCTTTTTTTTCTGAGGTGGGTCTCTTGTAGACAGCATATATGTGGATCATGATTTCTTATCCATTCTGCTACTCTGCATCTGTTGATTAGAGCATTTAATTTATTTACATTTAATGTTATTATTTAAATGTACTTATTTATTTCTATTTTTATTTATAATGCTTGTGTTTCTCTCTTTTTCTTCTACTTATTACAGCAGTCCGTTTAACATTTCTTACAGTTCTGGTTTGGTGGTGACATATTCCTTTAGCCTTTTTTTTTTTTTTGTATGTTAAACTCTTTATTTTATTTTCAATTTTGAATGCTATCCTTGCTGGATAGAGTAGTCTTGGATTCAGTTCCTTGTTTTTTTTATTATTTTGAATACTTCATGCCATTTCGTTCTGGTCTCTAGTGTTTCTGTTGAGAAATCAGCTGATAGCATTATTTGTAGGTACCTGTTGTTTTTCTTTTGCTGCCTTTAGGATTCTCTTTTTGTCTTTAATTTTGACATTTTAATTATAACGTATCTTGGTGTGGGCCTATTTAAGTTCTTCTGGCTTTAGAGTTTCTGTGTTTCCTGAACTTGTACACCTTTTTCCTTCACCAAGTTAGGAAAGTTTTTTGCCATTATTTCTTTAACAGATTCTGTAACCCTTGCTCATTTTCTTCTTTTTCTGCTACTCCTATGATCTGGATGTTGTTTCTTTTCATATTGTCCTACAGCTCTCTTAAACTGTCCTCTTGTGTTTTAATTGTTTTCTTTTCGTCTTTTTCTTTTTTGTTGTTGTTGTTGTTGTTCACTGATTAAGTAATTTTTTTCTACCCTGTCTTCTAATTTTCTAACCTGATCCTTGGCTTCCTCAAATCTGCTGGTTATTCTTTCCAATGTGTTATTTCTGCTATGTAATTCTTGATATCTCATTGGTCATATTTCACTGTTTCTATATATTTTCTCATGCTGTTGAGCATTATTATAATCATTACTCTAACTTCTATATCTGATAACTTGCTTATCTCTATTCACTTATCCCTTCTTCTATAGGATTCTCATGTTCTTTCATTTGGGATTTGTTTCTTTGTTTCGCCATTATAGCAGTCTCAGTGTGGTTTTGAGCCACTAAAATCTTCCTGTGGATATCAATGTTCCACACATTGTGGCTCTCTCTGCTCGATTTGAATATTTATGGAAGGGACCAAGCTGAACACCAATGTCTTGTCTTGCAGGGCAAGGCAACACTCAAATACATCAGAGATTTGTCTCTGCCTGCAAGCTAATTGTTAATCTCAGTCACTTAATGAGTCTCAAATTATGATCCTCAGCTGGACATAAACTTCTCCCCAGTGGGCAGAGTGAGAGAATTTTCAGGGTGTGGGACAGCTGTTTTCCCCTGGGCTACAGCTGCTTTGAGAGGAAAACTGCCAGAAACAGATGGTTTTTGCAGTGTTGGTCAGTGACAAAGCACAGAGATCTAGGCAGCTACTTTCACATCTTGGTTCCCAGAGCCACAAACCTAAAAAATGTTAAGAGAAAGACAAGTTTCATATGATCTCACTTATTTGTGGAATATAATGAACATAACAGTCTGAGGAATGGGGTAGTCCCAGAGACGTGGAAGTGGGGTACAGACTAACAATCCCCAGAAAAAAGGGTGGTGGGGGAGAGTTAAACCACAGAACTTATATGCATGTATGCATGAACAATGGACATGGCCAACAAAGCTGGGAACAGGTCGGGGAGGGAGGGGGAGGGGGAAATTAGTGGGGGAAAAAGTAGAAACATCTGTAACAAAAATAAATAAATTAAAAAAGAAGAAAACAACAACAAGGCTTAAAATACTCAGAGACCTATCTCTATATATAGGTTGTCTGGTAGTCTCTTACAGTTAATAAGCCTCAGGTGATAGCTCTGTGATAGGTGTTGTTAACTCCTTTTGGCAGGCAGGGTGAAATTCCAGTGGGTGGTGCAGTTGCTTTCCCCCAGGGCTATAGCTGCTTTGATGGGAGAACTCTGCCTGAGAAAAATAGTTTCTGTGGTATTGGAGTATGACTAAGCATAGGGCTTCTGATGACCTCTTTCCCAGCCCTCTCTCCAGTACCATGAACCCCTGACTCTCCTTGTGCAGCTCCAGTTCAGTCATCCCTCCCTCTCCCAGAGCACAAAGTGAGATGCTGTAGCTGAAATTTAGTGCACTGGTCCTTCAGGCAGGTGCCCATGTCCCCATTGCCTCTCCCCAACGGATAGGACCTCAGAGGCTCTGGTGTTTTTCATAGCCAGGTGTTATATGAGTGCCTTCTCCTGTTCCACCACTCTGTGTTGGGGAGCCAGGCTTGGAGTTCAAACTTCAGACTTCTCAGAAGGAACTTCTCACAGCTAAGATAGCCCTCAACTGCTGCCTGTGGGAGCCCAGCCAGCCCTCTCACACCTCCCACCAGACTCGGTTTGGGCTCTTCTTTATGTCCTTGGTTATGAGTTCTCTCCAGTTTGTCTTCAGTTGATTATTCTGGATAATTTTTCTTTTAATTTTAGTTGTAATTCCAGTTTGGTTCTGGGAGATTGTCAGTGTAGCTTCCATTCACTCTGACACAATTTTTCAGTTCTCCTACATGAATTTTGGACTGTACCGGGGTTGGCATCCCTAATCCCTAGGTTGTTCAAGATTTAACTGTAATCTTAAAATCCTAAAAGTGGCTCTTTGTTAACAGGTAATTTATTTGCTAAACAGCATTTGTTTTTAATGTATTGTTTTTTACATCATTTCCCTCTAGGAACTAGTATAAACTCTTTCTAATTATTTGTTGCATTTAAAAAGTATAATAGTACCTTTAGAAAATAAACACATAATTCAGTATTTTTATTAGTTCAGATATTTTCCCATCTCTGAATTACAATTTTTTCTACATAGAATAAATGTTACTGTGAAAACAAATGTTGCACTAGAAGAAAACAAATTTGAGAAAAAGATGTATCTATGGTATTCTTTTAGGGCTTTTGGTTTTACAAAAGAGAACAAAATCTACTTGTCTTAAGCCAGAGTGAAATTGGTTAGATAATGTTGGAGAATTCTTAAAATTAGTAGAAAGTCTCGGGAATAAATGACTAGGAACCAAGAGAAGCTGGGTGGCTGGAACCTTGGCCAAGGCCACAGCCCAGAACAAGCAGGGTGGGCTCCATCATTGCTGTCCCAGTACTGCCATCCCCGCCTGGACCCCACCAGAGCCATGTCAGTGTCTGTGTGTCTGTGAGTTGGTGCTTCTTTGCTCTGATCACTGACTTCAGTTTTAAAATCAGTTGGCTGAACTCAGGCCACATGCTTGTACCTTGTAGCCAGGAGGTAGATAAAGGGTATATTTGCCTCTCAGTTTTAGTAGCAGGAGCTGGGCCTGCTTCCACTAACACCTCCTGGGAATTCCCCAATTATCTTAATGCTGGGTATCTAAAAATAACACCAAAACTTAAATCTAACTCAAGCCAAAACTCAACATCCTTGCAGGTAAAACTTTCGGGCAAGTGTAGGCAAAATTTAGCTTTTTTAAATAATCAACCCAGGTTTCAACTTCCTTAACTACACAGAGATGAGTCTGAATATCCCCACTTGTGTTCCTTGGGCATCTGGCTCTTTTTCCATGGGAGGCAATTCCATTACATGCAGGGCTCATGGGCCCATAGTCATGAAAAGAACAAGCAGGCTGCCCTAAAGGATAAGATCAAATTTTTTTTCCAGAAAATTATGCAAAATATCAAATGATATTATATAGGGTGAAGTAAAGATTTGTATTGAAATGCGCACACGACACACTTTCTTTATGATGATAGCACTTTTTTATTACATCAATAGAGGCATTCTGGAACTACCATAGTAGGATACATGATTTTAATAAATCAATGAAACTCAGATGGAATTTTGATCTTGAGATTAAGCTATATAAGTAAATATCACACACACATTTGATACATAAGTCAATTTATTTAATAATATAATACATTATATATGTTACATGTTAATATAGAATATAGAACATAAGATATAACTATAATATATGACATAATCATATATTAAACATGATGTAGGATGTATTATATATAATATATATAAAATATCATAACAGTATAGCATATAGTTTGTTTTATTTCATTTTTTAAAAATTGTCTCTGTATACATCTTATTCTTTGTTTGACCATTTTGAAACTGAAAACTTAAGTGACAGCCTAATAAACTAAGTATTATTATTTGTTAAACAGGTGATTAGAGAGAGGGTTAAAGTAATATGTTTAATGATTTATTTGGAGTCTCTTTTTGTAATTGGCTTCTTTGTTTCTGTCTACATAATGGGGAAATGAAAAGTTGGCTGGATGTCATTTTAAGCTACTATTCATTCTCATTTCCCCATTTTATTTTTATAAAACTATTTCAGTGGTTAGTTCAAGACATTCAATATATTTAATTAAATAATCAATGAGTGATCAGTATGAGAACAGTAGAAAGCAGAAGAGGAGAGTTGAAGAAGTTTTCAACAAAACAGAGATAACAGAAGAATGAATAGGTGAATAAAACACAAAGACCTTAATAAAGGACCTGCTAAAGCCAGGAGTCCAAGAAGGAAAACTTGCTTCCTATGCCTTTTTCGACCATCTCGCTATGTCCCAGGAGAGGCCACTCTTTCACCTGGGAGCACTCTTTTGGTCGTGAAAATGTCTACTACGGGTTTAGGAATAAACATGCATACAGTCTTACTTTTTCATAAGAATAGCCTCATTCTCTATTCTGTCAGTGGAGATGGTCTCTATTCACCTACATGTATTGGGGAGGAATTTGATAACCTGCTTTATGGCAGAACTCTTTTCTAACTGATATCAAGTCTTCCACAGAACTTGGGAATCCCAGTACAATGGGGAATTTAGCCTTCCCAGGTGTGAGTTTCCATGATGCATAAGTCAGAGGAGAAAGCACTATTATGTAGTGCTCATGGCTAAGAGCTATGTAGTTAGAGAGATTTGTGTGAAACTCATAGCCACACAATGTACTAGATACATGCTCATCTAAACCCCTGTGTACTCACCCACAGCATGGGAGAAATCACTGTACCATTGGAAAGAGTGCATGAGTGAAAGGCTCCTAGGTTGCTGCTTGGTATGCAGTGATTATTTTACTTAGAATATGGTTGTTAATTCTTATATGCTGTCTAGTTTTATAAAAAGTTTCACATATTTTTTTCTCATTTGATCCTTACTATCACCTATGTTGTAGACATTTTTAGTGTATTTTATAAAAATTCTTTAAGCTAACAGATATTGAAATAATTTATTAAGGTCCCTCAGACTAGTAATTGATAGGAGTGGAGTTTTAATTTAGGTATTCTTATTTTAGAACATTTTCCTGGACTCTTGGCAACCAATATTTTTTGTCTCCTTCTCCATGAGAATTACTTCTTTTTTTTTTTTTTTTTTTTTAATCCTCACCCAAGGACATTTTTCCATTTTTTGTTCAGGTAGAGTGGGAGGGAGAGAGAGGAACAGAGAGAGAGAAACATCGATGTGAAGGGACACATCGAGTGGTTGCCACCCGCACAACCGACCAGGGCCGGGGACAAACTGCAACCGAGGTACGTGCCCTTAGCGGGAACCGAACCCGGGTCTCTCAGGACCGCAGGCCGACGCTCTAACCGCTGAGCCAAACCGGCCAGGGCGAGAATTACTTCTTTATAATTAATGCATCCTTTAAATTTAAATGGACTAGATATGCTCCTATTGTCTGTGATATCTTAAGTTAATGTCATTATTTTCTTTTGTTTTTTAAGTTCTCACCTGAGGATATTTTTCCATTGCTTTATAGACAGAAATGGGGAGAGAGAAAGAAACATTGATGTGATTGGTTGCCTCCTGCATGACCCCCACCGGGGCTGGGGATCAAATCTGCAACCCAGGTGCCCTTGACCAGGAATCAAACCTGCAACCTCTGGGTCTACAGGCTGACTCTCCAACCACTGAGCCAAACTAGCCAGTGCTAATGTCACTATAATTTTTATGTCCCAATTATGATTTTACAATTCACATGTGTATACACTGAGACTTTTGCATTAAAATAGAACTTTAAATGTTATTATAATTTAATAACTAGTATAAAAACATGTTTTTTAATATAGTTGCTTCTATTTCTATTTTATTTTTTTAATTTTATTTTTTGTTTTTATTTATTTATTTATTTTTAATAATTAATTTTTGTTACAGGGGTTTCTCCTTTTTCCCCCACTGATTCCCCCCTCCCCCCCCCCGCCCTTTCCCCAGTTTGTTGTCCATGTCCATTGTTCATGCATACATGCATATAAGTTCTGTGGTTTATCTCTCCCCCACCACGCCCTCTTCTGGGGATTGTCAGCCTGTACCCCACTTCCGCGTCTCTGGGGCTACCCCATTCGTCAAAATGTTATGTTCATTATATTCCACAAATAAGTGAGATCATGTGGTATTTGTCTTTCTCTGTTTGCTTGTTTCACTTAGGATGATACTTTCCAGGTCCCTCCATGTAGTCTCAAAGGATAAGAGATCTTTCTTACAGCTGCGTAGTACTCCATTGTGTATATGTAAAACGGCTTTTTTATCCATTCATCTACTGATGGACACTTGACCTGTTTCCAGATCTTAGCTATTGTAAATAGTGCTGCTACAAACATGGGGGTACATATATTCTCTCTGATTGGTGTTTTAGGCTTCTTAGGGTATATATATTCCTAGAAGTGGGATCACTGGGTCAAATGAAAGTTTAATTTTTAATTTTTTGAGGTAACACCATATTGTTTTCCATAGTGGTTGCACCAGTCTGCATTCCCACCAGCAGTGCACTAGAGTCCCCTTTTCTCCACACCCTCGCCAACACTTGTTGTTTGATGATTTGTTGATTTCGGCCATTCTGACAGGTGTGAGGTGATACCTTATTGTTGGTTTAATTTGCATCTCTCTGATGATTAGTAATGATGAGCATTTCTTCATATGTTTCTTAGCCATTTGTATGTCCTATTTGGAGAGGTGTCTATTTAGTTCCTCTGCCCATTTTTCAATTGGATTCTTTGTCTTCCTTTTGTGGAGTTGTATGAGCACTCTATATGTATTGGAAATTAACCCCTTATCTGATATATCATTGGCAATTATGCTCACCCATACAGTGGGTAGCCTTTCCGTTTTGATGATTGTATCTTTCGCTGTGCAGAAGCTTTTGAGTTTGATGTAGTCCCATGTGTGCATTTTCTCCTTTGTTTCTATTGCCTTAGGTGGTGTGTCAGTAAAAATTCTGCTGCGTATAATGTCTGAAATTTTGTTGCCCACAGTCTCCTCTAGGATTTTTATGGATTCATGAGTTACATTTAAGCCTTTTATCCATTTTGAGTTTATTCTCATGTAGGGTGTAAGTTGATGGTCTAGTTTCATTTTTCTGCAAGTAGCTGTCCAATTTTCCCAGCACCATTTATTAAAGAGGCTGTCCTTACTCCACTGTATGCTCTTGCCGCCTTTGTCAAATATTAATTGAGCATATTGCCTTGGGTCCAATTCTGGGTTCTCTGTTCTGTTCCACTGGTCTATATGCCTGTTCTTGTGCCAGTACCAGGCTGTTTTGATTATGGTGGCTTTGTAGTATAACCTGAAATCTGGTATTGTGATCCCTCCAACTTTGTTCTTCCTTTTCAAGATTTCTGTGGCTATTTGAGGCCTTTTTTTTGGTTCCATATGAACTTTTGAAATAATTGTTCTAATTCTATTAAGTATGCTGTTGGTATTTTGATGGTGATTGCGTTGAATCTATAGATTGCTTTGGGTAATATGGACATTTTAATGATGTGAATTCTCCCAATCCATGAACAAGTTATGTGCTTCCACTTTTTTATATCTTCCTCTATTTCTTTTTTCAATGACCTGTAGTTTTCTGTGAATAGGTCCTTTATTTCTTTGGTTAAGTTTATTCCTAGGTATCTTAATTTTTTTGCCGCAATGGTAAATGGGATTGTTTTCTTAGTTTCTCCTTCTATGAGTTCATCATTGGTGTATAAGAATGCCATCAATTTCTTGACGTTAATTTTGTATCCTGCTACTTTGCCAAATTCATTTATTAAGTCTAGTAAACTTTTGATGGAGTCTTTGGGGTTTTCTATGTATAGTATCATGTCATCTGCAAATAATGACAATTTCACTTCCTCCTTTCCAATTTGGATCCTTTTTATTTTTTCTTCCTGTCTGATTGCTGTGGCTAAGACTTCCAGTAGTATGTTAAATAAGAGTGGTGAAAGTGGGCATCCTTGCCTTGTTCCTGTTCTAAAGGGAAATGCTTTTAGTTTTTGCCCATTGAGTATGATGTTGGCTGTAGGTCTTTCATATATGGCCTTTATTATGTCTAGATATGATCTCTCTATTCTCTCTGAGTGTTTTTATCAGAAATGGATGCTGGATTTTGTCAAAGGCTTTTTCAGCATCTATTGATATTATCATGTGGTTTTTATTCTTCATTTTATTTATGTGGTGTATCACATTTATGGATTTGCGAATATTGTACCAGCCTTGCATCCCTGGGATGAATCCCACTTGGTCATGGTGGATAATTTTTTGGTGTATTGCTGGATCTATTTTATTTTTTTAAACTAATCTTTATTGTTTAATATATTACAGATGTCCCTCTTTTTTTTCTCCCAATGACTCCCTTCTCCCCACTCCTGCCCCTTCCTGCCTTCCCCACACTATTGTCTATGTCCATTGGTTATGCATATATGCATATAAGTTCTTTGGTTTATTCCTTTACCACCCCCCACAACTCCCTTCCCTTTCAGGTTTGTCAGTCTAACAATTAATTTGTACTTCTTATTCCCTTCACCTCTTTGCCCATCCTCCCAAACCCCATCCCATCTGGTAACCAACAAAAAGTTCTCTATCTATGAGTCTGTTTCTGTTCTGCTTGTTAATTTTGTTTGTAGATTCAACTGTTGATAGATATGCATTTAGTGCCATTTTATTGTTTATATTTTTGTCCTCTTTTTCAGAAGACCCATCAACATGGGTCAACATATAATACTGTTTTGGTGGTGATGAAATAATTTCGCTTTTTCTTGTCTTAGAATCTCTTTATATGTCCCTTGATTCTCAATGATAACTTTGCAGGATAAAGTAATCTTGGTTGTAGGTCTTTACTTTTCATCACTTTGAATATTTCTTGCCACTCCCTTCTGGCCTGCAAAATTTCTTAGGAGAAATCAGCTGACAGTCTTATGGGAGCTCCCTTGTAGGTAACTAACTGATTTTCTCTTGCTGCTTTTAAGATTTTCTCTTTGTCTTGAACCTTTTGCATTTTGATCATGATGTGTCTTGGTGTGGACCTCTTTGGATTCATCTTGTTTGGGACTCTCTGTGTTTCCTGGACTTGTATGTCTGTTCACCAAGTTAGAAAAGTTTTCTGTCATTGTTTTTTTCAAATAGATTTTTAAATTCTTGCTCACTCTCTTCTTCTTCTGGCACCCCCATGATGCAAATGTTGATATGTTTGAAGTTGTTCCAGAGGCTCCTTGCACTATCCTAAATTTTGGATTCTTCTTTCTTTTTGCTGTTTGATTGGGTGTTTTTTGCCTCCATATATTCCAAATCTATGGTTTTCTTCTTGGCTTCACCTACTCTACTATTGATTCCCTGTAAATTATTTTTCATTTCAGTTAGTATATCCTTCATTTCTTTCTGGTCCTTTTTTATGCTCTTGAGGGTCTCACTAAGTTGTTAGAGCATTCCTATAACCAGTGTCTTTCTTTCTTTCTCTTTCTTTCTTTCTTTCTTTCTTTCTTTCTTTCTTTCTTTCTTTCTTTCTTTCTTTCTTTCTTTCTTTCTTTCTTTCCTTCCTTCCTTCCTTCCTTCCTTCCTTCCTTCCTTCCTTCTTTCTTTCTTTTTTTCTTCCTTTCTTTCTTTCTTTGTTGTACGTGCCCCTAGCGGGAATCGAACCTGGGACTCTCTGGTCTGCAGGCCGATGCTTCAACCACTAAGCCAAACCATCCAGGGCTATAACCAGTGTTTTGAACTCTGCATCTGTTATATTGCTTAGCTCCATTTCTTTTAGTTCTTTTCCTCAAGTTTGTTCTGTTCTTTCATTTGGGACATGTTTCTTTGTCTCCTCATTTTTGGCTGCCTCCCTGTGTGTGTTTCTATATATTAGATAGAGTTGCTATGTCTTCTCGGCTTCATAGGGTGGCCTATTATAGTAGGTGTCCTGTAGGTCCAGTGGCACAGCCTCCCTGATCATCCCAGCTAGGCCCTCAAGGTGTACCCCTCATGTGAACTGTACACCCTTCTGTAGTAATTGAGTCTTGGTTGCTGTTGCCATGTCAATGTGAAGGATTTACTCAGGCTGATCAGCTTCAAGGACTTGTTGTGCCCATTGACCACTGGAGGGCCAACTGTACAGGGGCATACCACACAGAGCAAACTTACTTCAGCAGAGCTCTGGTACCCACTGAGTCCACTCCTTGATTCTGTCACTTGTGGAGGTGGTTGGGTGGTGGTGCTTTGACATAGTCTCAAGTTGTTCAATGGGTGTGCTGACTCTGGGGCAAGGTCAGCAATTACCTGTGTCACACTCAGGGCCACGAGGTATAAACAACAATGTGATCTGTAGATTGCTGCTTCTAGATTCATACCTGCAGTGTTGGGTTTGGAGGTGCCCAGGCAAAACCAAGCTAACAACCAAGGCTGGCCACTTTTAGTTTCTTGCCTGTGGCCACTTAATGAGAAGTATGGGTCTTACTGAGGCCAGATGCTATTTGTTTTAGAGAATTTAGGAAAATCTGAAGCAGGAGTCAAGATAGGCCAATTCTATGGTAAAGCCACTGGAAACAGCTTGGGTGGGCCCAAAAATTGTGTGGGACAGGGCCTCAAGGAATCACTAGGGTGGGGTAAACTGTGTGAACCAGGTTCTTGGAGTCCAAGATATGGTGTCCATCTGCTGGGACCATGGGGGAAGGGCTCACCATAGGAACAACAGCCTCCACCAGAACATCTGTCTGGGAGAAATCTGCCCCTCCAGCTCTCACCTTAATGCCAAACAACTCAGTTCTTCCCTGTATATTTCTGGTACCTCTCAAGCTGCCTCCACATTCTAGAGCCTGGAGGAAGCAAGACCAATTAAGTTTGAGTGTGAGTCCTTGAAGAAGAACTGCCAGGGACTCCAGTTGCCTCAACCTCCCTCAGCCTCAATTCCTGGTGTTTTTTTCCAGCCAGGAGTTATGGGGACTTCTCTTTATGGAACTGGAACCCTGAACTGGGGGTTCTGGTGTGGGACCTGGACCCCACATTCCTCAGGGAGCACCTTCATAGCTGAGGTGTCCCTCCTGATTTTTATTTGCCACACGTGGGTGTTGGACCAGCCCTTTCACACCTCCACTCCTCCTACCAGGCTCAATATGGCTGCTTCTTTAATTTCATAGTTGTGGAACTTCCATTCAGCTGGATTTCAGGCAGTTCTAAATGATGGTTGTTCTGTAGTTTAGTTGTAATTTTGATGTGGTTGTTGGAGGAGGCTAGGACCATATTTAACTGTGCTGCCATCTTGACCAGAAGTCCAGGACATGGTTATTTCTATTTTCAAAATGCTCAGTTGATATACAGTTGAAGCTGATAAACTGCACATATATCAAGTGTAAGATTTGATGAACTTTGGCATACATATACACTCATGAGTCCGTCAACACAGCCAAGATAGGAAATGTTTTCGTCATCCCCAATTTTCCTGGTGCCTCTGGTAACTCTTTCCTTTTACCTTCTCTCACCCCTTCCCTATCTTCTGGCAATTGCTGATCTGTTATATCACCATAGTTAAGTCTGTAGTTTGCAGAATTTTATATAAGTGAATCATACAGTATTATTCTTTTTTACCTGGTTTCTTTACTCAGAATAATTACTTTGAGATCATTCATGTTGTCATGTATCAATAGTCCATTCCTTCTTACTGTTGTACAGGATACCACTGTAGAAATAGACTACAATTGTTTATCCATCTACTGGTGGGCACTTGAACTATTTCTAATTTGGGCTATTACAAAGAAAACTATTATAAACATTAGTCTAGCAGTCATTGTGTGGTTATATGATTACGTTTCTCTACCCAAAAGTTGAATAGTTACTAGATTATATAATAGGGTAGGTATATGTTAAACTATGTAAGAAATTGCTGAACTGTATTCCAAAGTGTTTTTACCATTTTAGATTCATACCTGCAGTGTATAACAGTTTCAATTACTCCACATTTTGCCAACACTTTTTAGTTTTTAATTTTAGCCATCCTAGTGGGTAGGGTGGCAGTTTCTCCCTGTGGTTTTAATTTACATTCCCCTGATGACTATTTACTATCTTTTCATGTACCTAAATGCCATCTGTATATCTTCTTTTTCAAATTGGGTTGTTTGTCTTCTTCTTATTGAATTATAAAAATGTTTTCTGTATCTCAGCTGCACATCTTTTATTGAATATGTTTTGCAAATATTTTTCTTCTTGTCCATGGTGTACTTTTCATTTTCATGGTAGTAGGCAAAAGGATTTTGCCCTGCATTTTCCACTCTATCGTGAATCTCGTTGCTAACTGCTTGCCTAGACATAGCTTTGTACACTTTGCTAAACCCTTTGTATACCACCCCTGCTTCTTAGACCAAACTCTCTTTTAGCCCTGGTACAGTGGGCATCCTTCTGATTTTGTGTTCAATGCCCTTGTGCCCTGTGCCCATCTGTAAAAAAGGAGGTCATGCCTGACTGGGTGCTTAGATAAGTGGCACATTCTTGGAATTTTACCTCACACAATCATAAACTTCAGTGGAATAACTGCGTTTGTTAGAACCCTCAGCACATTCAAAGAAAATACAGCCATCTAGGAACAAAACCAAATACTGACTAGTTTATGATGTTGATGACAAATCTAATCACTCATACATATTTCTTAAACAGCCACCATATGTAAGGGACTTTTCTATAATTATTTTTTTACATTAAATATTCTTTTATATTAGTTTCAGTAGTCAAGAAAGAGACTCAACAGCTTACTCCAGATTTCTGGAAGACAGACTGCACACTAATTCCATAACATAGACAGAGGCTGGATGAGTGTGGTTATAAAAGGTATCGGTGATATTCTTAGCTATGGAAGCCCTCCTGTTTCGTTCAGGAGACTCTCCAAGATGAATGGCATTGCCATTAAACATGAGCTGTTTCCCACTAATCTGAGGATTTTTGCTCCTTTAATGAGACTACATGAGTTTCTTTCTATGACTTTCATACCTTTCAATACTCTGTTTTCCTTCTGAGTTCACACAGTTATTAAATGGAACTTGTTTATAATGTTTAAATAATATCAATCTGCTGATTATCTTGTGTCACATTTTTGGGTGCCCTAATTATAGATAATGGCACTTCAAATAGTGAGAATAGACCTCAGTTCCGGGTTAACTGCACATTTAATTAGTATTTAGGCCACCCATTCCTCATGTTCAGGAATTTCTTAGAATTTACTTTACAGCTTGTCCCAAACCCATCCTTCTAAATGTTCATTCTAAATGCGTCAGTTGCCTCCTCAGGGGAGATGCGTGGTTTATTTTCAATGTGGTGGGAAAATTCCAAAAGAATAACTGAGCAGTATCCACTCTCTCCTTATTGTCCCTACAGCCTGTCTTGTCAATCACTACTCCTGGAAGGCACTTGGTGGGTTCTGGCAAGGAAGTGACTCCTTATTTTCCAAATGGCCTCTAGCTGGGGACAGTCATTGTGGCCTTTCCTTGTGTCATGGGCTGACATGATCATGCTTGGCTTTCTTTTTGTACACAGTTAAAGAGTCAATTGTTCCTTTTTTTAAAATTTTGAGGTAACATCATAGCATTTTCCACAGCGACTGCACAAGTCTGGATTCCTACCAGCAGTGTACTAGAGTCCCCTTTTGTCCACACCCTTGCCAACACTTGTTGTTTGATGATTTGTTGATGGTGGCCATTCTGACAGGTGTGAGGTGATATTTCATTGTTGTTTTAATTTGCATCTCTCTGATGATTAGTGATGTTGAACATTTCTTCATATGTATCTTGGCCATTTGTATGTCCTTTTTGGAGAGGTATCTATTTAGGTCCTCTACCTATTTTTTAATTGGGTTCTTTGTCTTCCTTTTGTTGAGTTGTATAAGCACTCTCTATATTTTGGAAATTAACCCCTTATCTGATGCATCATTGGCGATTATGGTCTCCCTTATAGTGGGATCCCTTTCTGTTTTGATGTTGTTTCTTTTGCTGTGCAGAAGCTTTTTCGTTTGATGTAGTTCCATGTGTTCATTTGTTCCTTTGTTTCTCTTACCTTAGGTGTTGTATCAGTGGAAATGCCATTTGACCCAGTGATCCCACTTCTAGAAATATGCCCTAAGAAACCTAAAACGCCAATCAGAAAGAATATATATATCCCTATGTTCATAGCAGCACTATTTACAATAGCTAAGATCTGGAAACAACCCAAGTGTCCATCAGTAGAGTGGATTAAAAAGCTGTGGTACATGTACACAATGGAATATTATGTAGCTGTAAGAAAGAAAAATTTCTTATCCTTTGAGATGGCATGGAAGGACCTGGAGAGTATCATCCTAAGTGAAACAAGCCAAGCAGAGAAAAAAAAAATCATATGATCTCACTTATTTGTGTAATATAATGAACTAAACAAACTGCTGAACAAAATTAACCCAGTGACATAGAGGTGGGGTACAGACTGACAAGCCTTAGAGGGGGGGCTTGTGGGGGAAGAGATAAACCACAGAACTTACATAAATGTATGCATGACCAATGAACATAGACAACAAAGCTGAGGATGGGGGGGGGGGGTGTCAATGAGGGAAAAATGAGAAACATCTGTAACAAAAACAAAGTAATAAATAAAAATTTTTTTAAAAAGTCAATTGTGCCCTGGCCAGTTTGGCTCAGCGGTTAGAGCATCGGCCTGCGGTCCGGAGAGACCAGGGTTCGGTTCCCGCTAAGGGCACGTACTTCGGTTGCAGTTTGTCCCCGGCCCTGGTTGGTCGTGCGGGTGGCAGCCACTCGATGTGTCCCTTCACGTCGATGTTTCTCTCTCTCTCTCCCTTCCCCTCTCTCCCTCCCACTCTATCTGTACAAAAAATGGAAAAATATCCTCGGGTGAGGATTAAAAACAAAACAAACAATAAAAAAGTCAATTGTTCCTTGAATTGGATAGTATTCACTAGCAACTCATGAAACAAAATTTCTGTTTCTAATTTCTTATTTAAAAAGAAAAACCACAGCCCTGGCCTGTTTGCTCAGTGGTTAGAGCGCCGGCCGGTAGTCCAGAGAGACCCAGGTTTGGTTCCTGCTAAGGGCATGTACCTTGGTTGCAGTTTGTCCACTGCTCTGATTGGTCGTGTGGGAGGCAGCCACTCAATGTGTCCCTTTCACGTCGATGTTTCTCTCTCTCTCTCCTCTCTCTCTCTCTCTCTCTCTATCTATCTCTCTCTCCCTTCTACCCCATCTGAACAAAAAAATGGAAAAATCCGCAGGTGAGGATAAAAAATTAATAACTAAAAAGAAAAAAGAAAAAGAAAAACCACAAAAGACACCGTTACAATCAAGGGTAGTTTCTTTTTAAAAGGTTTCTACTTTCAACCTTTCTCCATAGATGTCTATTAAATGGATGAATCAAGGTGAACTCTGTCTTATTTTATCCTGTAGAAATCAGCTGATTTTCGTTATAAATAAGCTCTGTATTTTCTGGTGAATTTCGGGTTCTAATATAAGTCTTCCCTAAAAATGAGTAACTGAATAGAGATAAAATTAAAGATAAAGCTGGTGTTTGGCTTCCTGAAGGGAGAAAGCCAACCTGAGAGGGTGTGAACCTCAGGGAAGGCTGGTAATAAAACAGAGTCTGCGGGAAAGAGTCTTGGAAGGTTTTGAAGGTAAATTCCAATTAAAAGATAAAAGAAAAGGAAACCTATTGCCAAAACAAGGTTGTGTGATGATATTTGCAGCTGGGAACATGAGTAGAATGCAGTGGTGATAGTAAAACACAAATGGAAAAGGGAAACTTTGAAGAATTAAATGAATAAAGAGGTAAGGTAAAATATTCTAAAACATGTTTAATGAGCTTGAGATAGAACAAGTCAAAAAAACAGAACTGAAAGAGCTGACAAAAAGTAAAATATAATTTAAATATGTCTCTTCCCTATAATGAGGTGGGGGGTGGAAAGTGATGTGAGGATTAATCTTTTCACAAGGGGCTCTGGTGAAAAGAAGTCAAGGCAGGATGCCCTGTAGGTGAGAGGTGGAAAGGAATGGGGGTTCCCCCACTTGCCTTGCCTGCCTTCCCCACCTTATCATAGCTACTTTTCTCAGTTGATTATACACATCTGTGCCTTGAGTCATTTTAGCCCCATCTTCCTGCATCCTGACTCATGTCACTGCAGTGAGCTGTAGCTGGCAGACTGGTGTGCAGATTACCCACCTGCCATGCTGTTGACTGATCATCTTCTCATGTGGTACTTAATCATCCACTGCAGCATATGCCACTTAATTGTTAAGGTGACTCTGTTTTGTTTTACCAGCCAGATAGTAAGCACTATGAGGGCAGGGACTGGAGTCCATTCATCTTTGCTTTTCTCCTGGCACCCAACCAATTGTTACAAAGTTAGAAAGCAGCCAAAACATACATGCAGGATAGAAACCTCAGTCCTGTAGCTGTTGGGGTTTCTAGAAGACTTTCAGAAAAGCACCACCCAGATGTGGGCATCATCTGCAGTAATTCTGCAGTCCTCAGACTAATCCCCTTGGTCTTAGTATCCAGAGGCGAGAGCAGTCAGCACACTCCTGAGCTATCATTTTTGCACCAAATCAGCACTTGAGTTGCTGCTGTTTTTCTTGGTAATGCTTTACTTTCTTCTAATTGTGTACAGTTAGTTGTGTCTGACAGATTTACACTGCAGAGGAACTGATGGGGAAGGTGAGTTGTCACATGATGAGGCATGCTGGGGCCAGGTATGCACCTGACATCTCTGCACCTGGATTCCTTGCAGAGGGGTTTTACCATACTCAGTATTTTGGATTCAACAAGGATTTTTCCCTTAGTAATTTAGTAAATGTGTTTAGAAGAGCCAAATACTTATCTAGTTAAACTATATAGGAACCTGTGGCTGATTAGGTATTAAGATTCAGATGTGTATTCTTTTGTAACTAGCAGTTTATTGTGACTGCAGTTAGCCCTCTCTCGTTGATCCAGATTTATCTCCAGGTCTACACCTTGGTGTTGGGCCTGAGCATTTGTTCTTTTATTTTAGCTTTCCTAATTCTAGATTCTCCCTCAGCCTTCCCTGGTTTTTGATATGAGGGTCTCTCAAGCCTATAATTAGCTCAGTGCCTCTTCCAAGTGGTATTGGACATGCTGTCATTGCTACATTATGGCCATTGTTGTTGCATAAGTTAGGAATTCTATTTATGCTATTTCATTTGTCTTGATTCTTACTCTTTCAGTCTTTTCAATTCTGGAGTCCTCTAACCATAACACAGACTTGAGTGATTGCTCAAACAATGGTAGGGATTGCCCAAAGAGGAAGGAAGGAGGTTTATGTTTATTTGGACTGAACTCAGAAGGATGGATAGAATTCAGGCAGGTAGAAAGAAAAGAAATACAGCAGCAGTTTTTTAAGGGTTGCAGGTGGACCAGAGAGACTGTGTTATGAAGAGATTGGAGAAATGGCCTGGGTTTGGGCTGTGGATGAGCTAAATGCCAGGCCAAAGAGTTTGGTGAATTTATGGTGAAGCCTGATATAGATAAGCTAGGGACTGGTGTGATGAATGTTTTGTTTAGGAGGAAGATGAGAGTAAATTGGTGTAAAACTTGCTTCTTAAATCCAACAACACACTGGTAAAATGTTCACAAACTAGCCAATTTTTAGGAGATTTTCTGCCTCACATTCTGAATTGACCTGAAAAGTTTGCCATGACAATGTTTGAAACACTGAGCCTTGAAAACATCTACTGGTAATTTCCTCTTAAGATATTTTAAAAAATATTTTCTATTTACTAACATTTGAGCTGTGTATACATGTGTGTGTTCTTAAATATCCACTGTAGTAGTCATTCTATGACAGTCCTAAATGATCTTTATCTTGTATAGTCACGCTTTTGGGTGATTTTTTCCCTGGAGAATGCTCTCTACAGGGCTAGACCAAGTGACTTACTTCTAGCATATAGAATATGGTAAAAATCATGGTATGACATTCCCTAGATTAGTGCATAAGAAGACGGTGCCTTCTATTGTGGTTGCCCTCTCTCACATTCTCTCTCTTGTAACCCTTGCTCTGGGGGAAGCCAGTTACTATACTGTGAGTATAGAGAGGCCCACATGGCAAGGAATTGATGTTTCTAGCCAAGTTTAGCAAGAATTTGAAACCTGCTGTAGCCACATGAGTAAGCCTGGGAGCATATTGTTCCGTTTGAGCCTTCGGTTGGAGCTGCAGCTCCAGATAAGACTTGGACTGTAGCCTCGTGAAGGGCCCTAAGCCAGAGGACCCAGCTAAGCTGTGCCTGGATTTCACTAAGGTTTGTAACTAAGACATCCATTAATAGTGAGCTTCTGGAATAAAATGATAGTGTGTCCCTATGATAGAATATAAATCAGTCATTAAAATGATGAAGTGAAGACCATTTGGATACAACAGAAAATATTCACAATATAGTCTTACTTTGTTAATAGAATTTTGTTATACAAACTTTTGCTATGTGCTTTAAGATATGTATAAAAATGCTGGAATGATATTCGACAATATATGTGTAGAATATGGCTGGTATATTTGTTATTTTACAAATTTTCTACAGTGAATGTATATTCCTTTTAGTAGATTACTTATAGAATAGTTCTTGTAGAACTACATACTCTTAAACTGCACAAACTGGCCAACCACAAGCATGGTGTTATTGGAACTGTACCAGGACATTTTAGAATGGATTTCTAACTAGCTGGAGACAAAATGATGGCTAGCTTGATTTAAAGTCAAGCTCAACATCTATGTTTCACTTGTGCTGATTATCATCCCAAGATTCAAGTACTTACATTGGCACCTGCTGGGAAGTTTGTGTTGCTCACACGAAAGGGCACTCAGACCACAGCTGGTCAGCCAGCAAGAAACAGAGAAAGTCTGTGAAGATTAAGTGCTCAGAAATTTATGAGTTAGTTTTGAAACTGCTTCTTGCACCTGACAGAAACTAAACATTTTCTATGCAATTCTCATGTTAGTTATATCAAAGTAGAAAAACACTGGAACTTGTCTGTTCTAGATTGAGATGAAATTTGTATACTATAATTAAATAGCTGTCATGGCAAAAGGCAATGACTCCTGTGCTTTGCTCCTGGGAAGACCTATTGGCTTGTGAAACAGTCATGGTGATTTGGCTAAAACAGAAAACAAGACTTCTTTCTGAGAATTCTATAATTTTCTTCAGTTTTGCATCTGTTTTAATTATATGTAGATGTAATTTGGAAGTGAAGTAACTTCATCGTTATCCCTTAGAAAGAAGCAACCAAAATAGTATTTTTTCTTGTTTATTTTAGTTTCTCTGAAACAGCAACGCTGGGCCCACTAAACAGCAGAATAAAGAGTTTGTGTTAGTAACTGCCTGGAGGATAGCAGAAGGGGTTCACGTCCTGATATCAGATGACCTGTTTCTTCAGCCTCTTACCGTTAGGTGTTCCTGTGACCTTTCAGTCTTCAGTTTCCCTTCTCTACACCAAAAGTAAGCATTTCATAGGACTACTAGGGCAATTGAGATGCTCTTACAATGAAGTATGTGCTTAATAAATATACCAATTACTTTGGCAACATCAATACATTTTTGGTAGAGCCCTTCCTGAAGGAGGACTTGGTTTTAATGAGCAACTTAATCAATGAGAAATATTTTGTAGAAATAGCTGATTTAACAAATTCTCATATTATCACATGGTGTTGTGGTAAAGTACAGCAGGAAGGCAGAATACGATCTTGCTGGATATTTGGTAAAGCTCAAATTCCATAGTCCTCTGGATCTGAGAAGTGGGGCCCTTAAAGCTCATTATCACAGATCAGGGAGGTTTTTTTTAACATTTCTAGGAAGTTTCAGAGGAGGGAATGGCTATTAATGTACCTGACCCCAGGCGACCCTAGCCCAGGAAGTTCACAACAGTCTTCCAGATGGATCAGGTCATAAGGTCTTTTTTTTTTTTTTTTTTTTGAGAGAATGGAAAAAACACTAATGTGGGAACTGGTTAGGAGAGCATGCAGTCATTGCAATTTTTAATTATTCTGGAACAAGAGCGCAGAACAGTTCAATCGCTTAAATGAGGGTTGCAAACATCAGAAGTTAGATCAGTTTGTGCTTCTGGGAACCCATGCAGAAAACCCAACAGGTAGGAGAAAGAGGTGAGGAAGGTAGATAGAAAAATAGATTAACTATGTGGGACTTTGTACAGTCTGTTATGTTAATGTTAGGATCTGTCCTTCCCTTTGTATTCCTGTGAGTCTTCTCTTTAGTTTGCTTCTAGGAGTCTCCATACAAATTTGGAGTTGAGGCATGTTTTTACCAATGGGCAAAGGACAAGAGTAGTACCAGGTGCATGCTCTGCACTACAGGCCTCATATATATCACAGTAACCTCATGAGAAATAGACTAGAACACTCATTTTATAGATGAGAAATCAAGGCTCAGAGAGGGCAAAGCAATTTGCTTGAGTCACAGAGCTCAGGAATAGTAGGTTGCAATTAAAGCACAGGTGTACCACGGTACAATGCCTAGAAACTTTTCTCTACTTATTAGGGTCTCAGAGGAGGAAAAGGCAACACTTTATGTCAGAGAAGCTCATTTGTCCAAAAAGTGTCTTAGAATTTGTTTTATTGCATGAATTCCTAATTCCTGGCCTGTTCACAGAGTGCTCTAATCACAGATAACTGGGTACTACCTTCCTGTATGAAAATTATTAGAGCAGCTCTTCAAAGTCACCTGTAATGTAAGGGACTGTAGGAAATGGAAGCTTGAAGTGATTTCTGGTTACCTGGAAGCACAATAAACAGTAGAGTTTATTAGTATAGACACGTGGGAGAAATTCTAAAACACATTTTTGAAAGTCACAATGGCCCAGAAAAGTAGTCTAACTAGTTCCCTTGGGGATTTCATCAATCAATTTTTAGCTACATCATAGCCGATTTTATTGAAGTTTCAGACATCTGTGCTTGTACACTTTTGAAAAAGTTAATTGATTTGTTTATAAAAAGGTGCCCAATCTACCAGTGAGCCAATTTCCATTTAAGGCTAAAACACTTATATAGATATTACCACAATTTAATCCATTCACTAAGTAGCCTATAGCAAATGAGGTGCTTAATTTTCTTTTCCATTTTTTTTTATTTCCTCCCAGTGATATATAACCAAAAGATCAAAAGAGAGAAAGAAAGAAAGAGAGAGAGAGAGAGAGAGAGAGAGAGAGAGAGAGAGAAAGAAAGAAAGAAAGAAAGAAAGAAAGAAAGAAAGAAAGAAAGAAAAGAAAGAAAGAAAGAGAGAAAAGAAAAAGACAGAAAAGGGATTTTCTCTACTCTATATGTGTGTTTTATCAACACAGCCTCAGCTTGAGCCCCCTTGGGAAAAGCCTTTCAAGACAGGCAGAATTATGTCCTTCCTGCCACAGCATAATTTTCCAGCTGCCAGGGGAAAACTACATGTTGTGCCCTAAACACAATCAAGAGAGAATAGATAATCACTCCCCAAGGCGGCTCGCTCAGCTTTCCTGAGGAAGGACTGTAGAAGCGATCTTGAAGTAACTGTTAACCCTATACTTTAAACGAGACAAAATGGATTCCTGCCCTTACTTGCTGGAATGGCTATACTGCTTTTATGCAGGCGGATCTCCATTTTTAAAGTGCAACACAACTGGTCTAAGGCATGGGAACAGAGAGAGTGGGGCAGATCACATCTGGGCTAAGATTAATCTTTATGGGAAGAAAAGTCTGCAGAGGGGTTCAAATTTCTTTCTTTGTCCTCTTCCCAATATGTTCATGTAAATGCAAAAAAATCCTATGATGTCCATAGCAATATGTGTGGAAACCACATGTTTTGATGCAATACAACTCTAAACCATTTTTATCTGGAAGCTTCTGAGAAACCTGTGCAACGTTCTTTGAAGCACCCCGATTGAAACAAGTGTAGCCTGAAAAGGCTTCTCTTGTGTCTCCTCAATACTCAGAATGCCGTGGGTCAGCAGTGATCAAATTCCTCAAGTAGCTGCCATGTGGAAACTCAAATTTCCTTTTAAGAATCCCAACATCCTAAGGACTTTGCAAACTGGCACACAGTGGCCCTGCCACTTCCTCTCATGTCTCCTTTAATGGAGAACTTGGAGGCCTCCTGGCCGAGCTTGTTGCAGACACTCTCACAGCCTCCCATTTTCTCTACCAGTGGGCTCTGCTAAAAACCCAGAAGTGGTGAGTACTATTTTTATCACAAGCAAATAGAAAATAATAATTTCCTCAGGATACACATCCTCTCAGAAAAGAAAAAAAAAAATCTCATTTTGACAGTAAAAGGAAATGTATCAACAGACTCAGTTGAGAGCCTTCTTCGTTTTACATTATCTACTTCCCCCAACCAAAGCAGTGGGGAGACTCTTAAGCTTGAAAGAGGTCTCTTAAGGTAGTTCAGTTCTCTCCCCACAGCCTTGATTCCAGCAGATAAGAATCTATTTAATTTCTAAACGTTTAAGAATAAAGATTGCCCAACTTCCCCTGGCACCTCGTTCCAGTATTTAACAGCCACACTGTCAGGAAATGCTCCCTGATGCTAATGCCCTCAGTGTTGCAGTTTGTGTCTACATCTCCCGACGTCCTCAGGGAGGTGGAGTTCATCTCCTATTGCCTCTGTGTGAAGGTCCTTCACAAACTCCGAGACTCAAAATCAATCACTCGTCACTCTTCCCTGTTTCAGACCAAAACCAGAAAATTTCTTTGTTTAATTTTTCCTTTTGGGTCCTACTTTCTATGTCATGTTTTTGGTTTGTCTCTGAACCCTGGCCACATTCTAGTTCTCCCTCTCCGAAAGAGAGGGTGCCATAATGGAAGATCCCCGGGACCTCCATGCTGCTATTTTCAGGTCTATATTTAGGATTTGGAAATAGCTCAGTTAACTTGAGGTCATAATACATTTTTTTTTTTTTTTTACTAACTTTTAAAATAGTACTGGGAGAAATATTTCTCAATTTTATCTATCTATGGGAAATTAACTAAAACTTCCCCACAGAATATGTTAAAAACAAACAGAAGGCCTAAATCACTTATTTCTAGTTTAAATTATGGCTGGATTTTTAAAGGTGAAGACTGATTTTGGTCAAATTAGCATCAGATAACATATCATGAAGAAGTTCATATTTTGTTCTGGTTATAGTAATATGAGAGACATAATTTATTGTCCTAAAATGTTAAAATTTGACATAAATGGGTCACCATATAGAGTCAAATAAAAAAAGAAAGAAAGAAACCAAATAGTTACTAAAGAGTATGAGCAGTTCATTTATCACCAGTTAAAGCCAAGTGGGTATCTGCTGTGTGCATAGCTGTTCTAGACATGTGCCCACCGTTCACCAGTTCTTAAATACATCAGAGTGTTTCTCACTCAAGATTTTATATTCTATGAAAGTTAGTTCTGCATGTGCTGAACAATTTCTTGGCATTAACTTTTCATATATAAAATATAAATTACTGCCATGCCAAAGATACCCTTCAGACATAATGACAGTGTGGCTGTTGGTTGGACATCCCACTGTAGAAATAAACCAGTGAGACCATTCCAGATTTTTCAAGCATTCTAAAGGAAATTCCAGCTCACCAAGTGCAATCCTTTTATAGAGAAAAAGAAGTGGCTCAAGCCATAAGGAATGACTTATTCTGATAAACAACTTATAAATTCAGAAAAAAATTAGAAGGATCATGGTTGTAAAAAAAAAAAAAAGTGTTCTTTAATTCAAGAGTCAGAGAGCACTCAAGATATTCTTTTTTGGAGGTATAGCTTATATATGACAGAACAATAGATTATTTACATGTGATTTTTTTCCAAAATAAATATTAGTTACAGTTTTAGGACATTTACTTCCAAGGAATAGAAAATTTAAGAGGTTATCTAATTAATTTACCTAAATGAAATCTGTTTTGGGGCATGTTGGTCAGACAGATTATTGCCACTTAAGAGCAGATACAAGTGAAAGAAATTTAAGTCTTTCTAAGGTCACAGTGACTAAGTACTAGGATGATTAATTCATACTGACATGGGGTGAGGGGACTGACCTCCTGTTCCCTTTCTGATATATATTTTCCAGGAGTGCTCCAAGGGACCAAAGGCTATGAGGGTTTTCTGAAGTCTTTTGTTCTCCCCTGGTGTATGGTGAAGTTATTCATTCAAGGAGATAAAATCAGAGAATATGTGAACTGAACTAATCTTGGAGATAGTTTAATGCAGCTTTTCCCTTTCTAGATGAGGCAAATTAAGCCTCAGCAAGATTATCCCCAAGTAGGCTTGAATACTTAATTGGTGACCACAGAGTGAGTCTTCTGGTTCTTCCACCCGCCAACTGAAAGCAGCAGTGAAAACGACTTCATCTCTGGAGTAATAAAACAATTCAAAATCTAGTTGAGCCAAAGTCTGTTTAAGGTTATTTTCTTCTCACACTTGACATTTCTGGTACCTGTTTTGGGGCTTACTGTTAAAAGTGTTCATAGACTGTGCTCCTTCTAAGAAAAACATAGACTGTGTTTCTTCTGGTAAATAAGAAGTAGTTTTTATGTTATATTTGGAGACAGATTTTGTCTACTGGCATAAAACATAATAAACTTCCAATTCACGCCGCCCCCCCCCCCCCCAAGGCATTTCATTCTGCATGTCATAGGTAACTGCATGCCACGAACAGTACAATGTGAAAAGTAATTGCTGTGTTGCCTATGGAATGAATCTGATTCCATCAGCTAGTTTAGGCTTTTGTAGATAAAAGAGAACAAAGCCAGGGCTTTCTAAGAATGCTGCAGTTGTTTTTACCTTTGGAAAATGCATTCTTTTCTAATGATTAGATATGGAAAAATGTGAGTTAAGTACTGCTTGACAGTTTGCTCGATAGAAACTCTACAGTATCACCTCTCCTAGTCTTCTTTACTGTAGAACCTGCCATCTGTATCAACAGCTTCTCTCCCTCTTTAATAAGTTGTAAAGTGAGCCACATAACTCTTCCCATGTCCAAGACCAGTCAGCTAAAATACTGTGTTCAGAAATTGGCTGGCTATATGTTATAACTTGTCTGTCATCACTTTCTTTCATTACAGTCCTATGGTTGGTTTTTGTAGACTTTAAGGATGTATTCACTAGCAACTCACTTAATCTGGGTGTATTCTACATGCTTTTCTGTGCTTATGTTGTGTTAGACTAAAATGCCACATTCTACAACTGGATTCAGATAACCACTAACATGTAAAAGGGTCGGTTTGGTTATTTGCCGTGGCTACTTCTAAATGACTTCTCTTTTCACAATTGATAAGACTGATCAAATCTATTCACTTTTATCCATTTTGCTTTTAGCCTGTTCTTGAGTTGTTCACTCTCCTTTTACTTATGAATATATATAAAAGGAACACGTAAAGTCCAGTGAAAGAAAGGCCTTTCCTTTCATTTATCTTTTATTAAAGGTTTTCAGAAATGGAATGGACAACCTTTTAAAGAGAGGAATCTTTTTCAGTAGAAGTATTTATACATAGAACACATAGATACTTTCTAAAACTTCTTCTGAAGTTAAAATTTGTTGAAATGATACTCAAACACTTAGTTCAGCGATTTTTAACCTTTTTCATGTCATGGGACACATAGACTAATTACTAAAACTGCAGCACACCAAAACATATATTTTTTGCTGATCTGACAAAAAACATAGGCATAATTTTGATTTGTTCACACTGGTTGTTTATTGTTGTATTGGCTGTTATCACTTTTTGTTTGTTTGTTTGACAATCTAAAGGAAAAGTGGTCAGTGCCCCTGACTAAATTGTCAAGTATTGCATGTTTTAAAAATTTTTGTGACACACTGATTGAAAATTGCTGACTTAGTCCAATATAAGGGAGCTAAGGGAAGCTTAATACATATAAATGGAAAATTTTTGTTTGTTATTATTATTATTGTTAATTGTACTAGAGAAAGTAAAAATATTCTTTTGTTGTTGCTGCCAAAAGAGTCATATGGGATAGTTTTTTGTTGTTGTTGTTTTTCTAAAACAGGAGAAGAACAGGTTAGTTTGTCTGGTGTGTGGAAAATTATCTTCAACTGGGACAACTTTGCAGCCTCTTCTGCAGGAGCAGCCTGAGCCTTTCCCAAAGGAAGGAGGTAACCCTGTAAAATCCAAGGCAAAGACAGAACAATCCAAGTGCACAAGTCCTCTCCCCATGTGCTAATGAGGCGCCCATTTCTAAACCAGCAAAACAGATACCATCGTACTCCTGGCCGAGGTGGTAAACAACTCGAGTGCCAACCAGCAGAGCATATCTGTGGGCTTTCAATTCAAGCCGACCGTGCAGGAAGGAGGGAAACAGAGGAAGCACAGTTTTGTTTTCTAGTAACTCCCCTGACTTGAATTAAGGTGGGAACTGAGGAGGACATCTGTAAAAATAACAGCATGCAAACTTCAAAGGGGCTATGCCCACTGAACAGCAGTTTGAGTCCTAAACACTTTTGGTTATTGTACAATATGAGTGAGAAAATTCTCAGAGATGAATTATAGTTCTAGAATTTTAGATAACCTCTGGATGTGACAAAGAACAACAGCCATGCTCTGTCACATCAATTTATAAAGCCATATGACATCTACCAACCTGAATACCAAATACATTGACAACTTGATGGGAAGAAAGAAACTTTAACATTCATTCTCAGAGAATCATTATTTTATTGTCAGCTATCTTCTGTATAATTGCAGGACAACTTTGAACATATTTAAGACTCAGAATATCACCACTGAGATTTTCTCCAAATCTTCATAAATATAGTGATTAATAAAGCAGTTTCAAGGGACTATAATTTTAGGCTGTAATTCATATGAATGCAAATTATTAACACCAAATAACCAAAATTATTTATATATGTCCATGTGGTTAAAGAGAAAGTAGTAGAGCCCTGCTTAGGTACCAGAGAAGCCCTGCAATTTCATTGCTTTCCTTTATTTATGTGGTTGTGGGACTGAGGGCACATCCCTCCCCATTCTGAGCATCAGTTTTCTGATCTGTAAAATGGAGACACACTGTGTGCCCAGCATCCTCTGGAGGCTGGTGAAAGTGGTAGTCAATGATTATGTGCATTCTTGCCTGTGGCTTATAAGAAAGTCAGATATGTAAGAGCAGTGCATGTCTGAGTGTTAAGGTGAGTTACCAAGGATGCTTCTATGTGTAGTACTGTAGGCAGAGCTACCCTTGCTGTCCTGTGTGTCCCTGCTCCTCCCTGACTTTACAGCCTGCAGAATGCCCCATATCCACTGAGCCATGGCCATCATCATGGTGAGCAAGCCTATCAAATGCATACATCTGGAGGTTTCCAACTCTCAAATGTCTTACAGAAAATAGAGCCAGGAACTCCATCTGGTACTCCATTTGCTAAATGTCCCATTGATGTCAAATGCCAGGAAATGTGGCTGCTTAAAGTCCCAGGGAATAAGATTTCCACTCAGCTACTTTCTAGTGGACATGCACTACCTTCAGTGAAACAAAAGCCTTCCATTTCATGGTCTGGTCACAGGCCCTCGCACACCCTCAGCTGTGCCTCAGTGATGAAGTTTGAAGATATTTGGCTGAGATAAATGGGCTATTCAGCATCAGTGGCTTATTCATATGCTAGATGACAATAGAGAGCAGTGTTGCATATCTGCAAAAGCCCACACTGTTTACAAACTGACAAGACCACCAAAGCACTCACCACTGGCCTTCCTCCATATTCTGGTACCAGTTTAGTAATGAACACAAGCAATTAAAGCAACTATCCACGAAACATATGCCTTCTGGTCAAAGCTCATTATTGCTTCATCACCACTTTAATATTAGAAAGGGCTTCATAATAACTTTTAATCATTATTCCTTAGCAATACTTTTTGCAGAAGGCCACATCTATTAGCTTCACTTTTCAGAAGACTGAGTGAGACACAGAGATGTTAAATGGTTGGTTTGAGTCATTCAGTCCAGAACCAGACAGATCTAGAAAGAAATTTCAGGATTTCTGCAATGTAAGCTGGGGAGTTCTCAACATGGCACTTTGCTATCTTTGAATGAAAACCATCAACAGCCTTCATTTGCCTTGATTAATTAGGGGTGGCTGTCTGACTTGGTGATTAACTGGGATGTCCAGATGGGACCTCTTTCCCCACAATCCCTTAATTGCCCATTATCTCAGTTAAAGTTGATAAGTGATGACCAAACCAGCCAATTAGGCCCATTCTGCAACCCAACGAAGGAGTTAGAGGGAGGGTTGGAAAACAGATACATAAAATAATGCCAAATAGTGAAAGAGAGTCAAGCATTTGGGGGTCAGTGTTTCAACTCTTGGTGTCCCCTCCCTACAGTTGCATTTGTTGAAAATGCAGATGACTGAGAACAGATTGTCCAGAGCTTGAGAGCTGTCAGATCTCTGTCTTGCATTCTACCACTATCAATCCCTAATAGCTACAAAATCTCATTTTGCACATTCTAAAGGCATCGACATTTTTTGGCTAAGAACATATTGCCTTTGGTGTCACCCACTTACATAGCCTGATGACACACTCTCTAATATAATGTGCTGGCAGCCGAGTAAGACTCAAACCTTCCCCATTATGGATGAAGTATAATTTCTAAAGTGGAGACTGTTTACTGAAAAATGGCATTGATACAAGGAATCAAATGACAAACAGTGCTGTAACAATGCAGAACCTTTCACTGCCAATTTAAACACCGTTAGGCTAAAGAAGGCCTTATGGTCTAAGTAGGTACTGTTATGTATTTCAAAATGACAGATTAAGATGACAAGGATTTGCAGTCAGACCTTGACAATAAATGTGCACTTATCACAGGTTGCAATGTGCTCTGGTAGAGCTTAGGGGTCAGGTTAGCAGAAGGGTCAGGTTTGTGGTTGTGAAAAATTCATTTCTCTCTGCTGGTAGCTCTCTGTCTGGCACCTCATTCAACTGCCTAGAAAAGACTGTTGGCCCCCAGATATGCAAGTGTTACTTTCGCTCTTAGTAAGCTCTGTGCCAGTCTTGGGGCAGTCGGAAAGGGTGGAGAAAAGCATAGTGCTTTGATGGCCCAGGCCTGGTCTAAGTTGACACACCCATGTCTGAAGAGTTTGTGCCCACATCCTCTTCACTGCAACTGGGTTGCTGGTGCCAATCACCTTTGTAAAAACTGGCATATGCAGTGATAGCTAGAACTCAGCTGGATCTTGATATAAATGGTCTATATGCTTATTCTATTCGGATATACAGTGATACCTCGGTTCTCGAACATAATTCGTTCCAGGAGGACGGTCGAGAACCAAATTGTTCGAGAACCGAAGCAATGAAACCCAATAGGAAATAATGGAAACTGGATTAATTCGTTCCAAGCCCCAGAAAATGCCTATTTACTGGCCTAATTTGTATATAATATGTAGAAAAACATAAGTCTCAACAAGAAATAAAAGTGTACAGTATGTATTAAAAAAAATAACAGCTTTATTCTTAAGGAAAGTAGAGATGGTTGATTTTGGCACGCCATACTCAGCAGACAGATCCGAAACACGTGTGCCCTGTTCATATTTGGCAATGATTTCTTTCTTCAGCTCAATAGTTGTTCTCACAGCTTTCCGCTTACCTTTGTCTGCATTACCACTTCTGGCTTTCTTTGGACCCATGTCTAAGGGTTAAATTCAGTGTAAAGCGTGACTCTCTCCACAAAGCGTGACCCTCTCTCTGCACTCACACTGATGACGCAAGCAAGGCGCGCTGGGCCGAATGAACGCCATTCGGCTCAACTCGGCTCATCTCGGAAGTTCGAGTTCCAAATATTTGTTCGGATTCCAAGACAAAAGTTTCTCGAATCTCCTGGTCGAATACCGATTTGGTCGAAAGTCAAGGCGTTCGAGAACCGAGGTATCACTGTATCTTAAATCAATCCAGGGGATTCAGAGACTGCTATGAATCCATTTGGCCCAAAGTCTGTACACGTTTCTCTGATCCAAAATGGCACCTTGTATCGAGGCACCTTCGATGTAGCCAGCTGTTCCATCTCAAGTCATACACAAAATACCTCAAGCTAAAGTAGTCCAAATTCTCATTTCATGTGCAAGGGTGCTGAGGCTTAGAGAAGTGGGAAGACTTGCCTCGAGGTTATGGTGATGTGTGGTAGAGAACACTCAGCTTCTAAAGTCAGAAGTTTGACTCCTCCAGTCATGAATCCTCTCTGATTCCTGCATTACTCTGCAACCTTTTTAATTGTTAAGAAGATGACATGAATGCATACACACATTCTAGTGTGCATCAGAATTTTCTGGAATATTTGTTGAAAATGCAGATTCTGGACTTTCACACTGCAGCAGAGATTTGGATTCAGATTTCTGTGGGTCATCTTTGTGAGGCACCATGGGGACAAATGTGAGTCTTTGCTATCTCTGACTGGCACAGCCCCTGAGTCAGTGTCTCTGTTTTCTAGTTCCAGGGCAGTCATTTACATTCCCATCACTCCTCTCTTCTGGATCATGACATTTTCTTCTCCCTTCGATTCATTTAGGAACTAGAAATACAATGGACTCTTGAACAACGTGGGTTTGGACTTTGTGGATCCACTAATACACCTATTTTTACAATAAATACGTGTACTGTTTTCAATTGAAGTTGGAAGTTGGATGTGAAGGGCTGACTGTATGCATTGTTTTATGCCATTTTATATAGGGGGCTTTTTGGTGTTCACAGGGAGTCCTGGAACCAATTTTCTGCAGATACCAAGAAACCACTAAGTTTTTGGGGAGTCAAAAGTTATATATAGATTTTTGACTGACCAGGGGTTGGCACCCCTAACACCTGCATTGTTCAAGCGTCAACTGTACACATTTTGTCTAGCTATTTGCTCTGTTACAGCTGACAGAAGATGGGACATGTGAATAAGTGTGAACCTATGCTTATTTTATAGAGCATAGGCCATTATGTCTTAATTTTCTATATCCTGTTGCTAGCATAGGAATAGATGAAACAGGTACTTTCATTTGAGTGGCTTGTTGATGAAGATGTTGCATGGTACCTATAACATCCTGGTGCTTCTTTATAGCCTAATACATTACTCATGTAACATGTCTGTAACTGGCACTTAAGTCAAATGTACATACTTTGCTTAGGCCAACCCAGTGGCGCTCAATAAATTTTTGTTTCTGATTCTCACCACAACAAATTTTCTACCATTTTCCTATAACCAAAAAAATTAAAGTTAACATTGGTATAAGGACATAATTTACTATGCAATTTTTGTTGTGCCTAAAATTTGAGTTATCTATGTTTAAAATTACATACTTCCAAATATGTTAATGCTGTCCAAACCCTTTATAAAGGCCTAATATTTCTTTTTTATTTTTTTAAATTTTATTAATTTATTTTTGTTACAGATGTTTCTTTTTTTTTCCCCATTGACAGCCTCCTCCTCATCCCCCAACCCCATCCCCAGCTTTGTTGTCCATTGGTTATGCGTACATGCATATAAGTTCTGTGGTTATCTCATCCCTCTCCCTTACCCCTCTTCTAAGGGTTGTCAGTCTGTATCCTACTTCCACATCTCTGGATCTACCCAATTTCTCAGACTGTTATGTTCATTATATTCCAAAAATAAGTGAGATCATGTGATATTTGTCTTTCTCTGCTTGGCTTGTTTCGCTTAGGATAATATACTCCAGGTTCCTCTATGTCATCTCAAAGGATAAGAGATCTTTCTTTCTTACAGCTGCACAGTATTCCATTGTGTATGTACCACTGCTTTTTTATCCATTCATCTACTGATGGACACTTGGGCTGTTTTAAGATCTTAGCTATTGTAAATAGTGCTGCTATGAACATGGAGCTACATATATTTTTTCTGATTGGAGTTTCAGGCTACTGAGGGTATATTCCTAGAAGTGGGATCACTGGGTCAAATGGCAGTTCAATTTTTATTTTTTGAGGTAACACCATATTGTTTTCCATAGTGGCTGCACCAGTCTGCATTCCTACCAGCAGTGTACCAAAGTCCCCTTTACTCCACACCCTTGCCAACACTTGTTGTTTGATGATTTGTTGATGGCGGCCATTCTGACAGGTGTGAGGTAATACCTCATTGTTTTAATTTGCATCTCTCTGATGATTAGTGATGTTGAGCATTTCTTCATATGTCTCTTAGCTATTTGTATCTCCTGTTTGGATAGGTGTCTATTTAGTTCCTCTGACCATTTTTTAATTGGGTTCTTTGTCTTTCTTTTGTTGAGTTGTATGAGCACTCTATATATTATGGAAATTAACCCCTTATCTGATGTGTGATTGGCAGTTATGCTCTCCCCTACAGTGGGTTCCCTTTCCATTTTGATGGTTGTTTCTTTTGCTATGAAGAAGCTTTTTAGTTTGATGTAGTCCCATGTGTTCATTTTTTCCTTTGTTTCTGTTGCCTTAGGCAATGTATCAGTGAAAATTCTGCTACATATGATGTCCCAAATTTTGTTGCCTACATTTTCTTCTAGGATTTTTATGGAATCAGAAGTCACATTTAAGTATTTTATCCTTCTTAAGTTTATTCTTGTGTATGGTGTAAGTTGGTTGTTTTTTTCATATAGCTGTCCAATTTTCCAACACCATTTATTAAAGAGGCTGCCTTTACTCCATTGTATGCTCTTGCAACTTTTGTCAAATATTAATTGAGCATAATGTCTTGGGTCAATTTATTGGTTCTCTGATCTATTCCAGTGGTTTATATGCCTATTCTTGTGCCATTACCAGGCTGCTTTGATTACAGTAGCTTTGTAGTATAACGTGATATCAGGTATTGTGATCCTACCTACCGTGTCCTTCTTTTTCAAGATTGCTGTGGCTATTCGGGGTCTTTTTGGGTTGCAGATGAACTTTTGAAGTATTTGATCTAGTTCTGTGAAATATGCCGTTGGTATTTTGATGGGGATTGCATTGAATCTATAGATTGCTTTGGGTAATATGGACATTTTAATGATGTTAATTCTTCCAATCCATGAACAAGGTATGTGCTTCCACTTTTTTATATCTTCCTCTATTTCTTTTTTCAATGTCCTGTAGTTTTTGGCAAATAGATTCTTTACATCTTTGGTTAAGTTTATTCCTAGGTATCTTAATTTTTTTGCCGCAATGGTAAATGAGATTTTTTTTTTAGTTTCTCTTTCTGTGAGTTCATCATTGGTGTATAAGAATGCTGTTGATTTCTTGACGTTAATGTTGTATCCTGCTACTTTGCCAAATTCATTTATTAAGTCAAGTAACATTTTGATAGACTCTTTAGGATTTTCTATGTATAATATCATGTCATCTGAGAATAATGACAGTTTCACTTCCTCCTTTCCCAATTGGATCCCTTTTTATATTCTTCCTGTCTGCTTGCTGTGACTAAGACTTCCAGTACTATGTTAAATAAGAGTGGTGAAAGTGGCCCTGGCCAGTTTGGGTCAGCGGTTAAAGCGTCGGCCTGCGGTCCGGAGAGACCGGGGTTCAGTTCCCGCTAAGGGCACGTACTTCGGTTGCAGTTTGTCCCCGGCCGTGGTCGGTCGTGCGGGTGGCAGCCACTCGATGTGTCCCTTTCACGTCGATGTTTCTCTCTCTCTCTCCCCTCCTCTCTCTCCCTCCCACTCTATCTGTACCAAAAAATGGAAAAATATCCTTGGGTGAGGATAAAAAAAAAAAAAAAAAGAGTGGTGAAAGTGGGCATCCCTGTCTTGTTCCTGTTCTTAAGGGAAATTTTTTTAGTTTTTGCCCATTGAGTAAAATGTTGGCTATAGGTCTTTCATATATGGCCTTTATTATGTCGAGATATGATCCCTCTATTCCCATATTGCTGGGCGTTTGTATCAGAAATTGGTGCTGGAATTTTTCAAATGCATTTTCAGCATCTATTGATATGATCATGTGGTTTTTATCTTTCATTTTGTTTATGTAGTGTGTCACATTTATTGATTTGCAAATATTGTACCAGCCTTGCATCCCTGGGATGAATCCCACTAGGCCATGGTGAATAATTTTTTTGATGTATTGCTGGATTCTATTTGCTAGTATTCTGTTCAGGATTTTGGCAACTATATTCATCAGGAATATTGCCCTGTAGATTTCTTTCTTTGTAGTGTCTTTTTCTGGTTTTGGAATTAGAATTATGATGGCCTAATAAAACGAGTTTGGAAGTCTTCCTTCTTCTTGAATTTTTTGAAATAGTTTGAGGAGAATGGATGTTAGTTCTTCTTTGAATGTTCAGTAAGTCTCCCCTTTGAAACCTTTCAGGCCTGGGCTTTTGTTTCCTGGGAGAGTCTTGATTACATCTTCAATTTCCTTAGTTGTTATTGGTTTGTTCAAGTTTTCTCTCTCTTCCCGGTCCAGTGTTGGGAGCCTATGTGTTTCTAGAAATTTGTCCATTTTGCATAGATTGTCGAATTTGTTGCCCTATAATTGCTCATAGTATTTGTTAATGATCCTTTGTATTTCTGTGGTGCCAGTTGTTTGTTACTTCTCCTCTTTCATTTCTGATTTTGTGTATTTGGCTTGTCTTTTTTTTTTTTTTTTTTTTTTTTTAGTGAGTCTAGCTAAGGGACCATCAATCTTGTTTATCTTTTTGAAAAACCAGCTCTTTGTTTCATCGATCCTTTGAATTGTTTTTTTGTTTTTGTTTTTGTTTTTGTTTTTTTTGGTTTCTATGTCATTTATTTCTGCTCTGATCTTTACTATTCCCTTCCTTCTACTTGCTCTGGGGTTTTCTTTTTTATTGCTTTTTAGTTCTTTAAGTTGTGAAGTTAAATAGTCTATTAGAAATATTTCTTGTTTCTTGAGGTAGGCCTGTAGTGCCGTGAATTTCTCTCTCAGAACTGCTTTTGCTGCATTCCATAGATTTTGTGTTGCTATGTGTTCATTTTTATTGGTTTCCAGGAAGTTTTTATTCTCTTCTTTGATCTTCTCGGTAACCCAGTCATTGTTTAATAACATGCTATTTAGCCTTCATGTGTTCAAATGTCTTTGCATGTTCTCGTTGCAATTGATTTCTAGTTTCATGCCATGGTGATCTGAGGAGATGCTTGATATGATTTCAATCTTCTTGAATTTGTAGAGACTTAGTTTGTGTCGTAACATGTGGTCTGTGTTTGAGAATGTCCCATGTGCACTTGAGAAAAATGTGAATTCTGTAGTTCTGGTGTGTAATTCTCTGTTGATACCTATTAATCCATTTGGTCTAGTGCCTCATTTAGAGTCTCTGTTTCCTTGTTAATTTTTTTTGTCTAGAGGATCTATCCAGTGATGTAAGCATGGTGTTGAAGTCCCCTGCTATGATTGTATTGCTGTCAATTTCTCCTTTGAAGTCCTCCAGAAGATTTTAAATACGTTTTAGTGCTCCTATATTGGGTGCATATATGCTTACCAAGGTTATATCTTCCTGTTGGATAGATTCTTTCAATATTATGTAGTGGACTTTTTTGTCTCTACTTATGGCCTTTATTTTAAAATCTATTTTATCAGATGAGTATTGCTGCACCAGGTTTTTTTTTTTCTTTTTTGTTTGCTTGGCAGATTTTTTTCCATTTCTTCACTTTCAACCTATGTGAGTCTTTTGTTGTGAGATGAGTCTCTTGTAAACAACATATAGATGAATAATGCTTTCTTATCCAATCAGCTACTCTGTTTCGTTTTATCGGAGCATTCGATGTATTTACATTTAAAGTGATTATTGATATATACTTATTTATTGCTATTTCTCTTTAGTGTGGTTATATTTTTCTTCCTATTTCTTCTATTAATTACAGGAGTCCTTTTAATATTTTTGGCATTGCTGGTTTGGTGCTAATGTATTCCCTTAGACTTTTTTTTTTTTTTTTTTTTTTTTTTTATCCTCACCTGAGGACATTTTTCCATTTTTTGTACAGATAGAGTGGGAGGGAGAGAGAGAGAGAGAAACATCGACGTGAAAGGGACACATCGAGTGGCTGCCACCCGCACGACCAACCAGGGCCGGGGACAAACTGCAACCGAAGTACGTGCCCTTAGCGGGAACCGAACCCGGGTCTCTCCGTACCGCAGGCCGACGCTCTAATTGCTGAGCCAAACCAGCCAGGGCCTTAGACTTTTTTTTTTATCTGAGAAGCTCCTTACTTGACCTTCTATTTTGAATGATAGCCTTGCTGGATAGAGTAGTCTTGGATTCAGATCCTGTTTTTTATGACCTTAATTACTTCATACCATTCCCTTCTAGCCTGTAGTGTTTCTGCTGAGAAGTCAGCGGAGAGCCTTATGGGGGTTCCTTTGTAAGTAACCTGTTGCTTATCTCTAGCTGCCTTTAGGATTCTCTCTTTGTCTTTAATTTTTGGCACTTTAATTACTATGTCATGGTGTGTACCAGTTTGGGTTCTTCTTCCTTGGAGCTCTCTGTGCTTCTTGAACTTGAATGCCTTCTTCCTTCACCAAATTAGGGAAGTTTTCTGTCACTATTTCTTCAAATATATTTTCTAATTCTTGCTCATTTTCTTCTTTTTCAGGTACTCCTATTATTCAAATGTTACTACGTTTCCAGTTGTCCCACAGTTCTTAAGCTGTCTTCTGTTTTTTAATTGTTTTTCCATTTTGTTCTGTGATAGGTTGATTTTTTTCTTCCAATGTGTTCTTTATTTCTGCTATGTGATTCTTAATTTCTTCATGGTAGTTTCTCATTTCTAATTTGTTGATTTTCAATGTTTCTATGTCTTTATTCATATTGTTGATGTCCTTACTCATGTTGTTTCACTTCATCAAGATCATGGCTCTCAATTCTACCTCTGATAACTTGCTTAACTTAATTTCATTGATCTCATCTTCATAAATGTCTCTTGTTTTTTTTTATTTGGAATTTGTTTCTTTGTTTCACCATTTTGGCTATCTCAGTGGATTTCATCGCCTGCCAAATTTTCCCTGTGAGTGATGTTGTTCTGCTTTTTGTGTCTCCATCTACTGGGTTTAGATGAGCATGGGAGGATCCATGTTAAACACCACTGTCAAGTCTTACTTTCCTGGGTAGATTTGCAAGCCCAGAAAATGTTCAGTTATCCTTTAGCTTTTTGTCTGAAGGCTATTAGTCTCAGTTACTTGAAGAGCCTGGGTTTCTCAGTTGAATAAAAAACTCCCTCAGGTGTTCAGTGTAAAAGGATTTCCCAGGGGATGGGCAGATGCTTATTGTTAATGAGCCTCAATTTGCATTTCAATAGCTCACCTGGGTGGGGTTGAATCTCTGAAGGAGTGGCTCCACCTCTCCCCAGCCCTGGGAAGGAGCAAGATGGCCACTGTCCTGCATGGTTTCGACTCAGCTAAAGCTCTGAGCTCCCTCCAAATCTCAAGTGTCCCCACACAGTTCCAGTCCAGTCTGTCCTCCCTCTGCTGGAGCCCAAGGTCAGTGGCTGTGGCTATTTTAACGCTCTGTCCAAGCTATGCACTGTGGAGTGGTCTTGAGAGTTTAACCCCGAGGGTGCTGCTCACAGCCAAGACCACTGCTGTCCATGGGCTCCCAGCCCTCCTCTCATGCATCTGCAATCCTACCAGGATCGGTTCAGTGTTCCTGGTTGTATGGTCCTCGCAAGCTGCTTTTCTGTTGCTTTTCCCCAATGATTTGTCTTTATTATAGTTGTATTTCCCGTGTGGTCCTGGGAGATGGTTTGTGTAGCTTCCATTCACTCGCTGCCACTTTTTAAGTTCTCTAGTATTTCTTATTTTTTTAAATGTTCTGATTTTGGTTATTATAAAGACAAAATTGTAATCAAGGAAAATCAAAGAGAAAATAATTTTCTACTTAACACATCAGCTGTTTTTTGTTTTGTTTTTTTTTTCAATTTCTTTCTGTCCCTGTCCACATACTTGCAATTCAAAGTTTGTTTTCTAGTCCTAGTTCAGCCATTAACAAGTATGATTCTGAGTAAGAAGGTTAACTTTAATAAGAAGGAATAAATGTCCATCTTACTCATGTATTGGGTAGTTATGGGGATCTGGAGATCATGTGGGTAAAAACGGTTTGCATACTGTAAAGTGCTTTAAATGCCAAAATTATTGTTTTTGACCTAAGGCTCTTATTTCATGATAATGTTCCTTATGTCTCCAAAAGCTGTTGGATCTTTTTTTAGAGGGTGAAAAATACAAGGTAAATTGAAGAAAGATAAAAAATCTGCAAAGATTTCAGTGTATTTACCAAAGAAGGAAGAGCTGAAAAACTACTCACTTAATATGTGAAGACCTATGACAAAGTGAGAGTAGAGACCAGCTGTTTCCCATCTTTTCAGAGGTCAAATAAAGAAGGTACAGGCTTCAGTTGAAGAGATAATTTAAGTTATTTTAATGATCAACATCCTGACTGTAGGGATTTTAACCAACTAGGCGGGCTAGAATAACATAGGCTTGCCTACCTTGAGCCTTGAAGAATGTTACATTTGTCTGTCTTCTTGTATAAACAACCCAGAAACTTCATTAGGTAAAATAAGAAATAGATTCTATGGGTCATGAATTCAGATTGAGTACAGCAAGAATGTCTTGTCCTACTACACAATGGAGTGAGGCTTCAGATGGGAAGATTTGAAAGGCTGGGAGTAACTTACATGATGGGCCTGGATTCATCTATAGTTTCTTCACTCACATATCAAATGCCTGGGATCATGTTGCGCATCTCTATGCAGTGTCTAGACCTTTCCATGATGTCACTGCACATGGCTTCTCTGGCATGACACCCCCAGGGTGGTTGGATAGCTGATATGTGGCTGAGGGCCCCAAAAGCAAACGCAAAAACTATGTGGCCTTTTATCACTTAGCTTTGGAATCTCAAAAGTGTCACTTCTGCTCAACCAGGATGGTGGAAGTAGTCAGAATGCTGTCCAGATTCAAGGGGAGAGGATGCAGACATGACTTCTCAGTGGAAGAGTATCAAAGAACTTGTGGTCATGTTTGAAAACCACCACAAAGAACTGATTCATTTACTCATTCAACCAACTGGCATTTAAGCACTGATACCAGATTTAGACTGGAAAATTAAAATTATTTAGCACGTCCCCACCTGCCTTGGAGAGTTCATGGTCTGCTGGTGGAGGAGAAGGTAGCCCAGAGTTGAGGTGATAAACTCAGAGAGGACCTCATGAAGTCCATTTGTGTTTTCTGCCACTAAAGACCTCCTCTTTGAGACTGAACACTTGAGAAAAAATTTCTTATTCTTCTGAATCCAACTAAGCCAGCAACAAGTACTCTCAATTTGCTTTTATTTCTACCCTTTCGTTTGTGCTTTCTGGATTGTGGACACTGAGATTTTTAGTCTTTGGCACTGAGTCCTCTTCTCAATGTAAACAGACGAGGGAAGAGCCATCATGGCCAAGTGTGATTAATTCTAATGCAATCACATGCTGACACTGGTTGGGTGAATGGGGCTATGTTTAACAACTGTGTTTGCTGAACACTTGCCAGGAGGGCCTGGAAGTTTCACATCAGGGAGGTGCACAGCTCATGTCTCTCTGGTCTATTCCGGACAGGCTGACAGCACCATATAAGTGGACACTTATGGGCTCTCAGGGAAATGTACCAAATTAGCAGAGTGACTTCTAATCCTTTTTAAAAAATGTTCTCCAGCTTTTAAAAATTTCAGGGGGCAGACAATGCAATTAAACAACCACAAACCAACCTCCTGCTGCTACCACTTAAAATAACTTCATGACTGACATTGGCCCTGTTTTCAGGTTGACCATACTTGATTCAGAATAAGTTTTATATGTGTTAATCTCCCCATCTTGCCTCCTTTGCACAGTGAAGGGCTGAATGAGCTCATTTCACCTTTCAACTCAGTAGCAGAGTTTTCTTTCCTTTGTATTTTTTTGGTCAGGGCCAGAGCGGGTAGCACTCCATTGCCGGCAGTGAATTGTTTTCTGTCCAGAGAATCAGTTACACAAACATCTTTTTCCTCTGACCTGAATATAATGTCCACCAATAATTTTCATTCTAATAGGTTTGTGCCATGGCCTCTAGAAGATTCAGTGCAAGTCAAACATCCTCAGGTTAAGTGCATTAACTCATGAAAATTGTAACCATAATAATCAACATTTATTGAGCACTTTGATAAATTCCAGGCACTTTGATAATTTCTTTCCTTCCAACATCTCATAAAATCCCTACTTTATAAGTGGTAATTTTATAAGTCAGTCACTATTATTATCCTCATTTCAAAAATAATAAAAACGAGGCTTCTAGAGGTTAGTCCAAAACTTTTGTTTTCAACCACTGTACAGTTACAGAGTGGGCAAAGAGCAAGACTCTTGGAATTTGGGATACCTGGCAGTTATGTTGTGATGAGGAGGACAGAGGGTATGGCATTCTTTCTTAGGGAAAACACTCGGAGCACTAAGATAAAAATAGTTTGTAGGTGATGCTGAACACAAATGTATACATTCAGGATTTATTGAACACCTATTATGCATAGTTATGCTAGAGACTAGGAGTGTGGAATCAGGCTAGTTATCCCACTGCTCAACATGCTTCCGATGCTCCCACTTGCTGGCTCTGCGCGAATGGCAGGAAGTATACAGGGGAATTCAGGATGAGGCAGGAACAAAACTTCTAGCCAGTTTTCCTTGTTCCTTGGCTTTTAGCCCGCTACATTCCCTGTCATCTGCCAGAGACATGTCACTGTCATAAATGGCTAGGACTGATATTGCCTTGTCAAAAAAGCCTGACAACAATTACAACAGTAATAGCTCATATTTCCTGAGTACTTACTATGTGCCAGCCATTGTTTAAGCTCTCTACATCTATCATATAGAACCCTCCTTAATCACTCAGGATAGTGACTAACATTCTTATTTCCAGGACTGAGGCTCAGAAGGGTTTTGTGACTTTTAGAACTCTGCCTTCTCTTTGGTCAGTTAGGACGGGCATCTCACTCAGTTTCCAGCACTATTTTCCTGCCCCTGCAATAGTGAGTACATTTGGAGAAATCACTGGTATAGTGAAGTCAGGATATGGCATATGGAAAAGCAAGGAGAGAACAGGAATCACTTAGGAGAGGCAAGGGGAAAACCTCTAGTCAGTCTCAAAAACAGCAATATGAGTGTTTTCCCCCTGGAAGACCTAACCACCTACCTAGGTCAACCGTCTCTGGGGGTCCCCGAAGATGCCCATACCAGCCGTACTCCCAATTTTCCTGATTTAGCCACTGAGCTCACAGGAGACCCAAGGATGTCAGTTACATTTGGGTGAAGCAGGAACACCCAGGTAGAAGAAAATAAGAAGGGAAAGAAGGACCCAGAACCCCAGGGGGCAGAATGGTTTGGAATCCCAGGAGAGCTCTCCATGTGAGCAGCAGGAGCTTACTGGTGACCCAGTGGACATGGAGCAGCTGGGCTCACTAAATATTGTCACCCTGGCTTGTCCATGATGGACGGGAAGTACTTTCCTCAAAGTGAGCACTTAGTGCTGACTGAGAGAATTGATGGGAGGGAGGGGGCTTGGAGGTGCCAGAGGGATCATAAATATTTTATACTGTCGAATCAAAGGGAAAAGGCAAAGCTATTTCTTTTTCAAATGGAAGTGGTGGATACTTCATTCCATTCCAGATTCATAGGCACAGTGCCCAGTCATTAAAGCTTGAAGACAAAGCATAAAGAGCAGCCTTTTTGAAGTACAAATGCAGAGCTAGGACATAGAGTGCTGGAGGCGAGTTAGGCCATGAGGCAGATGTGTCTTCCTTCTTACACCCACGAAAGTGTGGATAAGCTGGGCATTATTTCAAAGCATCAGGAAGATTCCAATCATGCTTATTAAGTTACTAATCAAAGATGGGTAATCATGTTCAGATAGAGTATGCATCCCAGTGAATGTGGCTACAACAACAAAGAAAGAGCTCCAGTGTGCAGTCCTGTGGGTGGAGAAACTATGAGGGTGGCCTCATCGCTCCCCTGCCCTTAGCCAGGGCCACATGCCTCCAGTTCTTCCACAGTGCTGAGCCTCTAGGCTTTTTGTAGATTGACAGGGACAGTTATCTCACCTCTTTTATTTGGAATTTCCTTTTATGTTCAATATCTTCTGAAGGCAAATAGAAGGTGATTTTCCAAGCCACTCCCTCCGCTTGACCTATTTTCACAAATGAATGGAGAAGTGGCAGTGCTTCCTTTAGCCTTTCCTTCCAGGTCTGACATTTTCTAGGAAATCAACTCAGAATTTATAGTCAGGACAAGAAGTAGATTAGCTTAGCCAGTCCCTGGTGAAAGGGAGGGAGAGGCAGGAGGCAGGAGCAGCTGACCATTCTGGGGTTTTCTTTGGACATGAGATAGGCTATCAGGAAACACTGCCATTCTGCTTCCCTTTTCTTCCCACTAATTATCCCCAAATCTATTTTGGGGACATCCTGTGTGTCAGTCCTGCCTGAGGCTGTATGAGGAATAGAATGTAGTTCACATTCCTGTCTGTCAGGACATGCTGACATCCCTCTTTGTCTCCTGTGCTCATGCTCCTTACCTGTGCCCAGATCTCTGCTCTTCACATGCTCACTTTGGCAGGAGCTGGGTTTCTGCTACTACCTTTTGCAGCTCCAGAAAGGAGGAGAATCAGTCAGGTGACTTTTGACCTCTTGCAGAGCCAAACCTAGTTTGGGAGTCGCAGAGAAAAAGAATTACTGAGCAAAGCAAGATGGAATATTTCCTTTTAAAGTCCCTCTTAACCAGCCTCAACAAGAGTCAGCTGACATTTCAGGACTTTCTCTACTTTGTTTTTATCCATTTGGAGACAGTGGCAGAGACAGCAGCATGGTGCCAAAGGTTCTGCTGTTTCTGATGCCTCATGCATTTCACTTGCAGGTCCTGGTGCCAATTGGTGGGTGTGCACAGATGCAGAGCAGTTTGGACCCACGAAGCAGGGCCTGCCTTCACAAACCAACACGGGGCAGGAACAGTTTACTCCTGTGTAAAATGGGCATTGATTTTTCTTAAACGAGGTTATGTGTGCACTGTGCCTTGGAGTGGTGCTCAGTTCCTGGAGTTTCCATTCCTACAAGAGGCGGTGGCTGAGGTTTATGCTTCCCTTGAGTGCCCTGAGCCACTTCCCATGGTGCACATTCCACAGAATGGTCAGTGAGGTCAAATGCAGGCCACACACAGGCACACATTTTCAGCACACTGCAGACTATTGTCAGGGACACAAAAGCATCCTACACTTGCAACACTTTATTTTCTCCTTCTGCCCTTTTTCTTCTGTGTGTGTGTGTGTGTGTGTGTGTGTGTGTATGCGTTCTTTCTCTTCCTTCTCCTGCTTGCTCAATGTTTCCTGTTTTTTGGAACCAAGAGATCTGACTTGCTACCACTCCTCTTTGTGACCTTAGAAGAAGCCCTGCACCCTTGTGTGACACACTTTTCTCATGCCCAGAAACAAGAAATGGAAATACAGTTTAGGATGATGAAATCAGGGCTGATCTCTTAGAAATGATGACAAAGGGCCTGGAGCCCTCTCCAAAATGCCTCACCAGCCCACCCAGGGTGGCCTTGGAGAGCTCCCAGGGACTCGGGACTCCAAATCACCAAACTGTCTGACCACTGAGGTCAGCGCCCGCAGTATTTTTCTTTTTCTCTCCCACTCACACTTGGCACCACAGGGACAGGAGGAAATCAGTACTGAGTCTGATGGCAATCTGCTGAGGCAGTTTTTTCTCAACTGTGTGTGTATGTGTGCCTACCTTTGCAAAGCACACCTGTGCCAGTGCAGGGAGGTAACCGTGGCCAACTTCCTGCTTTGCTCCAGCATCTAAACCCAGACAAATGAGCTGTAAAAGGGCTACAAGGACCAATGAAGTAATGTCTGAAAACATGTGATCTTTGCGTTTCCAAAGCATTTTTCTTTTTAATTCTAAAATGAGACTCTCTTAAAACAAAAACAAATAGGCCATTTGTGGGGTGAATTTAAATGTACTGCACAATAACACCATTGTCACACTGTGGTTGAATCCACAATCTTGGTGTGAGGGACAGGGCCAAAATATAATTATTTAAATGACTTATCTAAAAACAGGACATACAAATGGCCAAGAGACATATGAAAAAATGCTCAACATCACTAATCATCAGAGAGATGCAAATTCAAACAACTATGAGGTATCACTTCACACCTGTCAGAATGGCCGCCATCAACAAATCATCAACAAGTGTTGATCAGGGTGTGGAGAAAAGGGGACTCTAGTCCTGGCAGGTTTGGCTCAGCGGTTAAAGCATCAGTCTGCAGTCCGGAGAGACCTGGGTTTGGTTTCTGCTAAGGGCACGTACCTTGGTTGCAGTTTGTCCCAGGCCCTGGTTGGGTCGTGCAGGTGGCAACCACTCGATGTGTCCCTTTCATGTCAACGTTTCTCTTTCTCTCTCCCTCCCACTCTATCTGAACGAGAAATGGAAAAAATGTCCTCGGGTGAGATTAAGCGGACTCTAGGACACTGCTGGTGGAAATGCAAACTGGTACAACCACTATGGAAAACACTATGGTGTTACCTTAAAAAGTTAAAAATTGGCCCTGGCCAGTTTGGCTCAGCGGTTGGAGCATTGGCCTGCAGACCAGAGAGTCCCGGGTTTGGTTTCTGCTTGGGGCACTTACCAAAAAATTTAACAATAAATATATAAATAAATAAATAAATAAATAAATAAATAAATAAATATAAAAAAGTTAAAAATTGACCCAGTGATCCCACATCTAGGAATATACCCTAAGAAGCCTGAAACACCAATCAGAAAGAATATATATACCCTTATGTTCATAGCAGCACTATTTACAATAGCTTAGACTTGGAAACAACCCAAGTGTCCATCAGTAGATGAGTGGATAAAAAAGCTGTGGTACATGTACACAATGGAATATTATGCAGCTGTAAGAAAGAAAAATTTCTTATCCTTTGAGATGGCATGGAGGGACCTGGAGAGTATTATGCTAAGCGAAACAAGCCAAGCAGAGAAAGACAAATATCACATGATCTCACTTATTTGTGGAATATAATGAACTAAACAAACTAATGAATAAAATTGACCTAGAGACATAGAGGTAGGGTACAGATTGACAAACCTCTGAAGAGGGAATGTTGGGAGGGAAGAGATAAACCACAGAACTCATATGCATGTACGCATAACCAATGGACATGGACAACAAAGCTGGGGATGAGCCAGGGAGGATGGGGAGGAGGGTGTCAAGGGGGGAAAAAGGAGAAACATATGTAATAAAAACAAATTAATAAAAATAATTTTTCAAAAATGATGTAGTTAGTGAAAATTGTCAAAACCTCTGAGAACAATGTAGGCCTAAGTGATTAAATTTCTTAAAAAGTCTAGTATTTTGGAGACTGAAATAACATTTGTAAACATTAGAAATAAATAAATAAAAATAAAAATTATTTTACTCATCTCTATATGGATGTTAAAATGGTTCTCTGACACATTTTTATTTTTATTTTATTTTTTTATTTTATTTTTTATCCTTACCCGAGGACATTTTTCCATTTTTTGTTCAGATAGAGCGGGAGGGAGAGAGAGGAAGAGAGAGAGAGAGAAACATCGATGTGAAGGGACACATCGAGTGGCTGCCACCCGCAGGGCTGGGGACAAACTGCAACCCAGGTACGTGCCCTTAGCGGGAACCGAACCCGGGTCTCTCTGTACCGCAGACCGACGCTCCACCCGCTGAGCCAAACCGGCCAGGGCTCTAACACATTTTTAGAAATATACTCTAGGTTCATGACTTCAGCCTAGGAGAATCATTACCTGCTCATTAGTTGACAGTATCAGTAATCACGTAAATCCTAAAAGCGCGTACATCAAACAGCCTGACTCAGCCCCTGCCTTTAGGTGATTCTCCTGCAGGATGCAGGCAGGCTGGATTCAAACTGAGTGTTTCAACACTGGGCAAGTTTTAGCAAGTAGGGCTGGGACGAGTGATTAATCTTCTCCATGAAACATTGAATGGGAAGTTAACATAGACCACCCCCAGAAGCTGTTCTTGCCTTGGTTTTAGTGAGGATTTCAGGTGCAAAACCTGTCAGGAGGAACATTTGCCTTTTTCAGAAACATGGCCTAATAATATTGGTTTTCATTTAATGTCCACAAACCTGGGAATCTGGGGAATGAGATAGAAAACACGGGTGAAGTTTTCAAACTGTCCATAGGCGTCCAACCATGTGAATTAGTTCTAGCGGAGAGAGTGGGTTCTGTGGAATGTTGTTTCCTTGGGCGTTGAGGTAAAGATGCTGATGAATAAAGACCTGCCAGCATCCTCAGCAGTCTGTGAGGTCTGCAACATGTGCTACCAATTCTTAGAATGGAGGCCTCAGATCGAATAGAGTTACTCTATTGAACTATGGTGAATAGAATATCTATGTGAGGTGGTCAGTATTCAATCATTTTTTTACCTATACAAATGGCAGTTTTATATGTTGGACCTAATGTGTGCACTTGACACTTAATTGTGACCTTTTCATTTCATGGTGGCAGAAAGGTCACCTATGAAATTTAGAAGGAAAGCCTTCTCATGCTCAAAAGTCCAGTGTGGTGCATGAAGCATCTTTAGCCCTGTGACCTTAGGCCCTCAGAACCCCTCATGATCCCACCACCACAGTCAGAGCTACATTCTCCCACCCTAGGGTTGTTAATAGTTGGCTAACAGTACTTATGAAATATATGCCTTTAACTATAGCTATTTGTATTCATGAATGACTTTTAAAATTATTTCTTTGAAGATGTGGGCCACCATGCACATCTTTGTGTCTCCTACCTAGATGCTTTTTCACATAGTAGGCATTATTAATTATTGATTGGTTGGCTACCTGAATCTTGACACTTTTACCAATGTATAACATTAATGAGTACCAGTCAGCTCTTTCAGAATTTATAATGTGCTATAGTTTTTTCTTTATGAGACAAAAATGATTAAAGTTTTTTGTGTTAGGATTAAAGAAATTGTTGTCTTTTTAATCTCATGAATTACACAGCATTTTCATGGTATGCACAAATACAGTTTCCTTTGTGTTGTGATTCAGAGAATAGCTGAACAGTTCCTTCATCCTGCAGTACTCTGATTTACAGCTTGTCCAGCTGTGTCCCCACTGGAGGTGGGGGTGAAGGGTCTCATGGGACACCAAGGGTGTGACAACTACCTAAACACATGTAACTAGACCACATGCCTGCATGTTGTCTATGACCGGAAATGGAGGAGCCCAGGAGCTTGCAGTTTAATGTGTGCCCAATGGAACTTGTGTTCCACACTCCACCCTCTCTTCCTGTGTGCTGGTCTCAGTGGATGATTCTGATGTTCTTCCAGCTGCCCAAACCAGGTACCCCAGAGTCCAGGGACACCCTCCTGCCCCTCACTAGCCCACACATTTCACTGACTATCTCTTGTTCCTCTGTTTGTCTTCTTTCATTGTTCCTACCACTGCTGAGATTCTAAGTTACCCAAGTTTCTTTGCTGGATTCTCTGCTGACTCCTCTGTTTGATTCTTGCCTCCGTCTGCCCCTCCACCAGAGTGAGCTTTATGAGTAGCACTTTTGATGATGTTGCTCACTTGCTTAAAAAATCTTTCATGCAACTCACACAGCCCTTCTTGATCCAGTCCTGCCTCCCTCTCTTGAACCTAGTTCACCACTCTCCACCTCTACAGCTACTGAACTGCCCACAGTTTCTCTTTCCTTTTAGCTTTCATTTTTGCTTCTCTCTCTGAATAGTCGGTGTACACCCTTCTCATGGCCACTTCCTGTTGAACCTTGGAACACAACTCCATCATTCATGCTACCAGGCTGGGTGAAATGACCCTCCCTGGCTCCCACAGCACCCTGATCTAGCAGAGCAACTGGAACCTTCAGTCAATTAACAAGCTGGTGACAATGTATTTCCTTTGCCACAGTTTTGCTTTTGCTTATGTGATGTTACATGATCTGCAGATCCTTGTTCCAGGTCTATTCAGTCACTTGCTTTTCTTTGACAGGATAGCAACTACAGTTGAGGGTCAAGCTCTAGATCCTGACATGCTAATCCTAACCTCAAATATTTTTGTACATGGCATGCTACAAGGGGTATTAATTTATAGATGATAGAGTCTTTTAGCTGATTAAATAAAAACGTACCATGCCACACCATTCTCCACCCTTGAAAATAAAATACAAAAGAAGGAGAAAGAGGACACAATGGTCATTGGAAGTAAATCTCCTGAGGTTTCAGAATTGAGATCTAGTGACTCAATAAAGAAAGGAGTGAACACTTCAACAATCAGACAGGACTCAGTTCAGGCCCTGAGCAAGGAGCAAAAGCACCCAGAAATATACTAAAGCTTTATCAGAGTGACGAACAGAGGCAATAACTCACATCCGCCACATGTAAACTTGTCATCTCCCCAATGCCTCACTCACCTTTATCACCTCCTTCCTATGGAGAAAGTGATTTAGGCAACTCCCTGAGTCCCATTTGGGTGAGACCTGAACCATCAGCAAGGTAATAAAAAGCCAAACCTGGGCCCCTTCCTGAAAATGGCAGTGCCTGTGACTCATCCTACTCAGGGAAGTTTAGTCATTTCAAAGTAAAGTTGTGCCAGTTCAACACCCAGTAATATTTTCCAGTCAATAATCATCAAACAGGAGATCAGCAGTCATTTCTAGATTCTGCTTAGAGCCCAGTTCTGAGGGACAGGCAGCTTAAAGGGACTGGATGATGGCTTGTCTGCCAGCTTACACTCACCCCATGGCTCACTTCCTGCCAGTGCAACTTCTCAGCACTAACTAAACCTGGGGTCTTTTACATATTCAGTGTGTTTCAGAGTTTATAGAGTATTACATAACTGAAATAACATTTTAAAAAATTGCGCGACTCCTATACTGGGTGAAGCTAAAATAGAGGCCAGAATTTCACTGCAATACAAGGTATGGAAACTATCAGAAAAATGCCTCATTAAAGGCAGTTTACAGCAGAGACAGCTGGGCTCATCCCAGATCATCCAGTGCTCTCAACGGCTGTGTCCACAGGGACATCAGCCAGGCAGAGCTTTAAAAGTCCTGGCTTAGAACTTGGCACAGCCACTGTGAAGATTGTTCCAGTAGCAAATTCAGGCATTCATACCAGAACAGGAAGAAAGGTGGTACAGAGGGGGCATGTCTTGACTCTAATTGGTTTAGTTTAAGCTCGAATCTTGCTTCCTTTGGCCCACACAACTGTTAGTGTGAAGAAAGACTGAAACTAATCAAAGTTATTTGTATAAATATGCCAAGCCCCAGAGACAAACTCCCCTACACAAGAGGGGATCATGTAGAAACAAAATGGGAATGTTTTGAGAAACAACCTGCTGATGTAAAAAGAAGAGCTGAATGAGATGCATCCTAACAGGAGATGTGTGCTATGTGCAGCTTCTCCGTGGAAACTGTGGGCAGGGCAGCTAACCAGGCAGTCTGCGATGCTCACAAACTTTCAGCCAAAACAGACATAACTCCTATACCTTTCGTTAAGTAATTTATTGGGATTTTAAAATAAGAATGCATGTTTCTTATGCTTTCTTTCTGTTGGAAGATGCAGTAAAATGACCAAAGGGTTAGGGGTGTGTGTGTGTGTGTGTGTGTGTGTGTGTGTGTGTGTTGGGAGGGTAATAAGGAGGGAAAGGAAAACATAGATTAATTAGCAACCATGAAGGGATACTTGCCTAGTTCTGGTTCACCTTTGTCAGTCAATGTTTACATTGAGTTTTACATATATATGTAATTCTAACAAAAAATTTTGAAATGGGTTTTCTTAATTAGGAAATATTAAGAAAAAATGCATCATGCTATGTCACAAATCTAGCAAGAGATGGAAACAGATCTCAAGCCATGGTTCCAGGTCTCCAAATCCAATATTCTTTCCTCCAAAATATAAGATCTTCAGTTGGAAATTTGTACAGAACAAAGGGACAGAACTTTTCCTTTCCAGTATTGTTTGGTGCCACATGTGCACGCTACCATATTGCCTCAGAGTTTCCAGGGTATTTGGCCAAAATGTTATCTCCCCTACAGTTCTAGGTCCACTCTCTGGAAGAAGCTGAGAAAGAAGGCTTTGGATTGGGCCACTGTGGATGAAGAGAAGACCCATAGATATCAGAATTATAACAGTCACACACTTACCCTTGCTAAACAATTGTTCTGTGCCAGACATGTTGAAATAGGCACTTATAAAACAGGAGCCCTGACCAGGAGATGCAAACACCCACAAACGCAGTCCCTTTCCTCAAGGAGATGAGCTGTAAACCCGGGCTTCTTCTATAAGTTCACAGATCACACCTCACTGAGAATCTCTGGCGCGGGGCCTCTGAATGCACACTGTTGGAGACTCCACAAATCATCTTGATGTCCACTTGGGATTGGAAAGTTCTGAAAGGATACATGGAATGTGATGGGAAGACAAAGGAAGAGTAGATTGCCAACCAGAGAGCAAAGAAGAGTGGAGAAACCACAGAAGTTAAGTACGTATTGACGTGATTCATTCATTTATGCATTTAGCAGATATTTGAGAGCCTATAACATGCCAGTCATTCTTCTCGGTGCTGGTACTGTGGTGGTAAAAAAAAAAAAAAAACAGATCAGGAAAATTCCTGTCCTCATGGAGATGATGGACCTTGATCTCCTTGACTAGGATCATATTGATGGAGAGGTGAGACAGGGAAAGGGTATTACATTTTTATTGTGAGATTGAGGAAACCAAGGATTTGCCACTTACAGAATGGCAGACATAAGGTGGAGACACAGACCTTTCTGACCCCTCTGTGTGCCTCTGCACAGGGGACAGGCAAAGGGAGGGGTCATAGAGTCCTGGAAAAAAGTGCTCTGACACTGGCACCAAATGTTGTGTTGTGAGTTTGGTCCTTTAGCTGTTTCCTTTTTTAACAGAACTTTCTGGAGAGCCAAGGGTTGCAAATGCATTTGTGTTTTGGTCAGCACTTTTACCATCAGTTTCTAGGCCTATTGGGTAGAGATATCCATCTACACAAATAGCATAACTCCCATAAAAAATTCAAGATATTTTAGGAATCACAATCAGGTCTATAAAACGTCAAAGCAAAGTATACCAAAACAAAACAAGTTGTATAACCATTTTTGTTATTAAGCTGAAATTAAGAACCGAAATTTAGCAATTATACTAGGAAAGGGCATAGAATTTAAAGTGTATTAATTTCAGTACAAACTATAAGAACAAACACGAATATTCAGGGTGGGGGGGGGGGTGTAGGTGTTATATCCCAGACCAAAACTGAAATTCCTGTGGTAACCAAAAATCAGTTAGCTGGAGGAGTAAAGCATAAAATAAATTGATACTTTCCAGCAATTTCTTTCTTTCAATTCGGTGTTGCTTACAGGACAAATACAATTTGTTTAGGAAATTTTGAACAGCTTGGTTTTTCAGAAGGAAACTGATACACATACATACCTATCCATGGTTACTTACATTTCAAGAGGAAGAAGACAAACCCCAAATGCTTTTAGTGGTAACAACTGTTAGTTTTATTTCACAGCTGATAACAATATTTCTTTTTATAGATAGAAGATGCAAAAACAGAACTGTGTGTTCCCTCCTTCTGAGTGAATTGGTAGGCCCATGGACTTTTCTCCTCTGACAGCTGCTTCTGCCACCCTGCCAGTGATCACTCAGCTCCGATGACCTTTCCCTCCACTCTAATACATCTTCCCACAGACACACCCTAGATCTTGTCATCTACACAGCCCATCCTGCAGCCCCCATCTTAACTCTGCTGTGCCTTAAGTTTTTCCTCCTCTTCCTCCTAATAGTTCTTCTCTGCATCTTCAACAGAAGCTTCAATTTCTAGACTCCTTTTCTCCCTACCTGTTATCCTTTCCTCCATCCCTGTTCAGTATAGCTGTTCATCCATCATTTAAGCCTCTCTCATTCTGCACTGCTGTTCTCTGACTTTAGAATGCAGTTGCCCTGCTTAACCTTGCAACTGAAAGGCAGGTTCAATTGTCTGCCTCAATGAAAAACAAACTCATGAAACAGGTGCTGGTGAAAAAAAAAACAAACAAACCAAGGTTTATTCAGGTGCAGTGGCCTGGGAGAATGGTGGATTCCCATTTCAAAGACTATTTCACCTTTGCTCAAGCCTGTAGTTCTTATAGGGATAGGGGGGACAAGAATTTTTTTCTATCCAATTATCTTTCAAGTTTTTCGTGTGCTGAGGCCCTGTTCACTCATCATTCTAGCTTTTGGTAATCTCAATGTAAGAACTTCCTGTTGTACCATCTTGGTCAATGGGGGAGGCTCCCTGGCACTTCCTGACTGTCTACAGTAACCACCTCTCCACCAACTAATCCCAGTCAAGGAGATAAAGTTCTATCATCTCTATAACAGGAATTTTCTTGATCCATTTTGATCACCACAGTACCAGCACCAAGAAGAATGACTGGCATGTTATAGGTTCTCAATAAATATCTGTTGAATGCATGAATAAATTAATGACTTTATTACTTAACTCCTGTGGTTTCTTCAGTCTTCTCTGCTCTCTGGTTGACAAGTTGTTCCTCATTTGTCCTCCCATCACATTCTGTGTGCCCTGCTAGAACTTGCCAACCCCAAGGGAACATCAGAATGATATGTGGAGTCTCCAACAGTGTGCATTTAGAGGCCCAGCTCCAGAGATTTTTAGTTAAGTGTGGTCTGTGGACTTGCAGGAGAAGCCCAGGTTTACAGCTTATTTCCTTGATGAGTCTGGGGCTTCATTGAGGACAGGGATTGTCTGTAGGTGTTTTCATCACTTGATCAAGGACTCTGTTTCATAAGTGCTTCTAAATTAACTCCAAGTTGGTTTTGGGCATGTCCTCCTATCTGGTGAGAGTGTCTGCCTGCATTTGCTTAGTCCCTCATTTCCTATGACACTCCGACTCTAATGCTTCTTCATGTGAAGTATGCTAGTCAGGGTATAGAATGTTAGATATGAAACCTGATTGTCACTTGAAGGCATAAAATAGTCACACAGGACCTGAGTGGTGCTGGCTCTAGAGCATGACATGCCTCATTGCTAAATCCACCACTCCTCGTCTGATTTTGCTAGAGGAGCTGGATTTATTAAGACTCTTGAATCCTTATCTTCAATTCAGCATTCCAGAGAATGGACACAAGACCTAGGTCAGTAGTAGGGGAGTGGGCAGAACTGGTAGGGGATGACCTAGGAAGACCCCTGCTCACCACATGTATTTTCAGGCCTACTGAAAAGTCAGAAGTAGGGTTAATGGCTTTACCTAGTCTTGGAGATTTGATGAGGCCACTGTACACTCAGCACAAAAGCAGATCAGGCCTGGAAAGAGTCTTGTCAACAGGGAGCATTCTTTAACGAGGAGCTTCAAGGACAAGGATGGTGAAAAGAGACTTTGTGGGTTGACAAAGCCTTTAAAACTCCCAAACCTGTTAGGAGCTAGTGAAAGATGGAGGAAGTTGAGAACTAAAAGTTGGCTTTTGGCACCTCTGAGTCTCCCCAGCTGAGCATAGCCACCAAAAGCCTTTATTGCTTCTTGAAGGTCAGCAGTGAGTGATAGAGCCAACTGGGAGGTAGCTGCTGATGGAAGATAGGGGCAGGGGAGGAGGGAAAGATGGAAGGGAGAGACTGACAAAACCCAGGCAAGTATGCTCTCAGGGGTTGAGGCTCTGGAAAACAAATTTGGAAACATTATCCCACAAGATCTTCACGGAAGACATTAAGCCCAAGGGACCATTGAAGAGAGGAGGACAGAGTGAGAAATCTCAGAGGCTCCACTGTTCCAGTGAAATCAGAACAGCATGAAGCAAATAGCTCATGAAGAGATAAGAGCTTAGACTAAGCTCAGAATCATGTAACTATGAGCGAATCTCTAGCATTCAATTTAGGAATGAACTGTGAAAAGCTGAATTCCAGTCTGGGGTCTCTGTTGAAGCATAAAAAGCTAAAAATTCTCCCACAGGCCATTTGAGGAAATGGCACATGATCTTGTTTCACACAGTTGCAGAGCTGGCAGCAGAGTGTGAACCCCACAGACCTGGTTTGTGATTGCACCCTAAAATGCCAGGCAGTTTTGAATTCTGGACATTTGAAAGTTACTGATGAAGCAAGCTCTTACTGGGATTTAAAAAGTAAACATAAACTAGCTGTATTTTTATTATGCTTTTTCATTTAGTGGTAAAGCTTTTTCATTTTGGATTGGTTTCCAATTGCTCCCTGGGTGGTTGCCGTTCATATTTGGAAAAATAAATAAAAATTAAGCTGAGAAGGTATTAAACAACAGAGGTGGGTGATAACATCAAGAAGGAAGCTGTGGGTGGATGTGGGCAGGTCCCTGGGTGTTAGGGGGATACGCAGGTCAGATATAAGGTCAGACACTGATGTTTTATGCAGAACATGATTTATGCTGAACCTTAAAAAAGCCACTTCCTGGAACAACACAATTCATACCAAGATTCCAGAGTGCCAAGCACACAATCTGAGCTCTCTAGCAGAACTTTTCCAAATCTTTCAGGTTATAAAGTAAAATTTAATAGTAGGTAGAAGGCAAGCCTTTTGGGATCTCTCAGACTAATCCAAAATAGCTGAAAGAGATCCGCTGAAGCTCACCATCTACTTCCTGTGGCACTGACTCTTGTTAACATAAGCAAGTCTTCTCTGCTTTTATTAAGAACAATGCTATAGGGCATTGTATTGTTATTTGGGAGGATTCTTGTCTATGGAGAGCTCAAGAAGTGGGCACTAGGCCCCGAGCCCTGTGGGAGAGGTGCCATTATTAGGGTGTTGTTGCTGCCCTGAGCCTCTAATTTTTTCATACTTCCATCTGGTACCAAAGCCCACGGGGGCCAAAGCTTCCTCTGCCCACTCCAATCTGGTCATGAAGTATAGCAAGGACATCAATACTTATCCCCTCCTAAAGGCTTTGTGTAACAGTTTCACAAAGTTGTTTACAGCTTTGCTGTACAAAGTTGCCTCTGGGATGGAGTTTAGAAATCCAGTCTGATAACCTGTTTTGGTTTATTTCTATGGAGTATGGTGGTTTCTTCCCTCTTGTGTTGTGGGCTAGTGCTGCCCTTGTCACTGAGGTGTTGAGGAGGAGAGGCAAGAAGAGTGAGCTCCTGCTCTTCCTTTACCCTCTGCTTAAACATCACCCAAGAGATTCAAAGTTTGTAAGTATTGTCCTTCTGATAATACGCAGGTTTTTTTTTATTAGTGTGAGGACAATTGAACAGAAACCCAACTAACAATTATTATTATTACTCAAACAACTAGGAAATAAATGAGGGGAAGATACTGGTAAGAGTTGAAGATTTGATACAGATTAGAAAACAATTCATTGATTTATGAAAATTATAGATGCTGTAAATGTATAAACTCTTAAATTTAAAAATTTTAACACAATAGAAATTTCTTTCTATGTCCTGAATGGTCTGATGCACATATCATTTAGTGATAGAAGACTTGCCACAGGGATACTCCTTTCATTTTGTTCAGCTGCCCCGAGGGTCACTGGGGAAAGAGAGGGTATGGAAAAGTCATTCTTACTACTTGAATGCCTCATATTGGAAGTGACATACATCATTTCCACTCACCATCCTATTCCTATTTTTTATGGATGCATAACAAATAGCCACAACTTAGTGGCTTACAACAATGACAATATTTGTTTTGCCCATAAATTTTCAAATTGGACATGGCTCAGTGGGGACAGCTTGTCTTTGCTCCATTTGGTGTCCCCTGGGATGGCTTGAAGGCTGAGGGCTGGAGTCAATGACCAATTCACCCACTATAGCCAAGGATGGTATCTGCTGTTATATCAGCTGTAGCTGCAGACAGAATATCTACACTGGACTTTCAGCTGCTGGCTATTTCAGGTTATGGTGGCTGGGTAAGTGTCCCAAGAGGACTGGGCGGAAACTGTATCACCATTTATAACTTGGCCTAATAAGTTTCCCAAGCACTCTGCTTCTGACAGAAAGGAGAGAACATAGACCCACTGCATGATGCAGGAGTGCTGCATCACGTTATAAGACCGAGTGAAATGGGACCTATTGATGTGGCTTTCTTAGATAGTACGTTCTTCCACAATTCCATTGATGAGAACTAGTTGCATGAGGCCACTAGATGCAAAATGAGCTTAGGAAATGTAGCCCTAGTTGGGCAGCTACTTTAAGTAACAATAATGGCAAGAAAGCTTACATTTTGGTTATAGCTAGCAACTTCTGTCACATGCAATAAGGAGCTTTTTTATTTTATGAATGGGCCCATTGTAATGCTCCCTGGTCAAATGGAGACATCTGCAAAGACATTTTGTAGGAAGTTGGCAGAAAAAGCAATATCATGCTGTGAGCAATTGAGGTTTTGTTTGATGGGAAAGTGCAGCCATGTGGTTCTCATATGGCATTTTGATGCTCTCCACCTTTAATACATTCCAGTGAACCCAACCAGTCCAGACAGAACTTGGACTCAATTTGGTAGCTGCAGAAATGTAGCAAGGTGAGAAACGTGGTCACAGGTTCTGCCCTCACCAGCTATTCTCTCTGTATATCCTCTAGCTCCTTCACTCCTAGAGCTTCTCTGATTTCCTATGGAAGTAAAGCACTGTAGTGATAAAAATAAATAAATAAATAAGGCTCTAGAGCATGCATTCATCCATGTGCCAGGCACTGTGCTGAGCACTGGAGAGGGCAGAGTTTCCCTGGTGCAGGATTTGTGCTTGAGTGTGCTACTCTGTATAGAGACAAGATAGATGGGTAACAAAGAATCTGGTGACTTCCATGATATCCTGGTGGATGCTTCAATTAACCTAATTAAATTGCCTAACTAGCAAACTACATGCTCCTTATGTCAGATGTATAAATCAGTGATGACAGACAAAATGGTAGGAATATCCTTGATGCACACTTATTTTGGAGCAATTAATTATAACAGTCTGGAACAGCATTTGTGCCTTGGAACATAGAGGCAGCTAAAGAAATTATGTATGTACTGCTGCAACTAATTTACATTTAATTGTAATCAGCATTCATTTGGGGTCCTGGCAGCTGAGCTGCACTGTGTCAGCCAGACACTTGAGCACATCACGAATTTACCCTCTGAGTGTTTTAGGGATGCTGACTGCATTTGTAATAAGTGGCATTTTGGCATATAAGAAACATCTTTTCTCAGAAAAAACACAAACCATGAAAGAAATGTCAAAATTGAAAATGGAGAAAATCATTGGGTGCTTTTGGAAATGCTTCTCCCCACCCACTCTTGAAAAACAAACACCAGACCCTCTTTAATCCTTCCTTTCAGCTGAAACAGTAGAACTAAAGCATGTTTATCTCACAAAGAATTCATTAAATGTGGGACAACTTCATAGGAAGAGCTTCACTGAAAAAATAAAGAAAATAGCTAAAGCTCTTTCTGGTTTTAATGCCTGTCAAGGGAGAGGACTTCATTGGTCACTGAGTAAGATTAATCCTTGTTTTTGTAGGAAGTTAGAATCCACCATATAGGATGTGCCTAGTATAAGGAGGTAAGATGTGACCTTAAAATCAAAGGACTTCTCAGAGGGAAGGGGGTGGGGAGAATAACCAAAGAACTTGTATGCATATACGCATTTCTCATGGACACAGACAATAGGGTTGTGAAGCCTGGGGAGGGGTGGGAACTGGGTGGAGTGGGGCAATAGTAAAAAAGTGAGGGACATCTGTAATTCCGCAATAAAGATAAACAATAAAAGAATGAAAGGACTTAAAAATATTCATAAACAGCCCTGGCCAGTTTTGCTCAGTGGTTAGAGCGTCGGCCTGCGGTCTGGAGAGACCCGGGTTCGGTTCCCGCTAAAGGCACGTACTTCGGTTGCAGTTTGTCCCCGGCCCTGGTTGATCGTGCGGGTGGCAGCCACTCGATGTGTCCCTTCACATCGATGTTTCTCTCTCTCTCTCTCTTCCTCTTTCTCCCTCCCACTCTATCTGTACAGAAAATGGAAAGATACCTCGGGTGAGGATAAAAAATATATATATATATATTCATAAACAGGGCTTCTGCATTTGATTGCATGCTGCTCCTTGCATAGCACTTATCTTGGCTTGCTCTAGACTGAAGCTGAATATGTCATTACTCAAAATATTCCTCTTTAGAGATAGAAGCATATTCTTTTGAATATTTTATCTCTAAAATAGTTTAGAAATAAATCTGGGGAATAAAATAGTTATATAAGCTGAGTCTAATATAGATGTGTGTGTAAGTGTATGTGTATGTGTGTAAGTGTAGTCACAAAAGAGAAGTTTTCTATGTGGATTGTAAATCAGCTCTGAAGGTATTTCTTGATGAGGGCTACTCAACTTATTTGAAAGATATTGGCATCATAGAAAGATATCCTTGCATAATGTCTCTCATGATTTTTTGGCCATGGGATCTCTCATATATATTTTACTTACCAGCCTATGGAACCACTGTTCCTAAAATATGTCCTTTGGGAAATGCTGAAACTCAGAAATCACAGAGAAAAAGACATGCATAACACTCCGGAAGACAGCAGAGTTGTCTGGTAAGACAAGGTAAATTGACCTCATTTTTTTTTTCCTCTCTCAATGTGCCATAAAAGGATTAAAAAGATATAAATTATCAAAGGCAGTAAAAGACAATAGTGGGAAAAGAATTACAATACACTCCTGGGAAATGAGAAGCCCACATTGGAAACAATGACTTAGGAAAATGAAGAAAAGTAAAACCTAGACTTCTGGGAGGAGATGCTGTGGAGAGGTGAGCCTATTTGCCCTCAGCACACATGGAAGCTCAGAACTGAGAGACACAAGATATTGCTTTGAAACATAGTTGATTAGATAAGATACTATTATGGATTAAATATTTGTGCCCAACCTCTTTCCCTCCGGTTCATATGTTGAAACCCTAACCTACTGATGTGATGGTTTTAGGAGGCAGGGCCTTTGGGAGGTAATTTATATTAGAAGAGGTCATGAGGATGGAGCACTCCTGATTGAAAATGGTGCCTTTGTAAGAATCACCAGAAAGCTTTCTTCTATCTGCTCTCTGTCATGTGAGGATATAGCGAGAAGTTAGTAGTCTGCATCTGGAAGAGGGCTCTCACGGGAACCCAAACATCCAGGCACCTTGATCTTAGACTTCCAGCCTCCAGAACTGTGCAAAGTAAATTTTTGTTGTTTATAAGCCACAGTTTATGGCATTCTGACTTAGTCGCCTGAGTTTACTAAGACCGGTGTTATAATAGAAAAGGCAGTAGAAAATCTACATGAAGAAAGGCTAGGTCCCTCTCTTTCATGACCCTCTCCCATCAAAAACTAGAAGTTCATTATTCTTTGGGGAAATTGAACTTGAGAGACTCTAAATTTTAGGACATCAGACAAAGATATAGAAGGGTGAGAAAAGGAGAAGGACACACATGAAAAAAAGGACATTAAGTAACATGTTTATAATGAATGATGAGCTGAAATACCCCTCTTTCCCCACCTTGCTTTCATAGTACAGGTAACGAGATTAATATATCCAAAGCAGGAGGTTAGATGATAGATGACTTCTCTAAGGAGGAATTTCAGGGCTCCAGAGAAATGCTTGCATGTATTGACATTGGGGATTCTTCCCTTAAAAAGGCTGAATTGCAATTTTATTGTCTTAGAGCAGCAAGTTTCAACTTTTTTCATCTCATGGCACACATAAACTAATTGCTAAAATTCTGTGGCACACCAAAAAATATATTTTTTGCTGATCTGGCAAAAAAAGGTATAATTTTGATTGGTTTACAACAAAATAACAGTAAGAGTAATTACCCTTTTTGCTCCAAAGTTACTTTTTAAAATGTCAGGTGCCTATAATTGTATATAAGGATTTCTGGTACCGAGAATTAACCAATCAGATGTAACCTTATTGTGACCAATAAGATGCAACTCTATTATATGACAATAAATTGTGGTTCAATAGTCAGGCATTGCATGTTTTAAAAATTCTTGTGGCACACCAGTTGAAAATTGCTGTCTTAGAATAAAGCCCATTATTTTGTTCTGTCCATCATCACTCATATTCAGTGAGTCCCAATAAGGCTTTTAATACCTCGCCTTTAAGTATGAATAACTGCTAAAGGTTGGCAAGCATTTAAGGAAAGCCTCCATAATGATAGACAAATAGAAGAAAACAGAGATAATGTAGGGGAGAAAAAAAAAAAGTGAAAAATCAAACAAACCTACAATTCATATACTTGCAAGATAAGAGATACTATTGTATTCATGAAACTAGACTACATTGCTATGAAAAAGGCAATAAGACACACCAAAATACAGGCAACAAATGGAAAAATAGACAAATAGAATTAAACTTTATGAAATGTTTTGTGTATCGAAGGATACCAACAGAGAGTGTAAAAACCCACAGAATGGGAAAATTATTTGCAATTCATAAATCTGATAAGGAGTAATATCCAGAATTCATAAAGAGTTCATAAAAACTCAATAAAAAATTGAGAGAAAAGATGGTGGTGGGGTTGAGTGTGTGTGTGTGAGAGAGAGAACATGTGTATGGATATGTGTGCCTGTGAGTGTGTGTGAGTGCTCTGTCTGTATAGACACAGGGTGCTGATTCAGGTTTGCCACCACCACTGCCATTGCCACCGCCACTCTCCATGCCCAGTTGAGCAGTGTGGCCTCACAGCCAGAAGTCGGGTCTAGGAAATATGGTGTTGGCCATCAAGGGAGCAGCAGACTCCTTGGCCCCAGGCACCACTGGAACCACAGACTGGATGAAAAATGAGCAAACTGTGGCTAAGCCACAGAGCCAGAGTGCCAGGAGTGGATAGAGGTGGCCAGGACAGCACTGGTTGTGGGAACACATTGGGAGCACAGAAGCAGGAGTCCATGGCTTTTGTGTTCTATTTTTCTTCCATAACCCTGATTTCTCTCTCTCTCCTTTTAACCTATTATCATTTTATCTTGCTCTTTCATTATTGTTTCTTTTTTCTTTGTTCCCCTCTAATTCTTTTGGCCTTGTGTCTTTTAGTATATTTTTTCTTTCTTTCCCTTCTTTAGTATTTCTTGTTGTTGTGTTTCTCATGGTTTGGCTTTATTTTTTGTGTTGTTTTTGGTTTGATCTTATTTTTTCCTGTTTTGTTCTGTCAGCACCAGCATAACAGCTGGCATATGGTATGGTTGAGCCTCACAGTCAGCAAGCCCAAGGGCTGAGCCCACCCAAATATAATCAGGACCCAAATACAACACAAAGGGCCACATAATCCACAAAGGGGGCGTTCTTAGTGCACCCAGCACAGAAGATCAAGGAGACTATACCACTGGGTTCCACAAGAAGGCTACATCATCAAGAATGAGAGGCATAACAGACTTATCTAATATAAAGAAACAAACACAAAGAAACAGCAAGAATGAAGAAACAAAGAAACAAGCCCCAAATGAAAGAATAGCAATGGTCTTTAGAATGTTCATCAGCATGAAAAAAAGACATAGAAACAATGAAAAGCAAACAGTTGGAGATAAAGAATGCAATAGCTGAAATAAAGAATACAATGAAAGAAATTAACAGTAGGTTAGAAGAAGCAGAGGGCCAAATAAGCAAAATAAAAGACATGGTAAAAAAAAAAAAAAAAGAATCAACTAATCAGAACAGCAAAAAAAAAAAAAAAAAAAGATAAAAGCATAAGGACAGTTTAAGGGAAGTTCAGGACAATATGAAACTAAACAACATCCACATGATAGAGATCTCAAAGGGAAAAGAAAATGTGCAAGGGATAGAGAATCTATTTGAAGAAATAATAACAGAACTTCTCTAAGCTGGTGATGAAAGAAGTCACACCAGTCCAGGAAGCACAGATTAACATATAAATATGGACTCCACAACACATAATTAAAATGGTATAATTAAAATGGTGAATGTTAAAGACAAAGAGAGAATCTTAAGGGCAGCAAGAGAGAGACATTCAGTTACCTACAAAGGAGGTCCTATAAGGCTTTGAGCTGATTTCTCAACAGAAACACTACAGGCCAGAAGGAATGGCTTGAAATATTTAAAGTAATCAATAACAAGAATCTGAAACTAAGACAACTCTATCCAGCATGGCTATCATTCAAAATTGAAGGTGAAATACAGAGCTTCTGAGACAAAACAAAACAAAAAAAAGGTGAAGAAGCTTGTCACCACTAAACCAACATTGCAAGAAACATTAAGGAGACTGCTTTAAGAAGAGGAAATATATACAGAGAGGAACATAGACATGAAGAAAAAATTACAATAAATAAGTACCTATCATAATTACCTTAAATATAAATATATAAATATATAAATATAAATATAAATATAAATATAAATATAAATATAAATATAAATATAAATATAAATATAAATATAAATGGAGTGAGTTCTCTGATCAACACACATAGAGTATCTATATAGTTAAGAAAACATAACCATATATATGCTGTCTATAAGAGATCCACCTCAGAACAAAAGACCCACAGGATGAAAGTGAAGAGATAAAAAAATTTTTTTTCTGTGCAGATGGAAATGAAAAATAAAGCAGTACCTACATCTGACAAAATAGATTTCAAAACAAAAGCCATAACAAGAGACAAGGAAGGACACTTTATAATACAAAAAAGATTATGCCAACAAGAGGATATAACCCTGGAAAACATATATGAACCCAATATAGGAGCTCCTATATATATATATACTCTTGGAGGACTTTAAGCGAAAGAGTGACAGCAATACAGTCATGGTAGGGGACTTTAACACATCACTGACATCACTGGATAGATCTTCCAGACAAAAAAAAAAAAAAATCAACAAGGATAGAGCAACCTTAAATGGCTCACTAGATCCTATGGACTTGATTGACATTTACAGAATATTTCACCCCAAAGTTGCAGAATATACATTCTTCTCAAGTGTACATGGGACATTCTCAAAGGTAGACCACATGTTAGGATACAAATTAAGTCTCTACAATTCAAGAAAATTGAAATTGTATCAACTATCTTCTCAGGTCACAATGCCATGAAACTAGGAGTCAACTACAATAAAAGCACTCAAAAACATTCAAACACAAATATAATATCATTAAACAATGAATGAGTTACCAATGACATCAAGGAAGAAATTAAAAACTTCCTGGAAACTAATGAAAATGAACACACAACAACACAAAGTCTATGGGACACAGTGAAAACAGTCTTGAGAAGAAATTTTATAGTATAACAGGCCTACCTCAATAATCAAAAAAAATTCTAATAAACTAACCCTATAACTTAGAGACTTAGAAAGATAACAACAACAAAAATGAAGAGTAAATAATAGGAAGAAAATAATAAAAATGGAGTGAAAATAAATTACATAAAGACTAAAAAAATACAAAAGATCAATAAAACAAAAAGCTGGTTCTTTGAAAAGATAAACAGAATTGATGAACTTTTAGTGGAATTCATCAGAAAATAAAAACAGTACCCAAATTAATAAATTCAGAAATGAAATAGAAGTAATGACTGACACTACAGAAATACAAAGGGTTGTAAGAAAATACTATGAACAACAATATGCCAACAAATTGGACAACCTGGGTGAAATGGATAAATTCTTAGAAACATAAAATCTTCCAAAACTGAATCAAGAAAAATCAGAAAGTATGAATTGGCCAATAGCAACCAATGAAATTGAAGCAGTGATTAAAAAACTCTCAGCAAACAAGTTCTAGGCCAAATGGCTTCACAGGTGAGTTTTACCAAACATTCAAAGAAAAACTAACACCCATCCTCCTCAAACTATACAAAAAAATTTAAGAATAAGGAAGATTCCAAACTCTTTTTATGAGGCCAGCATTATCTTAATCCAAAACCTGATAAAGACACTACAAATAAAAAATATATATATACAGGCCAATATTCCTGATCAACATAGATGCCAAAATCCTTAACAAAATATTAGCAAATTGGATCCAGCAATATATTTTAAAAAATCATACACTATGAGCAAGTGGGATTTATGCCAGGGATGCAAGGTTGGTACAATATTTACAAATCAATAAACGTCATACACCACATAAATAAAATGAAGGATAAAAATCACATAATCATATCAATAGATTCAGAAAAGTATTTTACAAAAACCATCATCTTTTTTTTCATAAAAACTCTCAGCAAAGTGGGAATAGAATGATCATACCTCAACATAATAAAAGCCATATATGATATATCTACAGTCAACATCATACTCACTGGGCAAATTCTAAAACTTTTTCTCTTAAGAACAGGAATAAGACAGGGATGTTTGCTTTCACCACTCTTATTCCACATAGTACTGGAAACCCTAGCCACAATGATCAGATAAGAAGAAAAAATAAAGGGTATTAAAATAGGAAAGAAGAAAGCAAAACTGTCATTATTTCCAGATGACTGATATTGTACATAGAAAACCCTAATGACTCCAACAAAAAATTAACTCCAACTCGAGTTAATAAATGAATTTGACAATGTAGCAGAATATAAAATAAGCACCCAGAAATTAATGGCATTTTTATACACCAATAATGAACTCTCAGAAAGAGAAACTAAAATATGTATATATATACATTTACCATAGCAATAACTAACTAACTAGATAGATGATAAATGATAGATAGATAGATAGATAGATAGATAGATAGATAGATACATAGATACATAGATAGATAGATGATAGATAAATGATAAATGATACATAGATAGATAGATAGATAGATAGATAGATAGATAGATGATAGATATAGATAGATAGATAGATAATAGATCGATAATAGATAGATAGATGATAAATGATAGATAGATGATAGATAGATGATAGATTAGATAGATAGATGATAGATAGATGATAGATAGATGATAGAGATAGATGATAAATAGATAGATAGATAGATAGATAGATAGATAGATAGATAGATAGATAGATAGATAATAGATAGATAAAGATACTTGGAGATAAACTTAGCCAAGAATGTAAAGACCTATACTTGAAAAACTACAGGACACTGGCAAAAGAAATAGAGAAAGATACAAACAAGTAGAAGTATATACCATGTCCATGGATTGAAAGAATTAACATTATTAAAATGTTCATACTACTCAAAGTGATCTATAGGTTCAACACAATATTAAAATACCAACTTCATATTGCACAGTTCTAGAACAATAAGTCTAGAAATTTATATGGCACCAAATAAGACCCCAACTAGCCACAGCAATCTTGAGAAAGAAAAATAAAGTTGGAGGGATCACAATACCAAATACCAAATTATCCTATAAATCCAATGTAATAAAAACAGCCTGTTCCTGGCACAAGAACAGGCATATAGACCAATGGAACAGAACAGAGAACCCAGAAACTGACCCAAGCCATTATACTTAGTATTTGTCAAAGGAGTCAAGAGTATACAATGGAGTAAAGACAGTTTGTTCAATAAATGGTGATGGAAAAATTGGACAGATAGATACACACACACACACACACACACACAAATATTTAAATTAGATCACCAACTTACACCACACAGGAGAATAACTCAAAATGGATAAAAGTTGTGAAACCTAAAAATCTTAGAATCAAACATAGGCAGCAACATCTCTGACATCTCCCATAACAGAATTTTTGTGGGTACATTCCTAGGGTAAGAGAATCAAAGAAAAAAAATAATAAATGGGATTACATCAAACTAAAAAAACTACTACACGGCAAAAGAACATCATCAAAATGACATATGGGAGGACATATTCCCAAATGATAAATCTGATAAGATGTCAATTTTATATTTATTTATTTATTTATATTGTTGAAAGTGTTACAGATATTTCCCCTTCTTTTCCCCATTGACCCCCACTTCTCCTCACACCCACCTCCCTCCTGCTTTCCCTAACCTAATGTTTCTATCCATTGGTTGTGCATATATGTTCTTTGGTTTATCTCTTCCAGTTCCTCCCACCCCCCATCCCTCTGAGGTTTGTCTGTTTCCTACTTCCATGTCTCTGGATCTATTTTTGTTGACAGAATATTTTGTTCATGATGTTCCATAAATAAGTATGATCATGTGGTACTTTTCTTTCTCTGACTGGCTTATTTTTTCAGCACAATACTCTTCAGGTCCCTCCATGTCTTCTCAAAGAGTAAGATCTCTCTTTCTTACAGCTGCATAGTATTTCATTGTGTAAATATACCACAGCATTTTTATCCACTCATCTACTAATGGACACTTGGGCTGTTTCCAGATCTTAGCTATTATAGATAGTGCTGCTATGAACATAGGGGTCCATATAATTGTTTTCTGATAGGTGTTTCAGGCTTATTAGATATATTCCTATGACTGGGATCAATGGGTCAAATGGCAATTGCATTTTTAAGTTTTTGAGGAAACAATATATTGTTTTCCACAGTGGCTGCACCAAACTGCATTCCCACCAGCAGTGTACTAGAGTCCCCTTTTCTCCATACCTTCATCAGCATTTGTTTGGTAATTTGTTGATGGCCACCATTCTGGCAGGTGTGAGGTAATATCTCACAGTTGTTTTAACTTGCATTTCTCTGATAATTAGTGACATTGAGCATTTTTTCATATGTCTCTTGGCCATTTGTATATCTTGTTTGGAGAAGTGTCTATTCAGGTCCTCTGCCCATTTTTCAATTGAATTGTTTATCTTCCTTTTGTTCAATTGTATGAGTACTCTATGTACTTTGGATATTAATACCTTATTCAATGTATCATTGGCAAATATGTTCTCCCAGAGAATGGGTTTTCTTTTCATTTTGATGGTTGTTTTTTTTTTTTTTTTTTGCTGTACAGAAGATTTTTAGTTTGATTAGTCCCATTTATAATTTTTTTCCTTTGTTTCTCTTGCCCTAGATGATGTATCAGTAAAAATTCCACTATGTCTGAGATTTTTCTGACTACATTTTCTTATAGAATTTTTATGGTTTCACAAGTTACATTTAAGTCTTTTATTCATTTTTGAGTTTATTCTTATATATAGTGTAAGTTGTGGTCTAGTTTCATTTATTTTTGCATGTAGCTTTCTAATTTTCCTAATACCATTTATTAAAGAAACTTTCTTTTCTCCATTGTATGCTCTTGCCTCCTTTGTCAAACACTAATTGTGCATACTGTCTTGCATCATTTTCTAGGTTCTCTGTTCTGTTCCAAAGACCTAAAGTACCAGACTGTTGTGATTACTATGGCTTTGTGGTATAACTTGATATTTGATATTGTGATCCCTCTCACATTGTTCTTCTTTTTCAAGATTGCTGTGGTTATTCAGGGTCTTTTATTGGTTCCATTTAAAGTTTTGGGGTATTTGTTCTAGATCTGTGAAGTATGTCATTGGTACTTTAATAGAGATTGCATTGAATCTGTAGATTGCTTTGGGTAGTATGGACATTTTATTGATGTAGGTTTTTCCAATCCATAAACATAGTATACATTTCCACTTTTTTTTTTGGGGGGGGTACGTGCCCCCAATGGGAACCGAACCAAGGACTCTCTGGTCCACAGGCTGATGCTCCAACTGCTGAGCCAAACTGGCCAGGGCCATTTTCACTTTTTTATATCTTCCTCTATTTCTTTTTTCAATGTCCTGCAGTTTTCTGAGAACAGGTCTTTTACTTCCTTGGTTAAGTTTATTCCTAGGTATTTTATTTACTTTTGTTGCAATGGTAAATGGGATTTTCCCCCTTTCTGAGTGTTCATTATTGGTGTATGAAAATGTGACTGATTTCTGCTGTTAATTTTGTATCCTGCTATTTTCCCAAATTCATGTATTAAATCTAGTAGATTTTGGGAGTCTTTAGTGTTTTCTATGTACAATATCACGTCATCTGCACATAATGAGAGGTTCACTTTCTCTTTTCCAATTTGGGTCCCTTTTATTTTTTCTTCTTGTTTAATTGTTCTGGCTAAAACTTTTAGTACTATGATAAATAAGAGTGGTGAAAGTGGGGATCCTTTGTATTTCTGTAGTGTCAGTTTTTACTTCTTTTTCATTTCATTCCTGTGCTTAAAGAAAATGCCTTTAGTTTTTTTCCCATTGAGTAAGATATTGGCTGTAGGTTTTTCATGTATGGTCTTTATTATGTTGACATGTAATCCCTCTATTCCCACTTTACTGAGCATTTTTATCAGAAATGGGTGATGGTTTTTGTTAAATGCTTTTTCAGCATCTATTGATATGATCATATGGTTTTTATCTTTCAGTTTGTTTACGTGATGTATCACATTTATTGATTTGCAAATATTGTACCAGCCTTGCATTCCTGGGATAAATCTCCCTTGGTCATGGTGAATAATTTTTTTTAAATATAGTGCTGGATCCAATTTGCTAGTATTTTGTTAAGGGTTTTGGCATCTATGTTTATCAGGGATATTGGCCTGTAGTTTACTTTCTTTGTAGTGTCTTTATCTAGTTTTGGAATTAGGATTATGCTGGCCTCATAAAAAGAGCTTGCAAGTCTTCCTTCCTCTTGGATTTTTTGGAATAGTTTGAGGAAGATGAGTGTTAGTTCTTTGAATGCTAGTAAAACTCCTCCCTGAAGCCATCTAGGGCTTTTGTTTGCTGGGAGTTTATTGATTGCAGCTTCAATTTTTTTAGTTGTTATTGGTCTCTTCATATATCCTGACTCTTCCCAGTTTAGTTTTGGGAGACTGTATGATTCTAGAAATTTGTCCTTTTCACCTACGTTGTCCAATTTGTTGGCATATAATTGTTCATAGTATCTGTTAACGATCCTTTGTATTTCTGTAGTGTCAGTTTTTACTTCTTTTTCATTTCTGATTTTGTTACTTTGGGTACTCTTTCTTTGTTTCTTAGTGAGTCTGGCTAAAGTTTCATCAATCTTGTTGATCTTTTTAAAAAACAAAGTTTTTGTTACATTGATTTTTTGAATTGGTGGTTTTTATAAATCTCTGTTTTTTATTTCTGCTCTGACATTTATTATTTCTTTCCTTCTTTTTGTTCAAAGTTTGTCTTTTTGTTCACTTTCTAGTTCTTTACATTGTATGGTTACATAGTTTATTAGAAAGTTTTCTCTTTTTTTGAGGTAGGCCTGTAGTACTATAAACTTCCCCTCAGGACTGTTTTTGCTGCATCCTCTCGATTGTGTTGTTATGTGGTCATTTTCATTGGTTTCCAGGAATTATTTTTTATTTCTTCCTTGATCTCCTTAGTTACTCATTCATCGTTTAATAACATGCTATTTAGACTCCATGTTGTTGAGTGTTTTTTTAAAAATTAATTTCTAGTTTTATGCCATTGTGATCTGAGAAGATGCTTTATATGATTTCAATCTTCTTGAATTTACAAAGACTTAGTTTGTGTTCTAACATGTGGTCTGTCTTTGAGAACGTCCCATGTGCACTTGAGGAGAATGTGTATTCTGCAGTTTTGGGGAATAATTCTCTGTAAATATCTATTAAATTTATTTGTTCTAGTGCCTCATTTAGAGTCTCAGTTTCATTGTTAATTTTTTGTCTAGATGATCTATCCAGTGATGTCAGCAGGGTGTTGAAGTCCCCTGCTATGATTATATTGCTTTCAATTTGTCCTCAGAGGTCCTCCAGAAGTTTTAAAAGATATTATGGTGTCCCTATATTGGGTGCAGATATGGTTCCCAAAGTTATATTCTCCTGTTGAATTCTTTTAGTATTATGTAGTGGCCTTCTTTGTCTTTAGTTATGGTCTTCATTTTGAAGTCTATTTAATCAAATATGAGCATTCCTACTTCAGCTTTCTTTTCATTTTACATTTGCTTGGAAAACTTTTTTTTTAATCTCTTCACTTTCAATCTGTGTGAGTCTTTTGTTGTGAAGTGGGTCTCTTGTAAACAACATATTTATGAGTCATGATTTCTTATTCATTCAGCTACTCCATGTATTTTGATTGGAGCATTTATCCATTTACATTTAAGGGTATTATCGATATGTACTTATTTATTGCCATTTTTATTTACTATGTTTATATTTCTCTATTTCTTCTGCTTATTACAGCAGTGATAAGGGTTTAATTTTTAAAATATATAAAGAACTCACACAAGTCAAGAATACGAAGATAAAAATGCAATTAAAAATGGGCAAAGTACCTAAATAGACACTTCTCCAAAGAGGACATACAGATGGCCAAGAGACATATGAAAAAATATTCAATATCACTGATCATCAGAGAGTTGCTAATTATAGCTACAAAGAGTTATTACCTCACATCTGCTAGAATGGCTACCACCAGTAAATCAACAAACAACAAGAGCTGGTGAGGATGTGGCGAAAAGGGAACCCTGGGACACTAATGATGGGAATCCAAACTGGTGTCATTACTATGGAAAACAGTATGGAGTTTCCTCATGAATTTAAAAATGGAACTACCATTTCACCCAGTGTTCCCAATGCTAGGAATATATTCTAAGACTGCTGAAACACTAATCAGAAAGATATACACACCTCTATGTTCATAAGAGCATTTGAAATAGCTAAGATCTGGAAACAGCTCATGTGCCCATCAGCATATGAGTAGATGAAAAAGATGTGATATATTTATTTACACATGGAATACTATACAACTGTAAAAAAGAAGGAACTGTTCCTCTTTAAGACAGTATGGAGGGATCTGGAGAATATTATGCTAAGAAAAATAAACCAGTCAGAGAAATACAAATATCACATGATCTCACATATCTGTGGAATCTACTAAACAAAATAAAATGTGAACAAAATAGGTCCAGAGACATGGAAGCAAGGAATGGACTGGCAAATCTCAGAGGGAAAAGCAGAGGTGGGGCAGGAAGAGATTAACTGAAGAATTTGTATGCATAGTTTTATAACCCATGGAAACAGACAATAAAGCAATGAAGGCCTGGGGTTTGATGGGAACCAGGTGGCCCAGTGTAACGACAGAAAATTGGGAGACATCTGTAATAATCTCAACAATAAAGAAAAAATTTAAAAACTTAACATCAACCATAAAACCCCCAATATCCTAATTTAAAAGTGGGCAAAGTATTTCAATAGTCATTTCTTAAAAGAAGATATATAAATGACCAATGAGCACATTAAAAGTTACCTAATATCACTAAAGTAGGAAAACACAAATTATAACCACAGTGAGTTAACATTTTACACCTGTTAGAATAACTATTATTTTTTTAAAAGTCAGAATATAACAAGTGTTGGTTAGGATGTGAAGAAACTGGAACTCTTGTTTATTTAGGAAGGTGAAATAGTGTAGCCACTGAACATTATGACAGTTCCCCTCCAAATTAAACAGAATCACCACTTTGAAGTATATACCCCACTCCCAAATTAAAAGCAAGGACATGAACGTGTTTGTACACCAATATTCAGAGCAGTGTTATTCACAATAGCAGAAAGGTGGAAACATCCCAAATGTCCATCCGCAGATGAATGGATAATCAAATTATTCCACCTTAAAAAAGAATGAAATTCTGGTACATGCTACAACATGGATAAACCATAAAAACAATATGGTAGGTGTTATAAGGCAGACACAAAGGGATAGATATTGTATGATTCCACTTGCATGAGGTCCCCAGAGTAGTCAAATCTACAGAGACAGAAAGTAGAATGGTGGTTTCCTGGGGTTCTTGGGGTGGGGTTGTGGATGAATGGGGAACCGTGGTTTAATGGCTACAGAACTTGAGAATGAGATTATGAAAAAGTTCTAAAAATGGATAGTAGTAAATGTAGTTAATGCTATTGAACTGCCCATTTAAAAATGGTAAAAATGGAAAATGTTTATGTACTATATATTTTACTGTAATTTTAAAAAGAGAGAAAAGAATAATCAGAGTACAAGAAAGAGAACATGAAAATTAAAATGAGGATACCCACTTTATAAACATTTTATTAGACAAATTAGAACAAAAGATAAAAAAATATCCCACAAAAAAAGGATAAAAGGACAAAGGGAGAAAAGGAAATGAAGAATGAGAAAATTATAGACTGAATCAGGAAGTTAAATATCTGACTGACAGGATTTCCAGAAACAGAAAATAGAGCCAATGGAGTGCACAGATTCATCAAAGGATAAGTGTAAGAAAACTTCCAGAACTAAAGATCACGGGTGTCTCGACTAAAAGGGCAATGGTGTGTTTAGAACAATACACTGAGGACTAAAGAAAGGCTCACACAGAGGATGGGATAATAAAATGACCTCAAAAGATACCAGAAAATGAGTCATTTGCAAAGGATTAAAAATGCAAAGAGAATTAAACTTCTCAGTTTCAACACTGTAAACCAAAAGACAGTGGATCAAGGCCTTCAATATGTCCAGGGAAAATGATTTCCAACCGCCAGTTCTATGTTCAGCCAAATGATCAGTGAGAACATGCTGGTAATCTTGCTGCAGCCTACAGTGAATTCTTGTAAGATTATTCCCTGAGGCTCTGCTCTGTACACCAGTAAGACTAAGAAATAATCTTTGCTATCAAACACTTTTTAAAAATGTTTTCAGCTTATTTGTTTTTTTGGTTTTTTTTTTCAATTTCACCTTTATTGAGGTTGAATGGGCATATAAAATCATAAGATATTTAAAATGTACATCGTGGTGATTTGATATATGTATACATTGTGGTCATCTGTCATTAGGACAGCATTGGAAATGTCTTGTTGTTTCAGAGAAAGAATTCAGTGAGGTGACCCAGCTCCATTTGCCACTCTTGTTTTTGAATCTGTGTCCTACATCCTGTGCCGTCCTGTCTCTTTGTGTACTCTCTCATTTGGCAGGAGCACATTCTCCGACAGCTTTCTATAAGGAAATAGAAAAATTGAGTCACTATATAACAGCAAATGTCTTTATTTTACACTTAAATTTATTGGACAGTAAATAATTCAAGAAACAGGATCCAAAAAGAAAGGAGTCCAAGGATGACAGCTGCACAATTAGATAAGATCTGAGGAACCCAGTCCCTGTTCAAATAGGATAGGGAACTGTGAATGGGGAGAAGTATTTATAAGTATATGACAGAAAACTTCATAGACATATGACAGAATTATTGGAGTATCTGGAGAGAAACTGGGAGACATACAAAAAAATCAGATAAATGGATTAAAGTGATTATTAATTTCAGGAAGAAAAATTGTGTTGAAAAGAAGTATTAACCTGTGTGCTAATAGGCTCAATAGTGAACAGTAATTGTATAATCATGAAATGGACTGTTGATATAACTAAATCTATAATAAACCCATGCTGGGAGGGTGGCGGAAAGTGGCAGTGATATAGGGATTGTGAGAGGTAAGTTTTTATATAGCATGAGGGGATGTTAATAGTTAATGTCTAAAACTGAGGAATTAAGAACTATTAATAGCAATATGTTACTTAGAAATTTGGCTGTAAACACTTAATGGAACTGCCAAAAGAGTTAACTCATTAATGTGTGTCATTGAAATTAGAAGAGCAAAACACTGCCCTTTAGAATGTTTTGATTTAAAAAAAAAACATGTATGATGCAAATATCTGTGTTTTTCATTTTTTATTGAGTTTATTGGGGTGACATTGGGTCACAAAATCATATAGGTTTCAAGTGTACAACTCAACAAAACATCATCAGCACATGGAATCATGTGCCCATCTCCCCAAGCAAAGTCTTTTTACAGCCCCATTTTTCTCCCCTTTGCCCACCTCCTCTCCCCCACCCCTCTTTCCCTCTGGCTATCACCACACTGCTGTCTGTGTTTATGTTATATACATGTTTTGTTTTGTTTTTCCTAATTCCTTCACCTTTTTTTTACCAACCTCCCAACACCCCTCCCCTCTGACAGCTGTCCGTCTGTTTCATGTATCCATGCTTCTCTTTCTATTTTGTTTGTCAGTTTTTTTTCTTCATTAGATTCCAGATATAAGTGTGATCATATGGTATTTGTCTTTCTCTGACTGGCTTATTTCACTTAACATATTAATCACAAGATCCATCCATGCTGTCCCAAAAGGTGAAATTTCCTTTTTATTTATAAGGCCAAGTAGTATTCCATTGTGTAAATGCACCACAGCATTTTATCTACTCATCTACTGAAGGACACTTGGGCTGTTTCTAGATCTTTGTTGTTGTAAATAATGCTGCAATGAACATAGGGATACATATATTCTTTCAAGTTAGTGTTTTGGGTTTCTTCAGATATATTCTCAGAAGTGGATCACTGGGTCAAAAGGCTGTTACATTTGTTATTTTCTGAGGAAACTCCATACTGTTTTCCACAGTGGCTGCACCAGTCTGCATTCCCACCAACAGTGGATAAGGGTTCCCTTTTCTCCACATCACTGCTAGCATGTGCTTTTTGTTCATGTATTTTATTTTTTTAATCTTCACCCAGGGAAATGTTTTTATTGGTATTTTAGAGAGAGAGAGAAAAAAAATCGATGTGAGAGAGGAACCTTGATTGGTTGCCACCCATAGGTGCCCTGACCAGGGATTAGACCTGCAACCTTTTGGTGTAAGGGATGATGCTCCATTCAACTGTACCACCCAGCCAGGGATTTTTGTTAATTTATTAATGATAGTCATTCTGACAAGCATGAGGTGATACCTTATTGTGGTTTTAATTTGCATCTTTCTGATGCTTAATGATATTGAGCAATTTTTTCATATGTCTCTTGGCCATCTGTATATCCTCTTTGGAGAAGTGGCTATTCAGGTTCTTTGCCCATTTTTTAATTGTGTGTTTGTCTTTTTGGTGTTGAGTAGTATAAGTTCTTTATATATTTTGGAAATTAACCTCTTATCAGATATATCATTGACAAATATATTTGCCCGTTCAGGGGGTTCCCTTTTCTTTTGTTGATGGCTTATTTTGCTATGAAAACCCTTTTTAGTTTGAAGTAGTTTCATTTGTTTATTTTTTTTATTGTTTCCCTTGCCAAGGGATATATCTACAAAAATACTTCTATGAGAAATGTCTGAAATTTTACTGCCTATGATTCTTCTAGGATTTTTATGGTTTTGCAACTTCTGTTTAAATCTTCAGTCCATTTTGAGTTTATTCTTGTGTATGGTATAATAAGATGGTCTTATTTCTTTTATTTTCTCTCTCTCTCTCTGTCTCTCTCTCTCTCTCTCTTTTTTTTTTTTTTTTTTTGCATGTGTCTGTCCAATTTTCCCAAGATTATTTATTGAAGAGACTGTCTTTACCCTATTGTATGTTCTTGCCTCCTTTGTCAAATATCGATTGGCCATCAAGGCATGGGTTTACTTCTGGGTTCTCTGTTCTGTTCTATTGATTAATATACCTGTTCCTGTGCCAATACCATGCTGTTTTGATTACTATGACCTTAGAGTATATTTTGATGTCAGATAGGGTGATACCTTTAACTTTGTTTTTCTTTGTCATGATTGCTGAGGCTATTCAGGGTCTTTTGTGGTTCCATACAAATTTTTGGAATATTTGTTCTGGATCTGTGAGATATGCCATTGATGTATTGTTTGTTTGTTTGTTTGTTTTAATCCTTACCCAAGTATATTTTCCCTTGCCTTATTATTATTATTTTTGTTTAGATAGAGTGGAAGAGATGGAGGTGGGGGAGAGAGAGAGAGAAACATCAATGTGAGAGAAATACGTCGATTGCTTTCCTCCTGCATGACCCCAGCTGGGGCCACGGATCAAGTCTGTGACCCAGGTACATGCCTCTGACCAGGAATTGAACCTGACCCTTCAGTCTACAAGCTGATCCTCTGAGACACTGAGTCAAACTGGCCAGGGTGCCATTGGTGTTTTAATAGGGATGGCATTGAATTTTTAGATTGCTTTAGGTAGTACAGAAATTTTAATGGTGTTAATTATTTCTATCCATGAACATAGAATTTGTTTCCACTTATTTGTTTGCTGTGAGTTTTTAAATTACTGCTTAATTTTAATTTGTTATTATTGGCTTATTCAGGTTTTCTGATTCTTTTGATTCAGCTTTGGAAAATTCTATATTTCTAAGATGTATTCATTTTGCCCAGGTTGTTCAGTTTGCTGGAATATAGTTGTTCATAATATTTTCTTGCTATCCTTTGTATTTCTGTGGTGTCAATTGTTACTTCTTCTCTTTCATTTCTGATATTATTTATTTGGGTGCTCTTTCTTTTCTTTCTTGATAAGTCTGGTTAAAGATTTGTCAATTCATTTATCCTTTAAAAGGACTAGCTTTGGGTTTTATTAATCTTCTATATTGTATTTTTTGTCTTTATGTCATTTATTTTCACTCTAATCTTTCCTCCCTCCTACTTCCTCTGAGCTTTGTTTTTTGTTCTTTTACTAGTCCTTTGAAGTGTAGAATTAGATTGTTTATTTGAGATTTTTCTTGCTTTTTGAGGCCTGTAATGCTATGAGCTTCCCTCTCAGGATTGCTTTCACTGTGTCCAATACACAGATTTTGAATTGTTGTGTGTTCATTTTCATTTGTTTCCAGGTGACCCATGATTTTTTTTTTTATCTCATTGTTAACCCATTCACTGTTTAATAACATGTTATTTATTCTCCATATATTTGAATGTTTTTCAATTTTTATTATAATTGATTTCTAGTTTCATACCATTATGATCAGAAAATACTTGATATGATTTAAATCTATTTTATTTTGTTAAGATTTATATAGTGTCCCATCATGTGGTCTATCTTTGAGAATGTTTCATGTGCACTTGAGAAGAATATTGTGATGCTTTGGATGAAATAAATATTTTTTAATATTAATTAAATCCATCCAGTAGTGTGTCATTTAAGGTTGCTGTTGCCTTGTTGAATTTTGTCTGGAAGATCTATCAGTCAATGTCAGTGGGGTGTTAAAATGTTCTATTATGTCTGCATTGCTGTTGCTCTCTCCCTTAATGTCCATCAAGATTTTCTTTATATATTTAGGTGTTCATATATTGGGTGCATATATGTTCGCAGGGTTATATCCTCTTGTTGGATCAACATTTTCAGTATTATGTTGTGGCCTTCTTGTCTCTTGTTATGGCCTTTGATTTGAAGTCTATTTTGTCAGATATAAGTATTGCTACCCCAGCTTTTTTTGTTTGTTTGTTTCCATTTGCATGGAATTCTTTTCTATCCCATTCACTTTCAGTCTTTGTGTATCTTTTGTTCTAAGGTGGGTCTTTCGTAGAGAGAATATACATGGATCTTGTTTTTTATCCATTCATTTATGTCTTTGGATTGGAGAATTTAACCCACTAACTTTTAAGGTTATTATTGATAGGTAATAATTCATTGCCATTTTATTCTTCATACCTATGTTTTTCTATATATATTTCTTCTTCTTCTTAAAGCAGGCCCTTTAAAAGTTCTTGCAGCCCTGGCCGGTTTTTCTCAGTGGTTACAGCATTGGCCTGTGGTCCATGTTCGGTTCCCACTAAGGGTACGTATCTTGGTTGCAGTTTGTCCCCAGCCCTAGTTGGGTCATGCGGGTGGCAGCCACTTGATGTGTCCCTTTCACGTCAATGTTTCTCTCTCTCTCTCTCTCTCCCTCCCACTCTATCTGAACAAAAAATGGTAAAATGTCCTCGGGTAAGGATAAATAAATTAGTAAATAAATAAAAGTTCTTGCAATACTGATTTGGTAATAACAAACTTCTTTAGGTTTTAATTATTTATTTTTGTCTGAGAAGCTCTTTATTTCACCTTCAATATTGAATGATAGCTCTTGGTTGTAGGCCTTTGCTTTTTATAACTTTGAATATTTCATGGCAAATTCCAAAATGGTGGCAGAGTGAATGGAAGTTACACAGACCATCTCCCAGGACCAAACTGAAATTACAACTAAAATAAATACAAATTGTTGAGAAAACGCAACAGAAGAGCAGCTGGAGAGGACCCATATAACCAGGGACAGGAAAAATTAACACTGAATCGAGACTGGTAGGTCTGTGGAGGTACCAGCGGGCAGGCTGGAAGCCCATGGACAGCAGCAGTTTTAGCAGTGAGCAGCTACCTCAGGTTAAAATTCCAAGTTGGCTCCACAGCACAGAGGGCTGGGACAAAGCACTAAATTAGCTACAGCCACTCTCCTTGGGCTCTGGGAGAGGGAGGGTGGACTGGACTGGGAATGTGTGAGGACACACCAAATTTGGAGGACACTGAGAAGTTTTGCTGAGTCACCGACACACAGGACACTGGCCAACTTTCTCAGGGAGCCCCTTCCTGGAGGCCTGGGGAGAAGGAGCAGCCCCTTCCTTGGAGATTTAACCCCACACAGCTGGGCCATAGAAATGAAAAATGAGGCTCGTGAACAACAAACATCTGTCCCACCCTTTGGAAATCCTCAGCTTGAACACCTGAGGGAGTTTTTTATTCAGCTGAGAGCTAAAACCCAAGGCTAATCAAGTAACTGAGACTAATAGGCTCCAGGCAAAAAGCTAGAAGATAACTGAAACAACCTTTTCTGGGCTTGCAAATCTACCCAGGAAAGTAAGACTTGCCAGTGGTGTTTAATGTGGGTCCTCCAACACTCATCCAAACCCAATAGAGGGAGTCACAAACACCAGAATACCAAGACCCACAGGAAAAATTTGGCAGGCTCCAAAACCCACTGAGATAGCCAAAATGGTGAAACAAATAAACAAATACCAAATAAAAGAAAAAGGGAACATTACTAAAGATGAGATAAATAAAATGTAGTTAAGCAAGTTATCAGAGGTAGAGTTCAGAGCAAAGATCTTGACAAAGCTCAACAGCATGAGTAAGGAGATCAACACCATGAGTAAAGATATGGAAACATTGAAAACCAACCAAGTGAAAATGAAGAATGACATAGCAGAAATTAAGAACACATTGGAAGGAATAACCAGCAGAGTAGAGGAAGCTAAGGAATAAATTATTGAATTAGAAAACAGGGTAGAAAAAATCAACCAATCAGAAAACCAAAAAGAAAAAACAATTAAAAACCAGGAAGACAGGTTGAGAGAACTCTGGGACAACGGGAAACATAACAACATTTGCATCATTGGAGTTCCAGTAGAAGAAGAAAATGAGCAAGTGTGAGAGAATATATTTGAAAAAATAGTGACAAAAAACTTTCTTAACTTGGTGAAGGAAGAAGGCATTCAAGTTCAAGAAGCACAGAGAGCACAAACAGGCCTATACCAAGACACATAATAATTAAAATTCCAAAAATTAAAGACAGAGAGAGAATCCTAAAGGCAGCTAGAGATAAGCAACAGGTTACCTATAAAGGAACCCCCATAAGGCTGTCAGATGATATCTCAACAGAAACACTACAGGCCAGAAGGGAATGGCATGAAGTAATCAAGGTCATGAAAAACAAGGATCTGAATCCAAGACTACTCTATCCAGCAAGGCTATCATTTAAAATAGAAGGTCAAATAAAGAGCTTCCCAGACAAAAAAAAAAAAAAAAAAAAAGGCTAAGGGGATACATTAGCACCAAACCAGCAATTCAAGAAATGTTAAAAGGACTCCTGTAATTAGTAGAACAAATGGAAAGAGAAATATAACCACAATAATTAAAAATGGCAATAAATAAGTACATATCAGTAATAACCTTAAAAGTAAATGGCTTGACACAGAGTGTTGATTGGATAAAAAGCATGACTCATACGTATGTTGTTTACAAAAAACCCAACTCACAACAAAAAACTCACATAAGTTGAAAGTGAAGAAATGAAAAAAAATCTTCCAAGCAAATGAAAAGAAAGGAAAAAAGAGCTGGGGCAGCTGATAAAATAGATTTAAAAATGAAGGCCATAACTAGAGACAAAGAAGGCCACTGCATAATATTAAAAGGCTCTATCCAAAAGGAAGATATAACCTTGGTAAACATATATGCACCCAATATAGAAGCACCAAAATATATTAATAATCTTCTGGAGGACTTCAAAGGAGAAATCGACAGTAATACAATCATAGCAGAGGACTTCAACACTCCACTGACATCACTGGATAGATCCTCTAGGCAAAAAATTAGCAAGGAAACAGAGACTCTTAATGAAGCACCAGATATAATAGATTTAATAAATATCTACATAGAATTATATCCCAAAACTGCAGAATTCAAATTCTTCTCAAGTGCACATGGGACATTCTCAAAGATAGATCACATGTTAGGACACAAACTAAGTCTCTACAAGTTCAAGAAGATTGAAATCATATCAAGCATCTTCTCAGATCACAATGGCATGAAACTACAAATCAATTGCAACAAGAACATGCAAACACATTTGAACACATGGAAGCTAAATAGCATGTTATTAAACAATGAATGGGTTACCAAGGAGATCAAGGAAGAAATTAAAAACTTCCTAGGCCCTGGCTGGTTTGGCTCAGCGGTTAGAGCATCAGCCTGTGGTCCTCAGAGACCCGGATTTGGTTCCCGCTAAGGGCGCGTACTTCAGTTGCAGTTTGTCCCCAGCCCTGGTCGGTTGTGCGGGTGGCAGCCACTCGATGTGTTCCTTTCACATCGATGTTTTTCTCTCTCTCTCTCTGTTCCTCTCTCTCCCTCCCACTCTACCTGAACAAAAAATGGAAAAATGTCCTCCGGTGAGGATTAAAAAAATAAATAAAATAAAAATAAAAACTTCCTGGAATCCAGTGAAAATGGACACACAACAACACAAAAATCTATGGAATGCAGTGAAAGCAGTTCTGAGAGGAAAGTTCATAGCACTACAGGCCTACCTCAAGAAACCAGAAAACTTTCTAATTGACTATCTAACTTTACAACATAAAGAAGTAGAAAACAAACAGAAAGAAAACCCCAGAGAAAGGAGAAGGAAAGCAATAGTAAAAATCAGAACAGAAATAAACAACATGGAAACAAACAAACAAACAAAAATCAAAAGATCAATGAAACTAAGAGCTGGTTCTTTGAAAAGATAAACAAGATTAATTAATGGACCCTTAGCTAGACTCACCAAGAAACAAAGAGAGAGAACCCAAATACACAAAATTAGAAACAAAAGAGAAGTAACAACTCACACCACAGAAATACAAAGAATTTTTATCAAATACTATGAACAATTATACACCAACAAATTGGATCATCTAAGTGAAATGGACAAATTTCTAGAAACACATAGTCTCCCAAAACTGGACCGGGAAGAGAGAGAAAACTTAGACCAATAACAACTAAAGAAATTGAAAATGTAATCGAGACTCTCTTGGCAAACAAAAACCCAGGCCCAAACGGCTTCACAGAAGAGTTTTACTGAACATTCAAAGAAAAACTAACACCCATTCTTCTCAAACTATTCCAAAAAATTCAAAAAGAAGAGAGACTTCCAAACTCATTATATGAGGCCAGCATAATTCTAACTCTAAAACCAGATAAAGACACTATACAGAAAGAAAACTATAGGCCAATATGATCAACATAGGTGCCAAAATCCTGAACAAAATACTAGCAAATTGGATCCAGCAATACATTAAAAGAATTATTCACCATGACCAACCCAGGGCTGGTACAATATTTGCAAATCAATAAATGTGATACACCACATAAAAGGAAAGATAAAAACCATATGATCATATCAATAGATGCTGAGAAAGCATTCCACAAAACCCAGCACCCATTTCTGATAAAAATGCTCAGCAATGTGGGAATAGAGGGATTATATCTCAACATTATACAAGCCATATATGAAAAACCTACCACCAACATCATACTCAATGGGCAATAACTAAAAGCATTTCCCTTAAGAACAGGAACAAGACAGGGATGCCACTTTTGCCACTTTTATTTAACATGGTACTGAAAGTCTAGCCACAGCAATCAGAAAAAAAGAAAAGGAATTCAAATTGGAAAGGAGAAAGTGACACTCATTATTCGCAGATGACAAGATATTATACATAGAAAACTCTAAAGACTCCATCAAAAAATCTGCCAGATTTAACAAATGAATTTGGCAAGGTAGCAGTATACAAAAATTTTTTTAATTTTATTTTTGTTACAGATGTTTCTCCTTTTTTACCCCGTTGGCACCCTCCTCCCCATCCCCCCTGGCCCCGGCCCTGGCTTTGTTTTCCATGTCCATTGGTTATGCATATATGCATATAAGTTCAGTGGTTTATCCCTTCCGACTGTGCAGCCACTATAGAACACAATATGGTGTTACCTCAAAAAATGAAAAATTGAACTTCCATTTGACCCAGTGATCCCACTTCTAGGAATATACCCTAAGAAGCCTGAAACGCCAATCAGAAAGAATATATGTACCCCCATGTTCATAGCAGCACTATTTACAATAGCTAAGATCTAGAAACAGCCCAAGTATCCAACAGTAGATGAATGGATAAAAAAGCAGTGGTACATATACACCATGGAGTACTATGCAGCTGTAAGAAAGAATGATCTCTTATCATTTGAGCAGTATACAAAATTAATGTCTAGAGATCCAAGGCATTCTTATACACCAGTAATGAACTCACAGAAAGAGAAACTAAAAAAAAAAAATCCCCTTTACTATTGAGGCAAAAAAATTAAGATACCTAGTAATAAACTTAACCAATGAAGTAAAGGATCTATTTTCAGAAAACTAGGACATTGAAAAAAAGAAATAGAGGAAGATATAAAAAAGTGGAAGCACATATCTTGTTCATGGATTAGAATAATTAACAACTTTAAAATGTCCATACTACCCAAAGCAATCTATGTATTCAATGCAATCCCCATCACAATACCAATGACATATTTCACAGAACTAGAACAAATACTTCAGAAGTTTATACAGAACCAAAAAAGACCTTGATTAGCCACAGCAATCTTGAAAAAGAAGGACAAGCCCTAGCTGGTTTGGCTCAGTGATTGGAGCGTCGGCCTGTGGACCAGAGTCCCGGGTTTGGTTCCCGCTAGGTCATGTAACCAAACAAACAAAAAAAAGAAGCACAAAGTAGATGGGATCACAATACCAGATATCAGTTTATACAGGAAAGCCACTGTAATCAAAACAGCCTGGTACTGGCACAAGAACAGGCATATAGATCAATGGAACAGAACAGAGAACCCGGAAATTGACCTAAACATTAATATTTGCAAAGGTAGCAAGAATATACAATGTAGTCAAGGCAGCCTCTTCAATAAATGTTTTTGGGAAAATTGGACAGCTACACCAAAAAAATGAAACTATACCACCAACTTACACCATAAACAAGAATAAACTTAAAATGGATAATAGATTTAAATGTGACTCATAAATCCATAAAAATCCTAGAAGAAAATGTAGGTGACAAAATTTCAGACATCATACGCAGCAGAATTTTCACTAATATATCATCTAAGGCAACAGAAACAAAGGGGGAAAAAATGAACACATTGGACTATATCAAACTTAAAAGCTTCTGCACAGCAAAGGAAACAAGCATCAAAATGGAAAGGGAACCCACTGTATGAGAGAGAGCATAATTGCCAATGGTACACCAGATAAGAGGTTACTTTCCAAAATATACAGAGTACTCATATAACTCAATAAAAGGAAGACAAAGAACCCAAATAAAAAATGGGCAAAGGACCTAAATAGACAGCTCTCCAAAAAGGACATCCAAATGGCCTAGAGACAGATGAAGAAATGCTCAACATCACTAATCATCAGAGAGATGCAAATTAAAACAACTATGAGGTATCACCTCACACCTGCCAGAATGGCCACCATCAAAAAATCATCAAACAACAAGTGCTGATGAGGGGACTCTAGTATTTTGCTGGTGGGAATGCAGACTAGGGCAGCCACTATGGAAAACAATATGGTGTTTCCTCAAAAAATTAAAAATTGAACTTCCATTTGACCCAGTGATCCCACTTCTAGGAATATATCCTAAGAAGCCTGAACCACCAATCAGAAAGAATATTTGTACCCCTGTGTTCATAGCAGCATGATTTACAATCTCTAAAATCTGGAAACAGTCCAAGTGCCCATCAATAGATGAGTAGATAAAAAGATGTGGTACCTATATACAATGGAATACTATGCAGCTGTGAGAAAGAAAGATCTCTTATCCTTTGAGACAACATGGAGGGACCTTGAGAGAATTATTCTAAATGAAATAAACCAAGCAGAGAAAGACAAATACCACATGATCTAACTTATTTGTAGAATATAATGAGCATGGTGGGCTAATGAATGAAACAGACCCAGAGACATAGAAAGGAGTATGGTTCAGACTGACAAACCTCAGAGTAGGGGGGCAGAGGGGATGGATGAGATGAACCAAAGAACTTATATGCATGTATGCATAACCAATGGACATAGACAACAATGCTGGGTGGTGAGGGGGAGCGGGAAGGGGCGGAGGGTGTCTGGGGGTGGGGGGGAGAAACATCTGTAACAAAAATAAATTAATAAAAGTTGGAAGGGAAAATGAATATTTCATAGCAATCCCTTCTAGCCTGAAGTGTTGTTGTTAAGAAATAAGCTAACAGCCTTATAGGAACTCCCGTTTAAGTAGTCAATTGTCTTTCTCTTGCTGATTTTAATATTCTCTCATTGTCTTTAACCTTTGCCATTTTAATTATGATATGTCTTGGTGTGGATCTCTTTAGGTTCATCTTAATTAGGACTCTGTGTGTTTCCTGAACTTGTGTGACTTCTTTCTTTACCAGGTTAGGGAAGTTTTCAGCCATTATTTCTTCAAACAGGTTCTTAATGCCTTGTACACTCTTTTCTTTCTGGTACATGTATGGTATGGATGTCGTTATGCTTGATGTTGTCCCAGAGGTCCCATAAATTTTCTTCATTCTTAAAAATTCTCTCTGTTTTTGTTTGTTTGTTTGTTTTTAATGCTATGCTTGAGTGCTTAGTACTATCTAATCATTTAAATTGCTGGTTGAATCCTCTGCTTCATCTAACCTTCTGTTGATTCCTTCTAGTGTATTCTTCATTTCAGATGTTGCATTCTTTATTTCTGGCTGTTTCTTTTTGTTTTGTTTTTTGTTTGTTTGTTTGTTTGTTTTATAGTTTCTATGTCCTTTTTATTGCTTACTATCTCTTTAAGTTCACACTGAGATCATTCATTCTTCCCCTAAGTTCCTTGAGCAGCCTCGTACCAATTGTTTTAAATTTTGTGTCTCGGTTTCAGGTTATACTACAAAGTCACAGTAATCAAAACAGCCTGGTACTGGCACAAGAACAGGCATATAGACCAGTGGAATAGAACAGAGAACCCAGAAATGGACCCAAGGCAATATGCTCAATTAATATTTGACAAAGGTGGCAAGAGCATACAGTGGAGTAAAGACAGCCTCTTTAATAAATGGTGTTGGAAAATTGGACAGCTACATGCAAAAAAATGAAACTAGACTATCAACTTACACCATACACAAGAATAAACTCAAAATGAATAAAAGACTTAAATGTGACTCATGAATCCATAAAAATCCTAGAAGAAACTGTAGGCAACAAAATTTCAGACATCATACACAGCGGAATTTTCACTGATATATCACCTAAGGCAACAGAAACAAAGGAGGAAATGAACACATGGGCCTACATCAAACTCAAAAGCTTCTGCACAGCAAAAGATACAATCATCAAAATGGAAAGGCAACCCACTGTATGGGAGAGCATAATTGCCAATGATATATCAGATAAGGGGTTAATTTCCAATATATAGAGAGTGTTCATACAACTCAACAAAAGAAAGACAAAGAACCCAATTAAAAAATGGGCAGAGGACCTAAATAGACACCTCTCCAAACAGGACATACAAATGGCTAAGAGACATATGAAAAAATGCTCAACATCACTAATCATCAGAGAGATGCAAATGAAAACAACAATGAGGTATCACCTCACACCTGTCAGAAGGGCCATCATCAAACAGCTAGTGTTGGCGAGGGTGAAGAGAAAAGAGGACTCTAGTACACTGCTGCGGGGAATGCAGACTGGTGCAGCCACTATGGAAAACACTATGGTGTTACCTCAAAAAATTAAAAATTGAACTTCTATTTGACCTAGTGATCCCACTTCTAGGAATATATCCTAAGAAGCCTGAAACACCAATCAGAATGAATATATGTACCCCCTTGTTTGTAGCAGCACTATTTACAATATCTAAGATCTGGAAACAGCCCAAATGTCCATGAGTAGACCAATGGATAAAAAAGCAGTGGTACATATACACAATGGAGTACTATGCAGCTGTAAGAAAGAAAGATCTCTTATCCTTTGAGACAACATGGAGGGACCTGGAAAGTATTATCCTAAGTGAAACAAGCCAAACAGAGAAAGACAAGTATCATATGATCTCACTTATTTGTGGAATATAATGAACATAACAGTCTGAGGAATGGGGTAGTCCCAGAGATGTGGAAGTGGGGTACAGATTGACAATCTCCAGAGGAGGGGATTGTGGGGGAGATAAACCACAGAACTTATATGAATGTGTGCATGAACAATGGACATGGACAAGAAAGCTGAGAACAGGGTGGGGAGAGTTGGGGAGGGGGGAATCAGTGGGGGAAAAAAGAGAAACATCTGTAACAAAAATAAATAAAGTAATTAAATATCAAAAAATAAATAAAGACTTCTGGCTTATCTGTCAAAAAAATTTTGTGTCTCACATTTTTGTTGCTTCCATTTCTTTTAATTATTTTTCTGGGGATTTCATTTGAAGTATATTTCTTTGACTACCTGTTTTGTCTCTGTGTATTATGTAGACCTGCTATGACTCCCAAACTTGTTATGATGTAGATGTTTTGTTAGACTCAGTGGCTCATTCTTCCTGATCACCTATTCTCAGTGCTCTGGCTTATGTTCATCCTCCTGTTGTAGTTGAGTCTTTTTTTTTTTTTTTTTTTCGGTGCATTCCCCTATTGGGAACCGAACCTGGGACTCTCTGGTGTGCAGGCCAATGCTCCAACTGCTGAGCCATACCAGCCAAGGCTGTAGTTGAGTCTTGAATGCTGTTGGCCCTTTTGTGGGTGGAGTTAACCCTTTAGGCTGTCTGACTTAAGGATAAATCTCAGTCACTGTGCATGAGTTGCTGTGAAGAGGCTGTTCCCAGATCCAGAGTTGTTCCCAGCGGTGTCTGGTGCTGACCTGAATCTTCCTTTGGGGTACCACTTGTGTGGCTATTTGGGTCAAGCTATAGTGTGGTATGAAGCCCACTACTTGGACTGTTGGTTCTAGGTCCACTTGGGCAGGGTTAGGTACAAGTTGAAGTTGTGTGTAACTGGCCTTAGGGTACCTGTCTGCAGCTACTATGCTCATCACTGTTTGTTAATGCATCTACTGGGCCTGGGTGTGCTAGGAAGAGACTGATCTTTTTATAAGGGTCATCTTCCTACAACTTAGAGCTGGAGAAAGATATATAAAAGGTCTAGAGCTCCCTGAGGTTTGTCTCCACCTGTCAGCTACTCTGCCTCCCTTAATGTTGCCTGGTCATCTTCTAGAGCCTTCTTCAGAAAGACTGTAGAATTAGCCCAGGCTGGCCATGGGGTCATTGCCTTCCACAAGTCATGGGTTTATTAGGGTGGGATGACATGGTTTGAGAGGATGGTGATTGGCAGCAATCAAAGTCTCCAACTCCCTCCTCCCTTGATATATAAAAATAACTCTGAGAAATAGGATGTTCCAGAACACTACCCCCGGTATCCAGGTTGAATCACCCTGGGAGTGGGCACACCCCCTTGGTCTCCTTTCGGTTATACCTGAGAAAGTAGCCAAATCTCATTGTCTTCTCCCTCTAAGGGCTGCCAGCCCCTCACCCATAAATCCCCTATATAACCCTGCCTGTTAGAGATAATGGTGCTGACCCCACTTTAAGAGTCAGCTGGGCATGTAACTCCCCAATAAAGTTTTCTTGCTTGAACCCAAGTGTGTTCCTCCTTTGACTGACCTTTCATATGGGGCTACTGGTTCTCTACTTGGGGGCTTTGTCAAGCACTCAATGAGGGGAAAGTGACCCCTACTCCACAGCCAATCCATTCAATCTTTTCCAAAGTCTCTAACTCTATTTCCACCAGGAGGGGAGCATCTTAGGTTCAGATTGGGTGCAGCCAGTCACCCCTTATGCAGGAGTAAGCTCAGCAGGGCCAAGCCCTGGGGTTTATTAGGACAGATCAAGTCTCCCACTGGGGGTGGTGCCAGCCAAGCTCACAGGGGTGGGCCCAGTACTTCATCCTGATATCAAACAATAGCCTTCTATGGAGACACACTACAAATGTCACAGCTATGAGCAATACACTTTTTCCCTACAGAACTGAGTTCAGCAGGGTGGGGCCATTGGGACTTGGGAGGGCCAATCCAAACAGTCTCCAGTTGGAGGTGTTGATGAAAAGCCTGTAGTGGAGTCAGACATACCTTCCCCTTTCTGGGGTAGCATGGGCTGGGCTCTCCGAGGAGATAAGAATGACCCCACCACCACCACCACCACCGCCATGTAGCCACACAACCCAGCACCTGCCCATATAATTCCTGGACAAAAGCCTCCCTAGAGGATACTCCAAGTCCCAGCTCTGAGGGACATTCTGATCTCCCAGCAGGAAAGGGCCACAGAGTGGTAGGGTAAGCCAAATGATTCAACTGGGGTGGGGGGGGCATGGGCTGTGCACTCAAGGTGAAAAAGAATGTTCCCTTTTCAAAGCCACATAATTCAATCACTGTTTGGGTCTCTGCCAATAACTTCTCCAGAAGAAATGAACCTCAAAGGTCCCTACTGGGTGCAACCAGCAGACCTCTCTTATGAACCTGAGCACAGTAGAGTGGTGTTCCTAGTATTTGGAGAACCAAACAATGCACTCCCCAGGCTGATGCTGTAAAAATAGTAGTGTTTGATATTGGGAAGGTGGTGTCTGGATCTCTAGCATACTCCCTTCTCTCCCAGGTGGACTGAATCCCACTGCTTTTCACCACCAGATACTGTGCAGGCTTCTGTTGCTCTGGGTTAGAGACCCCTGCATGTGGTTAAGACCACATGCTCCTTTGAGGAAGGAGTTTGGCAGATGAAATAACTCTCTGGCTTCTCAGATACCACACTTTGATGCAGAGGCCAGCCCTTTTGTGTCTCCACCCTTTCTACCAGTCTATAAGTATCTTCTTCTGTAATATTTCAGTTCAACCAGCCTTCAGTTGGTTAGTCAGGTTGATTGTTCTACAATTTAGCTTGTAAATCTGGTTTGGTGCTGAAGCAGGTAAGTGTAGCTTCTGTCTACTCTGTAGCCATCTTGGAATCGCCTAAATATCTATGTATGTTAAAAATATCAACTAACCAAAAAGAGTGTCCTCAATTTATTAATATTTATGAAATAAAAAGTTCTTTGAAAAATCAGGTTGTAGGTGATTTGCTTATTAAAATCAGAGCCACACTCATTGGGGATGCACCTCCAAATGACTGCTCTTGGTATGACAGTCACTCAGAGGAGCTGCGCAGTGCACAGGTGACTGTCACAGACCAGGAAAACCCCAGTCCCCTCAGTAGTTTATTTTGAAAATTTCAAACTTGTAATTTATCATCTATGTTATTCTCTTCCCACACCCCTGCTTACTTTTTGCCCCTGGAGATGCATGATCATGTAGGGTAGTTCTGGCTCATTGTTCAGAAGCCTGACTACAGAGGGGACCAAACCCATTTCAAGGAGGTACCAGGTCCCTAGTAATTCTGATTATAAGCCTCTTTAGGTCAGAGACTTTGAATGATTTGATTAATTGCAGATTTATTGTATTCCTACTATATTGAAGGCGTGATCCTTGGACTAGAGAATCAAATATGAGCAAGGCACCATCCCTGGTTTCAAGGTAGAGATGGATACACAATTAACCATAATGAGAAACTTAGACATTTAACATATTTTAATAGACAAAATACAAAAAAAAATTTTCATTAAAAACCATCATTAACATTTGTTATGTGCTGAATAATTTATATATATATAGATAGCCTCATTTAATTTTTATGACTCTATGAGATGACTAACCCAAACAAGGGAATTAAAGTTGGCACAAGTTAAGTAACTAGTCCAAGGTCTGAAAGCTAGTGTCCGCATCAGAATTTGTGTTATCTCACCAATATCATAAAGAATTAAGAAGTATAGCTATACCAGAAAGACCACACCTAAGACATAAATATGTACCTTCACCAGTCACCTAACTTTCAATATCTCTTACTAAACACTAGCTTTAAAGTAAAAGAATCTTATTTTTTTAATATTTAATTTACTAATTTTTATTACAGATGTTCCTCTTTTTCCTCCTTTGACACCCTCCTCCCTGCTTCTTCCCCTCCCCCCGCCTTCACTGTACTGTTGTCAGTCTATTGTTTATGCATTTATGCATATGATTTCTTTTATTTATTAAGATCGTTGGTTCTTAAGAAGAGTCTTGACCCTCCACCCTTTTTCCTCTGATGTTTGTAAGTCTGTTTCCTACCTCCATGTCTCTAGATCTATTTTGTTCATCACCTTATTTTATTCATTATATTCCACAAATAAGTGATATCATGTGATATTTGTCTTTTTCTTACTGGCTTATTTTACTAACATAATACTCTCCAGGTCCCTCCATATTATCTCAAAAGGTAAGAGATCTTTCTTTTTATGGCTGTGTAGTATCCCATTGCATAAATGTATTACAGGTTTTTTTATCCACTCATCTACTGGTGGACACTTGGACTGTTTCCAGATCTTAGCTATTATAAATAACACTGCTATGAACATAGAAGTGCATATATTTTTTCTGATTGGTGTTTCAGGCTTAGGATATATTCCTAGAAGTGGAATCACTGGATCAAATGACAGTTCAATTTTTAATTTTTTGAAAAAACACCAAATTGTTTTCTATAGTGGCTGCACCAGTCTGCATTCCAACCAACAGTGTACTAGAGTCCCCTTTTCTCCACACCCTCGCCAACACTTGTTGTTTGATGATTTGTTGATGGAGGCCATTCTGGCAGGTGTGAGGTAATACCTCATAGTCATTTTAACTTGAATCTCTCTGATGATTAGAGATGTTGAACATTCTTTCCTATGTTTCTTAGTCATTTTTATGTCCTATTTGGAGAAGTGTCTGTTCAGGTACTCTGCCCATTTTTTAATTGGATTGTTTGTCTTCTGTTTGTTGAGTTGTAGGTGTATTCTATATATTTTGTAAACTAACCCCTTATCTGATATATAATTGAGAAATATGTACTCCCATACAGTGGGTGCCATTTTCATTTTGATGTTGGTTTCTTTTGCTGTGCAGATTTTTAGTATAATGTAGTCCCAATTATTATTATTTTTCCTTTGTATCTCTGACCCCAGCCAATAAATTGGTAAAAATTCCACTACATGTGATGTCTGAGATTTTGCCGTTGACATTTTCTACTAGGATTTTTATGGTTTCACTAGTGACCTTTAAGAAGTTTATCCATTCAGAGTTTATTCTTGTGTGTGGTGTAAGTTGGCAGTCTAGTTTCATTTTTTTTTTTTTTTTTGCATTAGCTGTCTACTTTTCCCTGCACTATTTATTGAAGAGATTGTCTTTTCTCCATTGTGTGCTCTTGCCTGCTTTGTTAAATATTGACTGAGCCTAATGTCTTGAATTTATTTCTGGGTTCTTTGTTCTGGCCCATTGATCTATATGCCAGTTTTTGTGCCAGTACCAGGCTGTTTTGATTACAATGGCTTTGTAATATAACCTGAAATCCAGAATTGTGATTCCTTCTACTTTGTTTTTCTTTTTCAAGATTGCTGTGGCTATTCAGTATCTTTTTTGGTTTCATATAAATTTTTGGAGTATTTGTTCTAGATCTGTGAAATATGTCATTGGTATTTTGATGGGGATTGCATTGAATCTATAGATTGCTTTGGGTAGTAAGGACATTTTAAGAATGTGGAGTCTTCCAATCCTTGAACATGGTATGTGCTTCTACTTTTTTATATCTTCCTTAATTTTTTTTTTCAATGTCCTGTAAGTTTTCTGAGAATAGGTCTTTTTCTTCCTTGGTTAAGTTTAATCTAGCTTTCTTAATTTTTTTGTTGCAGTGGTATTTTTTTTTAGTTTCTCTTTCTGAGTGTTCATTATTGGTGTATAAAAATGTCAGTGATTTCTGGATGTTGGTTTTGTACCCTGCTACTTTGCCAAATTTATTTATTAAATTTAGTATTTTTGCTGGAGTCCTTAGGATTTCCTATGTACAATATGATGTCATCTGCAAGTAATGATAGTTTTATTAGCAAATGATAGTAAATATTAGCAAATCACTTCCTTCTTTCCAATTTGCATGCCTTTTATTTTTTCTTCTTGTCTGATTGCTGTGGCTAAGACTTCCAGTACTATGTTGAATGAAAGTGGCAAAAGCAGACATCCCTGGCTTGTTCCTGTTTTTAGTGGAAATACTTTTAATTTCCATATTGTTGGCTGTAGGTTTGTCATATATGGCCTCTATTCCCACTTTGCCAAGAGTTTTTATCAAAAATGGGTGCTGGATTTTGTCAAATGTTTTTTTGAGCATCTATTGACTTGATCATATGATTTTTATCTTTCATTTTGTTTATGAGTTGTATCACATTCATTGATTTGTAAATATTGTACCAGCCTTGCATCCCTGGGGTAAATCCCAATTGGTCGGGGTGTATAATTTAAAAAAAATTTTTTTTTTTTTAAATCACTGTAGGCACTGTCTTAGCCTGGGTTCCTTGCAAAACAGAACCTGAGGCATAGTATATAGCTAGTATGTAGGTTTGCTCTCTTGGAACAACAATAATAAAAAAAAAAAAGAAAGAGAGACAGACAACTCCTGACATAGTTTAGGAAACTGACTTTTCTGAAACAGTCTATGATTGTGTGTTTGGGATGAAATGGCAAAACGTTTAGCATCTGGTTCCTGACTGTCTTGTCCCTTATTAGACAAAGTTTGCTTAATGTGGGACACCACCTACCTTGTCTAGCCTTTGAGCAAGTGAGATGCTCACTACACTGGGAGAAACAGACCCTCCAGCGACCTGGTCAGGTGGAGCCAAGGCATGGAAGCTATTGTTGTTTCTGCATCAACTCCCATCAGGGTCTGTGCAGTAGAGCCAGGAGAAGGTGAGGCAGCTGGCAGTGGAAAGAACTGAGGCAGTGTGGCCTGAGAGCCAGACTCAAGATGTGGAGAGTGCCCTGTACTGGAGGGGGCAGTACAACTGAGTATATTTCTCTTCTCACTCCTCTTCTGAGAAGGAACCACTGTAAACAGCTGATTTGTAAATATTAGCAAATTTTTTGTTAATCCTCACTGGAGGATATTTTTCCATTGATTTTTTTAAATAGAGTAGAAGGGTGGGAGGAGTGGAGAGAGGGGGAGAGAGAGACATCAATTGGTCGCCTCCTGCACCACCCTGACCAGGGCTGGGGATCAAACCTGCCACCCAGGCCTGTGCCCTTGACGGGGAATTAAACCCACAACCCTTCAGTCTGCAGGCCGATACTCTAACCTCTGAGCCAAATCAGCCAGGACAATATTAGCAATTCTAATTGCTGGTCAGGAAACGTGACACCACTTCTTTTTTTCTTTTTGGTCTAAAAAATGAAAAATAAGACCTCTCTTACACCAGACAAATAGTCTAGGCAGATGAGTTTACTGGAAGACTCTAAGCTACCTGAATGCTTTTGCACTGTTATTGCCTCTATACCTGGCTCTCAGTGAACATTGGCTGAATGGGTCAAGGGAACCTGTGCATTCCTGTTGTTTTTTTAGTTGAATAGACCTTACAGGAAAAAAAAAACACCAGTTAGCTCAGCTGTTCTCACACCTTAGTGTGCAAAGGCATCAAACAAGGGAGTTTGTGAAAGATGCAGACCCTGGTTTCTAGTGCTCAGGTTGTAATCAGTGGTTCTGGGTGGAAACTGGAAGTGACATTTTTCAACAAGCATTTCAGGTATCCAGGTGCAGGTGGTTTGTGGACCAAAATAAGAGAAACTCTGCTGAAAGGTTCTGGTAATTTATGGCTTTATGGATTTGAACTCTAGAAAAAGATAATGCTTCATGTTTACTTACAGCCAGGGCCACACCTGGAGAGCACAGCTGCAGATACCACCCTTTCCTTCCTATTTGTGAGATGTTGGAGTGGCACTTTCTACAGAAAAAGGGACTTGCTGATGGTAGTAACAAGCAACCTGTAAATGTACAGAGCATAGACCTGTCCAAGTAATGTGGCCTGAGAAGTGCCCACAGTCTCGTCTCGCTTGGAGACAAGGTGTTTAAGACAGAGGTCTTAAGAGCTTTCCCTGTGTCTGCATGACCTTTGGGTAAAAGAGCAACCATGTTTCCTGTGAATCCAGTGGCCAGACTGGTGAGTCTGAAACAAGCAATGAGCAGGTGAAGGTTGATAACAGATGTGAACCTGGGAAAACTTCTTTAGTTCGTTGGTAGCAGTGAAATTGTGCTGAGAAACGATGTTTTCTCATATCCTAGGTTGTAAAAAGCTTTGCCGTTTGACTCACTTCAGTGGAAGTGGACAGCCTGCTCTTGGCCAAAGGTTCTGTGCCTATGGGTTGTTTTGACACAAGGGAGCAGCCCTGGTTTCTAAACCTGGCAATAAGGAGTTTGGACACAACATTCCAAAGTTATCTGAACTTGTCAGTTTCCAGAAAAACAAAATCTGAGTTCACGTCTTAGCCTTGCTGGTAATCAGACTGTGTTGTTCCTAACAGAACCTAAAAATAATGTGTCTGATGGGCCATGGCCTGGTGTTTCTTAAGGTAATACAACAGCTGTGAAATGATGGGCAGTGTCTCTCCATCCTTACCGAAAGGTAGCTTTTTTCCCAATGGCTTCCAGAGCCCCACTTTCTTCTTCCTCTTCCTGGATCATGATTGCTACAAACTCCTTTTCTAACCTGCCTTTGCTTCCTGGCAGCTCTGGGGTAGAACTGCCCCCTTCCCCAATCCTCTGTAAAAATCTTCCTACAGAGCCCAAACCCAGTAACAAACCCCTCCTTACTCCCTCTCGATGAGATGTCCCACAGTTCCATCAACCCTGATGCAGGATGTTTCTTATTTGGGCTTGTTTGGCAGCAAGTGTATTCCTGGTGGCCTTTATCTGATGGGATTTATCAAAGTTTAGGGGCTGGCAAAAATGAGATTCTTCCCCTTCCAGTGATGCACTGGTAAATGTTGTACAATTAGATCTTTGAAAAGAAAGAAAAAATAAAAAGCTATGGTTTATAGTGTTTGCATGGTATAAATAGTCCCACTGTGGTCAATTTCAAGCTACCAATGTGACTTGACTGAACACAGGGTGAGGAAGAAATAGGCGTATCAGCTGTCAGGAATCTATATAAGTCTGCTCCAGCACAATCCCCCCCATCACCCACCTTCCTCAAGCAAGAACATATTTTTTCTCACTGACTTTTCGAGCATTTGTTCCTCCATGGAGTAGCCTGATTTTTTCCCCCCTGAATTTGTGTGAGGAATCTGGCACCTAGCTGATTTACAAGCAAGTTCTGAGGAATATTATGACTAAAACAGAAACTCATTGACAAAGAACCTGTATATAAATATTGCCAAGCAGCAAAGAACCCCAAGTTTTGGAAACTAGTAAATACACACCCATGTAATCACTGTCAGTTCTTCACTGAAAGTGTCTTTATGGGCTGGGGCAGAGATGATATCATCCTGGAGAAGAGAAACACTCCCCCTCTTAGATATCAACTCCATCTCATCCACAAGCCTTCAGCAAGACTTGTCTTTTTTGTCCTACAAAGAAAATTATCTTTGTGCAATACCCATGACATAATTATAGATAATGGCCCACAATCTGGCAGCTATAAGTTCAGCCACTTGGCTGAGAAATGAATCCCCTATCTGCTACTACAGAACTTTATTATGTGTTATACTGGTGAATTGATAATAAAAAGACTTAAAAAGTGTCTGATAGCAAAGAAGCTCCTTTCTTAGCCGCACTGGCCCACAGAGCAGGACCCTAGGGAACAAATGGCTGAACTCAGTGCAAATTTTAAACAGGATTACTGGTAGCTTCTTATCATCCTTTTGGAGCTCTGGGAATGTGGGGATTGCGAAAAGCCAAGAAAGATGGAAATAACATAGTTAAAGGAAAAAAGAACTTTTCAATTTGATAAAGAGAAAAGAAATGGTTTAAGGTATGTTTAGAAGATTCACATTATTTTTCTAAAAAGGCATGGTCCCTTGACAAGAATACAAAGAAAATATATCATACTTTAAGTCATAACTTTAGTCAACAGATTTATATACTATCTTTCTTATGCTGGGGGGTACCAAAAGAAAGCTTCCGTCTACTGAGGAAAAGGAGTATTTGAACTAGTCACTTACCTCTTTACTCTCAGATCTAATCTTAGACCTTTCCTTTGGAGCTGCATTTCCCAGGCCACTTTTAAGGAAGTTAAGCACTAGCAGAAGATTGGAGGATGGGTGTTAGGAGATAACAAGACATCTGCCCCCATCTCTCTGTACTATGTAATGTCCCAGTGGTTCCAGCCCCATGGACTAGACTTGGCCTGGTAGCCTCAGCTTCTAGGCTCTGAGAACAGTCTCTTACCATTGTTCCTCCAGCCCCAGCAGCAAGCTAGCAGCTTTCTAGTGTAACTAAGATCTTCATTGCCTCATTGTGCCCTCTTTGGCTTATCAAGACTCTCAGCACCTTTTGTTACTAATTTATTGCATTGAGGATTCCTCCTATTGAACTATGTGAAATGAGCTTTTATTGTCTGTAGGCTAATGCAGAAAGTAAGCAGATGTGATGAAGTTCGTATGGTGCTGTTATAAACATGGTCTGTGCAAGGTGCTTTCCCTCTTACTTTTGGGGACTAGGGAGGCTTATACTGAATGAAAATTTGAGTTGCAGCTTCAAAAATGAGTAGGAAGTTCCCAGACAATTATTTGACCAATGCAAAGGATTATTTGCTGTATAAGAAAGCATTGACCCATGTACTTACATATGATGCCTGTGTTACCTAAAGTCTCTAAACTGTTAGGCACCGTTGTGGAAAATCAGATAGTGACCCGGATGGAGGATTCACCTCTTGCTTGCCCTCATTCTGCTGGCAGGTGGAGAGTCAGAGAAAGACTCAAGTCACTGCTAAATGAACAGAGACCTAGGGCTTGGAAATGGCCAAGAGCACATCTATTTAGTCTTCTTTTGTTAGTAACACAAATGTGTCTAAGATTTAACCATCACCCTCTCCCAAATAACACATTCGTACACAGCAACAGTGGACTTTCTTCCGGGGGAATCACAGCTTTGAGTTTGGGAAACAGGAGTTAAAGACTGCCACTGACAGCATTCTGATTAAAGCAGAAGTATTTGCTTATCTTCAAGGATGATATTTACATGTCTAGGTGCAACACTTCTTTCTTTAGCAGCACAGTATTGCGTATTTTCAAAGATGTTTCCTGTTCACTTATCAATTAATGCTCCCACACGAGCTTGTGAGGCATTTTGGGCAAATGGACAGAGTTCAGTTACTTGCCTAACAGCCACCAATAGACTCTCATCAAGACCAGAGATTGCATCCAGGTCTCTATTTTTGATAGAAACACTTTCTGTCATTCAATAATCTGCCGCTCTTGTTACAAGTTACTTATTATAAAAGCTCCAGGGCCAACATTCCATAAAAGATAAAAAGCTGCCAGGTTGGCCCCATTTTTCTTAGGCTACTGTTAGGAGACAATGTTCAAAGAAAGATTATCAACCCAAGAGATTGCTTCTGGGCTTTCGTTTCCTACCACCAGCCACTTGACCCCAGAGAGAAATGCCCTTCTGACCCCTACTGGCTGCGATGGCTCACATACTCTGCGTAGAGAATTATTTCAGAGCTGGTATCAGTTCACTTTCCAAAACACCCTCCAACTATGACTGGACAAGAAGGTTCAACACAGGGAAGGTTGACTCAGTCCTGATTAAACAGGCTGGAAAAACAGAAACAAATAAATCACCCTGTATGCCTCAATAATGGAGCAACATTATAAATATTAAGGACAGGCTTGCTGTCAATATTTAACCAGCAGATTAATGTATGAGGATGCACTTTGGAGAATAGGAGGTGGCCGCAGAGGTAGAAATGGCTCAATCATGATACACTGACACAGTCAAGAAGGAGGAAAGTGTTGTCTGTGGTGTTTAACCTGAGGTTATGCACACACAACAGAGGCAATCAAGGATAAGTAAACAAGGAGAGGGTGATGAGCCATAAAGCCAGGCTCAATAGCATAAAGAATTTATTGAAAGAAGTAAATAGGAAACAAGCTGTAAATTCTGGTCAAGAGATTTTGCTTAAGAGTCCTGTACATCTGTGTCCCCCTTATCAATAATTCTCTTAGTTTTTTTTTGTTTTTTTGTCATTTATTGGTTCAACTAAGACAACAGATCTTAAGGGCCACTTCACATCTTGGGACATTTCCAACCATAACATGCCTGATGTCCCCAGTTTTCATTCATACAAACAAATATATTTCTTGCTCTATTACTATCTAGCTATTTCTCAGAATGGGAATGTTATCAAAGTATTGTACACATTTTTTTTCCATGGGTCAATAAGTACAGGGAATTCTGAATTAAAGGTTAAAGTGTACATTAGCATATTGAAGCAGCTATGATTCCTCAAGAGGAAATAGCACTTCCCAAAATCATTAGTCCACAGAATCCCTTTTTTTTTTTTTTTTTTTGGAAGAATCTTAAATAACCAAGATTCCTTAGGAGACTGTTGGTAAAGGGCTTTTCTTTCCTCTTGGTCTTCTTTAATCAGCCCACTAATTTGAGTTACTATGTTCCCTCTGCAACATTTTGCTCCTCCTTACTTCATATTTGGAGTGAGGTAGCCACCAGCTGGGTTTCTGCATACCTTTGTAGAAAGGCAGTGAAAATATCTTAAGGCATCACCTAGAGATCCCACCCTTGTGTGTGCAAGACACTTACACTCTCTGGAGCCTTCTCCACAGCAGTAATCCCAGGAATGTAGTTTATCTTTACATGTTGGACTTCGACACCTCATAAATAAGTCATTGTTCCTCAACCGGAAATGACAATTTTCAACCCCACTGAGACTTTGTCATATTCATATACTATTTCTCTAAGATCTAATGAAATGTGAACCGCTAAGGTTCTAGGAGCTGAGAGGATCACCTCTTCGTGATTTAATATCACAAAGATATTAATATCACTGGGAATTTTCCTTCTGGTCTCTGTGAAATTGTGCTCTCCACTTCATTCTGTGTCTCACCAACAGCTCCTCTGGAATTGCGTAGAAAACAGGGATAGTTTCTCCTTGAGATAAGGTTTAGTGCAAAAGGAGGTTAAAGTGAATGGTCGTGAGTTTCAAGGATCAGGTTTCTCTAGAAGGAGCTGTGTTTCATTTCTACATTGGCCACTGTGAATCTAAATGAACTTGGTCAGGTGGTCACTACCTTTGTGTTTTTTCTGTTAAAAAGGGATCAGAGCATTCACTTAAGGTTGTGAGAAAATGAGTTTGAAAAGTAAACAAAGCCATAAAAATGTAAGTTTATAAAATAATTGTAAAGTGACTACCACAGACATTAACAAGGTTTAAATTTTTTAAAAAAATGTTATGTGACTACATTGATTTCTTCCTTCATGGTTAAAGACAATGGTATAGGTCAAATCCTCTTATAATAAACTCTAAGAGATGGTAGATTTTCAGGTGGAAATTAATGGATTGGATAAAGTGGCTTTGAGTTAGCCTTAATCAAATTATATTCAGATTGAAATGGATGCCAGTCTGATTGCAATTATGCGTGAGGGGACACCAAGGCACCTTCACCCTTTCTTTTTGTTTTAGCAGTTGTTTGCTGACTCTTTGGAGCAGAGGCTAGGGAGCCTTTGGAAGGAGCCACCCCTGCCCAGAGAGAATAGGACTTATGTAAAAACAGTTCATCCCAAGTAAAGCAGCAGTGAGAGGCCAACAAAGGATCTAGTCAGATGCCTGAACCCATGAGGCTGGGATAGAACCAGACAAAGAGAGCTGACATTTTCAATCACCAAAAAATGGGAGAAATTTTTGTTTGGGGACTGAAAGGGTGGCAAAAGAGGAACTAAGGGTCTCCAGTTGGGAGAGGCATAGTTGGCTAGGAACACTAAATAAATATCAACTATTAGAATAAAAATGGGGAAGGAGCAAAGCATAAGAAATACAAGGAGGAAGAGAAAATGTTGCTACACGTTTTAGTAGAAATGGGGCAGCATGGAGTGGTGTGCGGGGCTGGGGGGCTTTCTGAGAATAGAAGCTCACTGAGAAGTTCTCAGTGTTGGAAATAGTTTCTTAAGAAATTTAGGAGATGCACCATGTATAATTCTGTTGTAAATTATTGGATATGATGTGGGTCCTCTGCCAGCTCTATATCACCCCATCCCTAAGACACATACACACACTTCATAAATTTTAAAAGAACTCTGTATAAATAATAGCTCATGTGCATGGTTAGTTGGGGAAATCAGGAAACAATTAAAGGTTCTGTGCTCACTATATTTGTGGGTGCTGCCGATTTAGGTAGGTGTTGTGTGATGTGGAGAGAAGAATTTCTAACAGATATTCCTGTATTTTTCTTAACTTTACACACGTCCTCATGACATCAACCTACTGCCCTAAGGTCACACTTATGGCAGAGACAGAATTTGTACCCAGCTCTTCTGACTTCAAGTATAGAATAGTTTAAGAAAAATTATTACACAGTTTTCTGGGTGTTTTAGACATACTGCCAATTTAGTCTTTATGACTAGTCTTTTAGGAAGATAGCATTATCTTCATTTTTATAATGTAAAATGTTTGTAAATTAACTTCAATTTTATGAGTAAAGTGAGGCTCATCAAAGTTTAGTAACTTCAACAAAGCTGCTACATAGTGAGTGAACAATTAAAATTTTATTTTTATCTTGGGCTGTTCAATTTCAAAGCCCATGTTATTTTTTCATCATCTTGTCACTATTATTTCTCCATGAATCCATGTATCAATTGAGGGTATAAACTGGATTCTAGATTCTATATATCTTTTTATATCATATAACACCTTGTATAGGTAGGTGATTAATGAATATTCATAGAGAAAGGAAGGAAGAAAGAGAGAGAGGAAGAAAGGGGAGGGAGAGGGAGAAGGGGGAAGGAAAGAGGAAGGGAAGAAGGGAGGGAGGGAGAAAGGGAGGGAAGGATGAAGACAAGGAATTAGATAAATCCTCAGGTCTCCTCAAAGCCATTGTCCTCTCCATTATACAAAATGCTATTGATCAGAATAAATGCAAAGTATAAGCTTACATTGAATTATCTTGATGCGTTTCTGGTTTCTATTTTCTATCTTGATGCATTTCTCATTTCCATTCTTCTTTTGTGTGAGGAAATATGAATATATCAATTTAAAATAGTCTGTGTTGGTTTGTCAGTTAGCATGAGTTATAAAAAGTTAATGAAAAATTTAACAAAGAAATTTATCTCCACTGCTTAAATAGAAGTGCATGAACTTAGAAATAAGATTTGTACAATGCAGATCATTTACAATACCTATTGCCAACTAGGTCTGAGAATTGACTGAATTAACTGAAGTGTGTCACTATATAAATATGAACCTATTGTATTGTTCTGTCTCTAACAATTATTTGTTTATTTCAGAAATAAAATGGAACCATTTCAATGTCTTTTAGATCTCAGCACTCCAGTTAATTTAAATAATAGATCATAGTATTTGTAAGTTACTGCACTTATGGTTTTTGCTCACTTTACTGCCAAGAAGGGGTTAGAGAGGCCTAATGATAGCATCTGAAGAATATGCATGATGAATCGGTTGTTTGGCTGTTCTGCATTAGGAAGTTCACTTTACCTAGTGATTTTATAACAAGAATACTCTGCACTTGCAGGTGACTATCTGTGGGCTTCGTGTTTAATGAACTTTAACTCCATTTCCCTGTACCCCTTGAGACTGAGGAATGGCTCCCAAGGTAAGCAGGGCATATTACATGTTGCATGGCTCTGTGCCTGGTCTACTCCACAGAGAGCTTTTACTGAATTAAAGGGGAATTCTAAGCATGATGGGAAAATTGGACCAAAGAATAATATTTTCTTTTTAAAAGGCTCCTTTTCTCAGGTGCTGAACTGTGAAATATTTTGCCTTTTGTATATTTTTATAAGATAAAAAATGTGTAAATGCAGGAACTTATGACCAGGAATTATGAACAAGAATGACTTTGTAGGCCACCATTTTCAGTGGAAAAAACAAATAATACCATTTTAAAAATGACCACAAAAGCCCCAAATGTTGCCAGGAATTTGACAATGGAGAGTGGCATGGTGCCCTCTTTTGACCTATATGAGAGCCTAGTGGGTCTGTCAGCCACAGGCTCCCCATTATACATTGGTGGAGAGTGGGTGCAATGTTGACCTACTGATGAGACAATGTCTTATCTAGAGTGAGTGACTTCTAGGGTGGTTTTTAAAACAGAGGTGCTATTGAGGCCATTAGCATTTAGATGTTTTTATAAGCAGTTGTTGCTTTCTTGTTATCGATACAGGTTAAATTATTGGTCGGCCAAACAGAACCATCTAGACCCCACTCCATGGTACTTATCCTCTTATGGATTATGGAATTTCCAATCATTCTCCTCTCTGTTATTTCTCAACTCACAGAGCTCCTGCTTTTACCAGGCTCTTCCAATACTTTGACAGTTTCAATATTTTCATCCTACTATGGATGGACAACCTCTTGATTTGAAACAAACTTATCTTCCTACTGGGACCTGTTTCAAAAATGAGTATATATTTATGAATCTGTATCTATGAGTCTGTTTTAATTTCATTTATTTTGTTTTTTACATTCCATATATAAATGAAATTATCTGGTACTTGTCTTTCTCTGTTTGACATTTCACTTAGCATAATACTCTCCAGGTCATCCATGCTATTGCAAATGGTAAGATTTTATTCCTTTTTATGGCCAAATAATAGTCCATTATATATATGTAGCACCACATTTTATCCACCTATCTATTGATGAGCACTTAGGTTGCTTCCATATCTTGGCTATTGTAAATAACACTGCAATGAACATAGAAGTGTGTGTATTCTTTAAAATTAGTGTTTTGGGTTTTGTCAAATATATATCCAGAAGTGGAATTGCTGAGTCATAAGGCAGTTCCATTTTTAATTTTTTGAAGACCTTTCATCCTGTTTTCCATAGTAGCTGCACCAATTTGCATTCCTACCAACAGTGCACAAGGGTTCCCTTTTCTCCACATCTTTGCCAACCCTTGTTGTTTGTTGATTTATTGATGATAGCCATTCTGACAGGCATGAGGTGATGTCTTATTGTAGTTTTAATTAGCATTTCTCTGACAATTAGTGACATTGAGCATCTTTTCATATTATGTCTATTGGCTGGCCATCTGTAGTTGGGTCTTGATTGATGTTGGCTCATCCATGGGTTAGGTGGACCCTCAGGTTGAGTGACTATAAAGATTAACCCCAACCACACTATACAAGCTACTGTTTTGGGCCAACTCCATGAAGCAGAATTTGTCCCAGTATGGTCTGGTGCCTGTGGAGATCTTCCTTTGGGTGTGTTGCTTGTGGAGAGAATTGGATCATGCTCTGGTGTGATCTGAATCCTGCTATTGAGTGTGTTGGTTCTGGGGCTTCTTTGGAGGGACTCTGGTGCAGGTCAATGTCAGGTACTACCTGTGAACCATACTGGGCTACCTGTTTAGAAGTACAAAGTGATGTGTAGTTTTTCTGGGCCTGGGTGTGAGTGAGAGGGGCCAAGCTGCCCACCAAAGCCTGATTTTACTTAGCACTGAGCCCAGGTACAAGTTAGCAAAAGGCCCAAGTCTCCCTGAGATTTTCCTTCACCTGCTAGCTGGAGTTGCATGAAGTAGGGTCTCAATGAACCACCAGGTAGGGCAGTATTCACCAGATTGATACAGGTCAAATGGCACAAGTATTGAGTCTGAGGTCACTCAGCAAAAGTCCTAGGATACACCAAGGCCAGTGCCACCTTCTAGGTATTTGAAGAACTTTGTGCTGGGGTAGGGTCTCAGGGAGTTGTCAAGGTGAGAACAGCAGAGTTCATCAGGCCCAAACACACCAAGATTTGATGGTGTGAAGGGAGGGCTCTGCACAGGTACAAAAGCACCAGTCAGACATGCAAGGGAAAAAGGCTCCTGCCCTAGAGCCATACAACTCTGTCTCTCCGTGAGTCTGCCATGACCTTCTCAAGAGCCATCCTAAAAAGTCTGCACTGCAGGCCCAGGTTGGCTCCAGGCAGCTGACTCCTCTACAGGGTGTGAACTTGGCAGGGCAGGGCCACCGTGAATTGGGAGGACTAGTGGATCTCCTCTGGGGAGAAAGGGCCAGTCAGGCATGTGGGGAGCAGGGTTAAGAAGTGCCCCCCATCCCAGAACCATACAACTCAGTCTTTGACAACCCCTGAGTCCACCTAGACTTCCTCAAGAGCTCTCCACAAAGTCTATACCACAGGCCCAGGCAGGTGACTCCTTTGCAAGGCATTGGCTGGCAGAATAGGGGGATAAGGAGTAGGGAAAGTGGGGCTGTGGTATTTTTCTAGACTAATGCCTAATGAAGGGGAGTACTCCACCCAGGAAATATGGCATCTTCCAGCAATGTGGAAGAGGGACTCAGCACAGGGACCCTGGTGGCTATCCCTTCAGGTCTCTTCCTGGAGCCACACAACCCAGTCTCTCCTCACAGGACTCTCACCTGCTTTGCCATCCCTCTGCTGGAGCCTTAGGTGAGTGGCTGCAGATGAGATTTGTGCAGTGGCCCTTTAAGAGGGCTTCTGGGTTTCTAGCAGACTCCTGTCTCTCCCTGATGAACAGAATCCCTGCAGATTTTCACAACTCACGGTTATGTAGGCTTCTCTTACTAGCTCTGGTGTTCTAGGCTAAGAAGCCTGGTGTAGGGAGTGAGACCCCTTGCTTCTTGGGGGAAGCAGGCTTGCAGGTGAGATATCATTCTGGATTTTCAACCATCACACATGGGAACAGGGCCAACCCTTTTCATAGCTCTGCCCTTCCTACCAGTCTTTATGTGACTTCTTCTATAAATCCTTAGTTGTAAGACATTTGTTCAATTAGTCTTCAGGTTGACTGTTGTATATTTTAATTGTAATTTCAGTTTGGTCCTAGAGGAGGTTAGTGTAACTTTCACCTACTCTACTGCTGCCATCTTGAATCTTCTCTTCCTTTCCTTTTTGATACTTCTTTTTTAAGATATCCAGTTGCCTAATCCAGAGCTGTTTCCTCCTCCTGGCTTGGACAATGCACCATGCTCACAGTCACCTTCTTTTCCAGAATGTATTCTTGGCCTGATGTTTTATTTTCTAAGAGCCATATTTTCCTCACTGGTAGTGGGCAGAACTAAGGTCATAAGATAAACTAATTCCTATCAATGTTTTCAGTAGCTAATATATTACTTTCTTGGTAATACAAATGACTTTGGAGAACGGACATATGGAATTTAAACTTATAGTAATGATTTCAGTTATTTTAAAAATACAATGTATTTTTTATTTAGAAAGTAATAAAATTTTATTTAAAATTTGTTTTAAAATTCTCTTCTGTTTCCAGCCTCAGGGTATGAGAAATTTTAGGTAGCCTGTATGACATATGCCAGTAGGATTTTACTTCCCTTCCTAGGGGTTGCACGGGAAGTGCAGAACCCAGAGACTTTTCTTTTGTTAACAATCTGAGTGGATTTCAATTCCATTATTCTTTGCCCCCACACCTCCAATTTTCTTTCTTCTCCTCACTCACAGTAAGATGTTAATGTTAATTTTTCAGTGGATTAATATTTTTACAAAAATGACTTTAGCTATTGTCATCTAGCAAAAATACTGGAGGCATTGATAAAGTTGGCTGCCTGCTTGAAATAATAGAAAAATAAAAATAAAACAAGCACACGTTACTTTTCAATAAATTGCTCTGGTGCATCAATTTTTTTTTTAATCTGTCAGATACCAGTTTTTTCCTCTCATTACTGTAAATTTTTAAAGCACAGAAAAAAAAATAGGTTAAAAATAGTATAATAGTTCTAATATTAGAGCAATAAAAGTATAATATAGATTGATAAATGGCTGTGTAAATAGAAACATTTTTATGTAAATGGGATTATATTACAGATACAACGTTAGTACAAATGACTGAATTTAATTTTACTTAAAGATAACAGGAAAAAATTAAATAAAATGTTGAACTTCATAAAACAATTCTTCACTATTGGCAATATTAGTTATTAAAGATCACTTTATATTGAATAAAGGAGTTTTAAAAAATTTTTAAAGAGTTGGAGTTGTTAAACAAAGAACACGTGTTGCCCTGGCCGGTTTGGCTCAGTGATTGGAGCATCGGCACGCGGACCAGAGAGTCCTGAGTTCGGTTCCCACTAGGGGCACGTACCCCCTGCCCCCAAAAAAGAACAGGTGTTTTAATCAAAATTATACAAATAGCATCCCAGCTCTGAAAGAAGAGGGCATTAGCAATCTCTCACCTTACTAACCCCACATCCTGATATGTATTATTACTTTAACATTATTCAAATATATAACATTCTCATTCTTTAGTTCCCATGTAGCTTTTACCTTTTATTACACTCTTTCCTCTTGGCTTTCCTATTTCATTTCATCTTTGAATTGTCTGAATTTGCATGTCCAGTAGTTCTTTCAACATCAGATCATGAGTTCTGTAGTCCTTGAGTTTTATTGTTTTTAAGAATGTCTGCCTTTACAAATGGCCAACAGATATATGAAAAGATGCTCAGATTCACTAGTTATCAGGCAAATACAAATCAAAACCACAAAGCGATATCACCTCACACCTGTGAGAATGGCTATTATCAACAAAAGAAAAATAGCAAGTGTTGGAAAGGTTGTGAAGAAAAAGGAACCCTCACTCACTGCAGGTGGGAATGCAAATTGATACAGCCACTATGGAAAACAGTATGGAGATTACTCCATAAAGTAAGAATAGAGTTACCATATGCCTGAAAAATCCTTCTGGGTATCTACTTGAAAAGTTTGAAAACATTTAATCATAAGGATATATGTACTCCTATGTACATTGCAGCATTATTCACAGTGGCCAAGACATGGAAAAAACCTACATGTCCTTCCATAGAAGATTGTATAAAGAAGATGTGATACATATACACAGTGGAATAGTACTCAGCCAGAAAAAAATAAAATACTGCCATTTATGACAGCTTAGATGAATCTTGAGAGTATCATGCTAACTGAAGTAAGTCAGCTGGAAAAAGACAAGAACATTTGATTTCACTCATATGTAGGATATAAAACTAACAGCAGCAATTGAACAAACATGACAAACCAGAGAGAAAGGTAGTGGGGGAGGCAGAAAAGGATAAAGGGAATTGACTATATGGTAACTAAAGGAGACTTTGGGTGGTGCACACACAATGCAATATACAATGATGCCTTACAGAAATTATACACCTGAAACCTATATAATCTTATTAACTAATGTCACCACATAAATTTGTTTAAATTTTTAATTAATTTATTTTTGTTACAGATTTTTACCCCATTGAAACCCTCCTTGCCATCCCTCCACCCCATACCCAGCTTTGTTGTCCATGTCCATTGGTTATGTGTACATGCATATAAGTTCTGTGGTTTATATCTTCCCTCCCCTCACCACCCCCTCTTCTGAGGCTTGTCAGTCTGTACCCTACTTCTACGTTTCTGGGTCTACTCTATTCTTCAGACTGTTATGTTCATTATATTCCACAAATGAGTGAGATCATGTGATATTTGTCTTTCTTTGCTTGGCTTGTTTCACTTAGAATAATACTTTCCAGGTCCCTTCATGTCGTCTAAAAAGATAAAAGACTTTTCTTTCTTACAGCTGCATAGTACTCCATTGTGTATATGTACCGCTGCTTTTTATTCATTCATATACTGATGGACACTTGACCTGTTTCCAGATATTAGCTATTTTAAATAGTGCTGCTATGAACATGGGGGTACATATATTCTTTCTGATGGGTGTTTCAGGATTCTTAGGGTATATTCCTAGAAGTGGGATCACTGGATCAAATAGAAATTCAATTTTTAATTTTTTGAGGCAACACCATAGTGTTTTCCATTGTGGCTGCACCAGTCTGCATTCCCGCCAGCAGTGTACTAGAGTCCCCTTTTCTCCACACCCTCGCCAACACTTGTTGCTTGATGATTTGTTGATGGCGGCCATTCTGACAGTGTGAGGTGATACCTCATTGTTGTTTTAATTTGCATCTCTCTGATGATTAGTGATGTTGAACATTTCTTCATATGTCTCTTAGCCATTCGTATGTCCTGTTTGGAGAGGTGTCTATTCAGCTCCTCTGCCCATTTTTTAATTGGGTTCTTTGCCTTTTGTTCAGTTGTATGAGCACTCTATATATTTTGGAAATTAACCCCTTATCTGATATATCATTGGCAGTTATGCTCTCCCATACAGTGGGTTGCGTTTCCATTTTGATTATTGTATCTTTTGCTGTGCAGAAGCTTTTGATTTTGATGTAGTCCCATGTGTTCATTTTTTCCTTTGTTTCTGTTGCCTTAGGTGATTTATCATTGAAAATTCTGCTGCGTATGATGTCTGAAATTTTGTGCCTACATTTTCTTCTAGGATTTTTATGGATTCATGATTCATATTTAAGTCTTTTATCCATTTTGAGTTTATTCTTGTGTATGGTGTAAGTTGATGGTGTAGTTTTATTTTTTTGCACGTAGCTGTCCAATTTTCCCAACACTATTTCTTAAAGAGGCTATCTTTACTCCATTGTATGCTCTTGCCTCCTTTGTCAAATATTAATTGAGCCTATTTCCTTCGTCCATTTCTGGGTTCTCTGTTCTGTTCCACTGGTCTATATACCTGTTCTTGTGCCAGGACCAGGCTGTTTTGATTACAGTAGCTTTGTAGTATAACCTGATGTTTAGTATTGTGATCCCATCTACTTTGTCTTTCTTTTTCAAGATTACTGTGACTATTCGAGGTCTTTTTTGGTTCCATATGAACTTTTGAAATAATTGTTCTAGTTCTGTGAAATATGTCATTGGTATTTTGATGGGGATTGCATGGAATCTATACATTGCTTTGGGTAAAATGGACACTTTAATGATGTTAATTCTTCCAATCCCTGAACAAGGTATGTGCTTCAACTTTTTTATATCTTCCTCTACTTCTTTTTTCAATGTCCAATAGATTTCTGCAAATAGGTCTTTTACTTTTTTGGTTAAGTTTATTTCTAGGTATCTTAATTTTTTTGCCACAATGGTAAATGGGATTGTTTTTTAGTTTCTCTTTCTGTGACTTCATCATTGGTGTATAAGAATGCTGTCGATTTCTTGACATTAATTTTGTATCCTGCTACTTTGCCAAATTTATTTATTAAGTCTAGTAGATTTTTGATGGAATCTTTAGGGTTTTCTTTGTATAATATCACATCATCTGCAAATAATGACAGTTTCATTTCCTCCTTTTCAATTTGGATCCCTTTTATTTTTTCTTCATGTGTGATTGCTGTGGCTGACTTCCAGTACTATGTTAAAAAAGAGTGGTAAAAGTGGGCATCCCTGTCTTGTTCCTCTTCTAAGGGAAGTGCTTATAGTTTTTGCCCATTGAGTATGATGTTGGCTGTAGGTCTTTCATATATGGCCTTTATTATTTTAAGATATGATTCATCTATTCCCACATTGCTGAATGTTTTTATTAGAAATGCATGCTGGATTTTGTCGAATGCTTTTTCAGCCTCTATCGACATAATCTTATGGTTTTTATTCTTCCTTTTGTTTATCTGGTGTATCACATTTATTGATTTGTGAATATTGTACCAACCTTGCATCCCTGGGATGAATCACACTAGGTCATGGTAAAAAAATTTTTTGATGTATTGCTGGACTCGATGTGCTAGTATTTTGTTCAGGACTTTGGCATCTATGTTCATCAGGGATATTGGCCTGTCTTTTTCTGGTTTTGGAATTAGAATTATGCTGGCCTCATAAAATGAGTTAGAAAGACTTCCTACTCCTTAAATTTTTTGAAATAGTTTGAGGAGAATAGGTGTTAGTTCTTCTTTAAATGTTCAATAAAACTTCCTTGTGAAGCCATCCAGGTCTGGGCTTTTGTTTGCTGGGAGAGTCTTGATTTCCTCTTCAATTTCCTTAGTTGTTATTGGTCTGTTCAAGTTTTCTATCTCTTCCAAATCCAGTTTTGTGTTTTGAGAAATTTTGTCCATTTTGCTTATATTGTCGAATGTGTTGCCATATAATTGTTCATAGAATTTGTTAACAATCCTTTGTATTTCTGTGGTGTCAGTTGTTACTTCTCTTTCATTTCTGATTTTGTGTATTTGGCTTCTTTCTCTTTGTTGTTGTTGTTGTTGTTGTTTGGTGAGTCTAGCTCAGTGTCCATGAATCTTGTTTATCTTTTTGAAAAACCTGCTCTTGGTTTCATTGATTCTTTGAATTTTTTTTTTTTTCTTTGCTCCCTATGTAATTTATTTCTGCTGTGATCTTTACTATTTTCTTCCTTCTATGTTCCCTGGGGTTTTCTTTTTTGTTTACTTTCGAGTTCTTCAAGTTGTGAGGTTAAATAGTCTATTAGAAATGTTTCTTGTTTCTTGAGGTAGTCCTGTAGTACTATAAACTTCCCTCTTAGAACTGCTTACACTGCATCCTATAGATTTTTGTGTTGTTGTGTGTTCATTTTCATTGGTTTCCAGGAAATTTTTAATTTCTTCCTTCATTTCCTTGGTAACCCATTCATTGTTTAATAACATGCTATTTAGCATCCATGTGCTCCAATGTTTTTGCTTGTTCTTGTTGCAATTGAATTTTAGCTTCATGCCATTGTGATCTGAGAAGCTGCTTGATAAGATTTCAATCTTCTTGAACTTGTAGAGACTTCGTTTGTGTCTTAACATGTGGTCTCTTTGAGAATGTCCCATGTGCACTTGAGAAAAATGTGAATTCTGCAGTTTTGGAGTGTAAAATTCTGTTGATATCTATTAAATCCATTTGGTCTAGTGCTTCATTTAAAGTCTCTGTTTTCTTGCTAATTTTTTGTTTAGGGAATTTATCCAGTGATGTCAGCAGAGTGTTGAAGTCCACTGCTATGATTGCATTGCTATCAATTTCTCCTTAGAAGTCCTCCAGAAGGTGATTAATATATTTTGATGCTCCTATATTTGTTGCATATATGTTTACCAAGGTTATATTTTTCTAGTGGATAGATCCTTTTAATATTATGTAGTGGCCTTTTTTGTCTTTAGTTATGTCCTTCATTTTGAAATCTATTTTATCAGATATGAATATTGCTACCCCAGCTTTTTTTTTTCCATTTGCTTGAAAGATTTTTTCCATCCCTTCACTTTCAACCTATGTGAGTCTTTTGTTGTGAGGTGGGTCTCTTGTAAACAACATATATTATGAGTCATGCTTTCTCATCTAATTAGCTACTCTGTGTCTTTTTATCAGAGCATTTAATCCATTTACATTTAATGTGATTATTGATATGCACCTATTTATTGCCATTTTTTGTTTAGTGTGGTTATATTTTTCTTCCTATTTCTTCTACTAATTACAGAAGTCCTTTTAACATTTCTTGCATTGCTGGTTTGGTGCTAGTGTAGCCTTTTTTTTTTTTTTGTCTGTAAAGCTCTTTATTTGACCTTCTTTTTTTGAATGATAGCCTTGCTGAATAGAGTATTCTTGGATTCAGATTCTTGTTTTTAGTGACCTTGATTACCTCATGCCGTTCCTTTCTGGCCTGTAGTGTTTCTGTTGAGAAGCCAGCTGAGAGCCATATGGGGGTTCCTTTGTAGGTAACCTGTTGTTTATCTCTTGCTGCTTTTAGGATTCTCTCTTTGTCTTTAATTTTTGGCATATTAATGACTATGCGTCTTTGTGTGGGCTTGTTTAGGTTGTTCTTACTTGGGGCTTTCTGTGCTTCTTGAACTTGAATGCCTTCTCCACCAAATTAGGGAAGTTTTCTGTCACTTTTTCTTCAAATATATTCTTTAACCCTTGCTCATTTTCTTCTTCTTCACGGACTCTTATGATGCAAATATTATTATATTTGCAGTTGTTTGTCAGTTCTCTTAAGCTGTCTTCCTGTTTTTCAAATACTTTTTTTTTCCTTTTGGTTTTCCGATTGGTTGATTTTTTCCTACCCTGTTTTCTAATTCACTGATCCGGTCCTCAGCTTCCTCTATTCTGTTTTCTAGTTCTTCCAAAGTGTTCTTTATTTCTGCTATGTCATTCTTCATTTCTTCTTGTTGGTTTTTAATTCCCAATTGGTTGATTCTTAATGTTTCTATGTCTTTACTCATGGTGTTCATGTCCTTACACTTGCTGTTGAGCTTCCTCAAGATCATGGCTCTGAATTCTAACTCTGTTAACTTGCTTAACTGTATTTCATTTATCTCATCTTTGTTAGAGGTCTCTTGTTCTTTCATTTGGGATTGTTTCTTTGTTTCACCATTTTGGCTATCTCAGTGGGTTTTGGAGCCTACTAAATTATTCCTGTGGGTATTGGTGTTCTGCTGTTTGTGGCTTCCTCTAGTGGGTTTGGATGAGCAAGGGAGGGCCCACATTAAACACCACTGTCAAGTCTTACATTCCTCGGATGGTCCAATTATCCTCTAGCTTTTTGCCTGGAGCCTATTAGTAGGGGTTACTTGAAGAGCCTTGGGTCCTCAGTTGAATGAAAAACTCCCTCAGGTATTTAGAGTAAGGAGATTTCCTGAGGGTGGGGCAGATGCTGGTTGTTAATGAGCTTCAATTTGCATTTTAGTGGCCCACAGGGTGGGGTTGAATCTCTGAGGGAGGGCCTGTGGCCTCTCCCCAGAGCCCTGGGAAGGAGTAAGATGACCACCGTCCTTCGTGGCTGCAACTCAGCAAAAGTTCTGAGCGCCCTCCAAATCCTCAGTGTCCCCACACAGTTCCAGTCAGCCCACCCTCCCTCTGCCAGAGCCCAAGGTCATTGGCTGTGGCTATTTTAACGCTCTGTCCCAGCTCTGCACAGTGGAGCGGTCTTGGGAGTTTAACCCCAAGGTTGCTGCTCACAGCTAAGACCGCTGCTGTCCATGGGCTCCCAGTCCTCCTCTCACACCTCCGCAACCCTACCTGGATCAGTTCAGTGCTCCTGGTTGTATGGTCCTCGCATGCTGCTTTTCTGTTGCTTTTTCCCAATGGTTTGTCTTTATTTTAGTTGTAATTCCAGTTTCGTCTTGGGAGATGGTCTGTGTAGCTTCCATTCACTCTGCTGCCATTTTGGAATCTTCACCCCAATTAATTTAATAAAATAAAGAAAAAGAATATTTGCATGTTGTTTTTATTTTTGAATAACACCCTGGATTGGCCATTTTCTTGGTGTTACATGTTCTTTCCATTGGAACTTTGTAGACCTTACTCCACTGTTTTGCATGGAGCTTTGTATGATATTCTGGGAAAGACGGAGGACAGACTGATTTTTTTCTTTCTTTGTAATTTGCCCTTACTACTTGAATTTTTGAAATATTCATTAGGTTCTTGTAGTTCAACAGTCTAACTAGGATACAGCTCAGTGTTAAAAATTCTGTATCACATTTTTCTTAAATAGTGTACAGGTACTCTTCAATGAGCAGATTCAATATCCTCTTCATTTTAAGGTAACTTTCTTGTGTTACTTCTCACAATATATTTTATTTTCCTATGTCTGTTCTTTACTTTAGGTACACAAAGTATCTTTATGTTGGATTAGCTTTCATTTTTTAATTTATATTGGTGCTAATCATATTGCTTTTGTTTTTATTTTTCATCTAAAGTTATATTATCTCAAACCTTTTATTTTATGTCAGTAATTCTATTTCAAAACTATTCTGTTTTTTTCTTAAGTTACTTATTAAACCTGTAATATGCTATTTTGTTCCTTAATTTGTCTTAAGTCTCAAAGTCCTCTTTCTTTTATATTCTGTTATTTTATTTCCTAATTATAAGCTTTTGGTTATTATAATTATGTTATATATATAATGTCAAGTAATTGTGAATAAATATCTTTTGTTTCTTGATTTATGATTTCTTCTAGATTGTGTTACTTGTTGTTGTTGTTGTTTTTATGGTATTTTTTTTTTTATTGTTTTCCTGATGCCAAGGTGCTTCTTTTTATATGTCTTTTACTGGGATTACTCAGCCTGGACCTACTCTGTGCTCTGAAACGGGGTGACTAATATTTGACTCTTCCCACTATATATGACCTATCGTGAGCAAATCAGAAAGGAGGCAAGGTCATCTTGGTTGGTGTGCAGTCTGTATTAGAATATCTGGGCTCAGTTCTGTCTTGTAGGATTTTGTTAATTATTCTCAATCAGACAGTTAATCAGGTATTAGATGTGATACTGCCTTAGCTACGAAGGCCAAAGTGGTAGTGATGTAAATAGCACAGAAATTTACATTCTCTTATGTAATTATTTGAATGTAAGCATTCAAGGTTGTGGCATAAACATGGTATCAGCTTTATAGTGTTGGGGATTCTGAATCTTTCTGTCTGGTTGTTTGTCAAGCCTTCTAAGCATTACAATGACACTGAGCTCTTACAGGCACATTCACATCCAGTCAGTGTGAAGAGAAAAGGAGGAAGAAAAGGGCATCATCTCTTAAAAAAAAAAAGGAACCCAAGGTTGCAAGCATCACTTCTCCCATATGATTGCTAGAACACAGTCATGTGTTCATGCTTAGCAGCAAGGTGGGCTGAGAAATATAATGGGTGTTTTTCTGGGTTGTCATGTGCAGGCTCTTTTACTCATTTTTTATCTTTCTACATTTCCTCAACTTTTCCATTCTTCTATCATATTTGTTTTTCTAGATGAACATAATAATTTTAAAGGTATCATTTTTTTAACTTTTAAAAAATATATGTTTTTATTGACTTTTGAGAGAGAGAGGAAGGGAGAGAGAGCTAGAAACATCAATGGGACATACAACTATCAGCTGCCTCTTGCACACCCCCTTTTGGGGATTGAGCCCATGATCTAGGCAAGTGTCCTGATCTAGAATCAAACCGGAACCTCTCAGTCCATGAGATGATGTTCAATCCACCGAGTCACAATGGCCAGGCTAAAAGTATCACCTTTATATGTAAAATAAAATTTTAGGAGAAGGGAAAATACTGGTTTATGATTAATCTTTGTTTTTAAATCAGCAGCAGGGCCAATGCTAGGTTTTTGGGGATGTTTCAGTAATCCCCAAACTGTACCACTCTGCTTTGCTAGCTTATTTTGTGGGTGGCTTAGTTAGGTTCTCAAAATTTATCTCTAAGCTTGGCATCCCACAAAGCTAGGCTTATATGTCATATTCTACCAGGTATCTAAAAAATTCATCTTCTCACAGTTGCTGGGAGATGGTGGAGGAATTCTCTCTTAATGAATCCAACATGGTGAGGATGTTGCTATTGAGCAGAGATAAGAAAAAAAATTCCATAACAAACAGAATATGAAAGAAATCTCTTTTCAGAAAAATTTTTATATGCTAACCTCTAAATTCTTGCTCCAGAAGAAGAATCTCCTGGTAAGTTCAACCCATCCCTAACTTTGTCTCCATAATTTCCCATTTCCACTGTGGTTCCCTTATTCTGGATGCTCATCGTGGCTTTTTCAAGCCACAAATATTTTTTTAGTACCAACCATGTGCTAGGATATGATGTGCTGCAGATCCTGCAGTGAACTAAACAGACAAAAATCACCATTCTCATAAAAGTTGCATGCTATTGTAGATGGACAACAAAATCAATAAGTGAAATATATGCTATAATAAAGATGATAAATTCTATGGAAAGAAATAAGAGTGAATATGGGAACTGTGGATAGGGATGGGGATTTGGGTAATGTTTGCCTTCCTTTCTTATGTTTTGGCCACATATGAATACAAACGCTTCTGTTGTCTCCCTCTTGGATAGCTGAGATGCATGGGGACTTTAAAAAGTACTAAACAGTACTAAAATGACTAGTGATGAAATATTAAGGGAAATTCAAATAGAAATACACAGAACATATGAGAACTATAAAGGTTTGCTCCCGAGACTCATAGAACCTGCCCCCCTTTCAGATACTGCCTCCTAAAATCTTTTTTCTCTGGATGCAAAGGGCTGAAATAATTCCATAGCCTCTTAGCCCAGTTTCCTCATTCCTCTCCTGACCTGCCTCCACATGGAGGATGCCCCCTCTTAATTTGACATGCAAGAGTCTCATTCTACTGACTGTTCCCCGTAAGTTATTTTTCCCCCTAAGTTATAATTAATTTCCAGTCTGAGAGACATCTCACTTCCCTTCGTGGCAGGCACAGTGAATAATGATCTCATCTACCTTCTGCAGCAAGAGTGTGGCTTTGCCCTTGCAAGCTGTGGCAGAGACACCCACTGCTTATTGAATATACATGTGCTCCCCACTTTTCTCAAAGCCTTTAAAATTTGGTAGGGTCATGTGTCAATCCCAGGCTGCAGCATCAAGAGACTGATCTTTGCTCAGAGACTAGAAGCTACACATTCTGGTTGATATTACAGCAAGAGGCAAACAGCCTTGATCCTCCACTAACTGCTTGGAATAGAGCTGTCTGGCAAAGTTATTGAACTCACAGTCAAGCTTGGGTAAGTTAAACATAAAATTTTATGTGTCGTTAAGCCACTCATACTTGGGAGTTAGTTTCTCACCACAGCATATACTAGCCTAAATTAACTAATACCTGCTCTAAGAGTAAAGGGAGATAGTAGTACCACACATTCCAAAACATTCTTTTAACAGTAGACATTTGGTAACAAGAGACTTTCCTTTGCACTGAGGAGACAGTGCAGAGTAGCATTTAGGATGTGTTAGACAGATCTGGATTTGAATCTTGGAAATTCCACTTAGTAACTAGTTGTGTGAGATTAGTTTTATTTCTCTGCCTATCTGAACCTCAGTTTTTGTAACCTCAAATTATAAGGTTGTTTTAAGGGTTAATTGAAGCATCTAATAAGTATGGTACACAGTAAACATTCAGAAATTCAATAAGGAGTTAAGAAGTTTATGTAAAATATATTTGATAATGTGCTCTCTGATTGGTTGAAGCACACATATCTGATGCCATAACTCTGTGCCTAGGGAACAGAGAAAAGACGGAACTGGAGCCACTCCCAGGACCTCTACATCCACCCAAACTTAATAATAAACAGCAAATGACAGAAAGACTCTTTATTCTTACAACTAATAGGACTTTAGGTGACCTAAATATATATAAAATTAATCATTGACCCAAGAAAATTTATTTTTAAGACTCCAAAAAAGAATGTCTTTTTAGATGGAAGGCTTAAATCACAGCATAAGTGTACGAGATCTGACTAAAATAATTGAGCCTGCTTTAAATTTATTATATATTCAAAGTCAAGAAGCAATTTCACCATTATTGAAAAATTTCAGAAGCTGGCAAAATTAGATAAATGATAGCTCTAATAAACAATAGAATGGTTTCCCAACAGGATTACATCAAGGTCATTAACATTGCCAGCACCACATCTCTGCAAGATAATAATGGATCTTTGAAGAGGGTTCAGAATTAGCTTCTGTCAAAATGATGGAGTGGGAAGATGTCCAAGTCTCTGAAAGGGGTATCACAAGGGACCAGGACTTGGCAAGTCATCCTATTCAAGCCTTACAAGGGCAAGACTCAGTTGCACCATCACTTCCAGAGCAAGTGATGGTTTCCAATTCTATTAACCGGGCAGTGATAAAATTACGTATTTGCTATGAATGTTACACATTTATTAAACTCCTACATCATAAGAGGTACCATGCTATTCAGATGTGGAGACAGACGATCTTTCTGTATAGAAAAACCCTCTTAGGAGTCCTCTTTGACAACAAAACTCTATTATCTGACAGTGTCTCACTTACTTATAACAAAGATCCTAAGGAACAAAATTAGAAATCATTCAAGAAAGAGTAAATAAGGTTTGTGTAGTTTTACCATCAGGATTTTAACTTCTTCACAAAGTGGCCCTTACCTTCTTCCCCTGATAACTCTGTGATATGTAACAGAGTATTTGCTGTGCTTCTGTAGCCCTTAGACATTTTTATCCAGCAGTATATTTCATCAGCTCTCTTCCTTCTCAGAAAAGTCCAGGTTTAGGTCCCTCACAAGTGATCAGACGGAATGACCACAAAGTGCTTCTGAGTGGAGGATTTCTAATTTACTAATTTTACTCTGTTTTTCAGGCTGCACTGTGCTCAGACTCTCCTGAAAACTACTTTGTGAAACCTGCAGGGATGTTTTCCAGCAAGGCAAACTCTCGAACAGCTGGTTCAATGTAATTGCAGACAATGTAGGTGCTTCTCAAACCTGAAAGGATGGGAATACAGGTCATTTGGGTGTATTGCTAAAATGACTCAACAGGTCTGGGGTGTGGCCTGAGACTGCATTTCTAACAGGCATCCAGGTGCTGCTGCTGCTGCTGGTTCTTGAGTAACAAGGCCCTATGTGAGTGTCTCTTAAGACAATGCAGGGCTGTGGGGTGATAGAAGTATTAGAGGGGGCATGAGACCAGGTACATCCTGAACTCTTCACTCAACCTCTCTACACTTTGGATTGCTCATTGATAAAGTGGGATTAATTACATTTACCTCACAGAGCTGCTGTGAAAATAGCTAATGCTCTCAAATTACATAGGTTAGCTGTCATTACCATAGAAGAGTTTCATGGATTGGGACTTACTCTAAAGTCATGGGATCCGTTCATAGGAGCTTTACTGCTGACAAACAAGTGCCATGTGTGGGATAACGTTCTCATCTGTATCATTTTCTAATGTTTCTTTGTCATATTAAAAATAAAAGTCAGTTATCCTCCTGGTCTCACATGCTTCTAGGTGCTCAGTTCTACTCAATTTGAGGCTCTCTTCACTCAGGATTCTCAACCTCCAAGTTAAAAAGCTATTTCAGTTTAGGAAAATAGAGCTAATTCTTGGCAGAACTGCTTTTTAATGCAATACAACAGCTATAATTACCATTTGGAAGCAGAAACATTATAAACTGTTACAAAATCCATTTGATTTGCAAAAAGATATAGTGCAATTCAGCCCAAGTGACGATTAATAAATTAGCAGGGAATACAGGTGATGGAACAATAAATTATTTACATGTTTTAAGTTAAATGTTTCAATCCTCATGACATATTTAATTCCTGACTTTGGGAAGTATTGTACAGTGATTTAGCTGATTAAACCCACTAAGAAGAGCCTAGCTTAGCCACTAACTTGGGATAAGAAAGAGGTGAAAAGCACTTGTATTTCAGGTCTTCTCAAACAGTGAAACAGATATAATATTGATCCATGACCCTAAGCACTTTTCAAAAAGTATGTCTGGATTAATTTGATTAACTCCTTGCAAGTCATCATGTTTTCTGGAGAAACATCCACACGTGTAAATACAAGTTAAGTTCAGTAAAGTAATCACTTGTTCTATCTATATCTCTGACTCTTTTCTGTAAGCAGAGAAATTTAAAAATTCACTCAGTAGGAAAAATGCCTTATTCTTGTTAAATCTTGGAAGGCACAAAAGGTATAAATGTTCAGAGAAAAGCAGAAATGTTGGTTCACTGCAAATTGCTGTGCAGAGCAGCCCTCATGGAGTTCCTGTGCTTTCAAAAGTAAGGTTTCCTACAATCAGAGGAAGATAAATAAAGAATTATTTGTCTGTGAATAATGAGGATTAGGGTAGGCCAATATTGTGTAACAAGCTTTCTACAGGGTCCTACTCAGCATGCTTTAGCTCAATACTTGTATTATACGTTTTTATTGTCGCTATTATTATTATTACTATTATTTTGGCCCAAGATAGAATATAATTTTTCCTAAGAATTACCAAATAGCCAGTGGTATTGCCATGCTCAACTTTACCCTATATCTAAATTTAGCATGGGTCATGCATAAAGATGATCAGATTTATTACTTGTTTTCTACAAGAGCAACACTTACCAACAGGTATTTGTGAATTTTCATTAAAAAAAAAAAAAAAAAACTTTACCAAAAGAAAAATAGAACATTTGACACAAGATTTGGGGTTGAAATTTTTCTACTTTATAAGACTAAATTCTCTATTCATTATCTTAACAAGTGTCCAGTTTGGGTTGGTATTCTGCCTTCAGGAAATCTCTTCTTAATCTTTTCTCCCTATTAGGATATTATTTTTAAAAGATAACTTAAAAAACCTTGAAAGTTATTTGATGCTAGAATAATACCAATTTCTTTAACAATAACAAAGCTAATATAATAATAAAAGCCATCAGGTTTCGGATATTTTATGAAAATGTTTAATTCAGCTGTTTCTTTGGAATGTAGTAGTCATAGTTTGAAATTTAAGTTACAGTTCAGTTCTATGCAGTTTTTATGCTACTCAGTGTCTGAGAATACAAATGTCATTTAAAGTTAAGGCTTCGCTGTTCATTTTGAAACAGCAATTTACAAGTGTCATACTGTCATAGAAAATAAAAATTTCTGTAAAAAAAAGTTGCACAAAATTTTATGATGGTAAAAAACATGAAGCAATAATATACCAGTAAAATGAAAACATTTTACTACAGAAAGTTTTATAGATTTCAATAAAGAAAAAATATGTTATTTTACACCTTTAAAAATTACGAAACAATCTAGAACAATATAAACTGAAGATTTTGTAACACTGCCTTTACAAATTAATAACTTTATAAACATATAATTTTTAAATATATTTATCAGTGCAAGATACTTTAAAATTTAAAGTTTCAGTATCATTTTTCCTTGGCTGAGAACAACTTTAAGTTCATTGCTTTAAAAAAAAAAATCAAGTTTTAGTGCTTTCATCCTGTTATGATTATAACAACTGAATGAATGCCTCTGGGGCCAAAAATCTATTCATCTTTCATAGTGATCGATATTTTCCTGGAAACAAAGGCATTCTCAATCCAATTAAACCAAGATGAATGGACCATCTCTTCCATGATGCAAATATGACTCCCACAAATACTTCTGAGTGAGACCTACAGCACTGCAGAAAGGGAGGGAGATATAAAAGTTCTCATGTACAACATGCCATGACACAGTGAAAACAACCAAAGCTTCTTTGGATCAACTCACATGCTGCCTAATAAGATATTTAACTTTTTGAGCTCTTGGAGGCTTAGGTTTTACCAGTCCCAAGGCAGGCTTTTTCTTTGTGAGCAATTGAAAGTTTCTAGAAGCATTCATTCAAGTCTCTGTTTTCTCCGAGTTGCTGCTGAATGGATTTTTAAAAATATTTGTTTTGACTTGACTAGTTTTTATCCCCCCTCATATCTGAAAATACTTCACCACCAGGCACCAGGGTTTCTAGCCACTTTCTTAAATCAACTGTTCGTTCTTCCACTTCTCTTTTCTTACCCAATACCAAAACAAGAACGTTCTCATTGATCATGTTTGCATATATGAATGTAAAAATCTTATGTTTTTGGATATTTGGAGAATTTTGCCCAGTCCTTCCTTTCGGTCTCACTTGAAAGCCAATTAGTATTATTTCTTCTCTCAACTTATCATTATTTCTATTAAATGCATACATCTCTATCAAATATTATTTTGATTGGAATAGACAGACAAATGGCTTAAGGAAAAAAGATACTGTCACTTTAACCAGTTAACAAGGAAACCAAAGTTAGACTTTGGAGGGCAGAGTTAGGAATTTCCCTTATTCATTTATGTTTAAACATAAAGTCTAGCCATAAAATTCTTTGCCATTACCAGTAGGTTAAAGCTGCAAGTTTCTTTTCTGGACAATGGCAAATGCTTAAATTGTAAGAGAGGAAAAAGACAGAGAGATAGAAGAGAAAGAGTTTATATTTGAAAATACATTCCATATGAAAGAACGATAGGAGAGAATATTGCAGCTTTATACAAAAGGATCAAGAGACACGAAATTGAACTACGGAAAAAGCAGAACAATTAAGCCACGTTGCCAAGTCTTCCCAGCCCTTGCCTTCCTGGGGGCAGATGTCTCACACTAAAGTATACCTCTTTTTTACTCATTGGGCCACCAGGGTTTGATTTGAGTTGGGCTTTCACCAGTGAGGAACAGAGCAGGTCATTAATGAACACAATACAAACAAAAAGGCACTTGAGAGGACATGGACTAGCCAGTGCCGAGGGTTTTCCGTTGCGGTTGCCGGCAGTGTCTGGCGATGGCAGTTTTCTGTATGGAGTTCACAAGCACGAGGTTTAGTACAACACTGGAAAACATCAAGAAAATTTGATGGTATTGCTTCGTAAACAGAGCTGACATACTATACTGTACTGAAGCTACAGTACTTAAAAATAAAACACCCTAATCCCTCTTTGCCTATGCACAATGTGGGCAATTATGCACAGGTACAGCTTCAAGAGTCCACTGAAATGCGATTATTCTAATGTACTGTGGGCATGGGCTACAGGTAGCATGTCCATGAAAAGGGCCCCAGAGAATACACTAGGTGCCAGCATCTTGGATTTTGCACAGTTTCCAAAAAGTATCCATAAAAAGGAGAGGAGAGAGGGGGAGTCAAAATGAATCATTAGAGTCAATCATACTTGGTCTCAACACCAGCATTTGATTATTCAAATTAAACCAACAAAAAAAAGCTGACTGTACATGATTCCGATTGTTAATACAGCTAACTTGTTCATGTCTGTGGGCCATACTCATTGAAGCTCCTGAGAAAAGCCTGGCTCAGCGTCATCAACGCATTTCCCAGCCTGTACAGTGAAAAATCAACACTCAAGTTATGTCCTTCCACCTCAATTCTCCGACTCGTCTTTTTATCTGTCTGCCTTCATGCCTCTGAATAAGTACTCTGTGTGTTCAGTTTGTCTTTTTTCAACTTCACACCATCCACAAGTTCAAAGTTGTAGTTCTCCAGGGCAGATAAGTTTCTTTCTGATATCCCACTGTGCCAACAAGCACAGTACAGCACGACGCCACAGACAGCACCCAGGAGGACACCCAGGGCACTCATGGCTATGATGGTGATGAGGATGGGGTCCAAGGTCTTCAGCACATTGCCTGGCTTCCTAGAGATATTCTCATCACCTTCTCCTATGCTCTCGTATCCTGAGGTGCTCCCTGGGGAGAAAAACAAAATTGGGTCCATAAGCACTGCTAACATATCAGATGGAAGTAGACAGAAAAATGGAGAAAAGGAAAGAAAAAGGAGAAAAGTCCCATGGTTGTTTTGTCTGTCCTCTCCCCAGAGCCTTCGGGAGACTTCTGAAGTGGAGTTTGACTCCCTCGGTGCTGGGAACCAGCCAGGTTTATGTTAGACTCATTGCTGGAAGTGGAGATGTGGAAGGTAAGGGTACTGGGGAGCTGCGACTCTGACCACCAGACTAGCACATGGAAAACAACCAATTCTTGGTAAACAGTGCAGTTTATGTTCTGATCTAATTGAGATTCCATGTAAACCACTATCTGTGCTAGGCTATAAGCTGTATTTTTAGTTCTTGGCCATATGTAGTCACTAAGCTTTGCAAAATGCTTAGTCAGACATTTGTCTAGCGGAGGATTTAACCTTTCCCTTTGCATTCACCTGATCCCCACCCAGGCACAAGGAAACCTTCCAAGCTGCGCTTTCTTGGGGTGCCATATCCAGTGCCCAGAATGATTTAAATATGTCTTTGTTCTCCCACATGTAAAATCTTCAAGTTAGGCAGGTTTCTCCCAAGTCTACAGTGGTTTCCCTCAAGAAAAAGATCTTTCAGAACAAGGGAATAATTGCTGCTGACATTTAAAAGGGGCCATGGCTCCAATCTAGAGACCATGTCTGTGCTGTGCTAAATAGAATACATTTAATAATCAGCATCTTTGTATCCCTGGCAGGTTCACTGGAGCAATGCTTTCTTCAAAGTGGAACATGAGAGATGATGAACATGGGAGATTTGAGCCTAATTACCTAGTACTAGAAACAAGACTAAAATGTTAATACCTAATGTACAGGGTGTTTACTTAGTGGTGTTCTGATCAACAGAGATTCCAATCGAAGAAAACTAAAAATGTGAGATGCAAGTCTCTAAACAGGGGCAAACAACCCATGGGGGCATATTAATATTCTCTCTCTAGGTAAAACATTGTTTTGAAACAACCTTTAGTAAAGTTTACATCTTAGCTAAGCTAAATGAGCCACATTTCTCTGTGAAGTCCAAGTCTGGCTATGGTGGGACCACATTGCTAACAGCAATGAATGCTAATGCTAACGGGCAAGGCTGGGACAGGTGTCCAATGACTCACAGCTGCTGGCCAGAAGGTGTGCAAACTTCTGGAAATAAAATAATACCAGGCAAGGCCTAACTCTGATCAAATGTCTTGAATTGGATCAGCAAGCAGTGTTCAAAGAAAACACATTTTCAAGTTAATCTGGCTCAAGCCAGAGGATACCACCTAAGTAGCTTTGCTACTTAAGGCAAGTCACTGCCTTGAATTTTAGTCTCCTACTCTGAAAAATGGGGATAAATATACCTCAGAGAGCAGTTGTGATGAGTAAAGAGATAACCTATATAACAAGTAAAGTGCTCATTTTTTAATTGGGTTCTTTGTCTTCCTTTTGTTGAGCTGTATGAGCACTCTATATATATTGAAAATTAACCCCTATCTGATGTATCATTGACAATTATGCTCTCCCACAGAGTGGGTTGCCTTTCCATTTTGGTGGTTGTTTCTTTTGCTGTGCAGAAGCTTTTGAGTTTGATGTAGTCGCATGTGTTCATTTTTTCCTTTGTTTCTGTTGCCTTAGGTGATGTATCAGTGAATTCTGCTGTGTATGATGTCTGATATTTTGTTGCCTACATTTTCTTCTAGGATTTTTATGCATTCATGAATCACATTTAAGTCTTTTATCTATTTTGAGTTTATTCTTTTTTTTTTTTTAATTTTATTTTTTTTGTTACAGATGTTTTCCTTTTTACCCCATTGACACCATCCTCCCCATTTTCCCCACCCCATACCCGGCTTTGTTGTCCATGTCCATTGGTTATGCGTACATGCATATAAGTTCTGAGGTTTATCTCTTCCCTCCCCCCATGACCCCCTCTTCTGAGGGTTGTCAGTGTGTACCCTACTTCCACATCTCTGGGTCTATACTATTCCTCAAACTGTTATGTTTATTATATTCCACAAATAAGTGAGATCATGTGATATTTGTCTTTTTCTGCTTGGCTTGTTTCACTTAGGATAATAGTTTGCGGGTCCCTCCATGTCGTCTCAAAAGATAAGAGATCTTTCTTTCTTACAGCTGCATAGTACTCCATTGTGTATATGTACCGCAGCTTTTTGATCCATTCGTCTACTGATGGACATTTGGGCTGTTTCCAGATCTTAGCTATTGTAAATAGTGCTGCTACAAACATGGGGATACATATATTCTTTCTGATTGGTGTTTCAGGCTTCTTAGGGTATATTCCTAGAAGTGGGATCACTGGGTCAAATGGCAGTTCAATTTTTCTCTCCAAATAAGACATACAAATGGCTAAGAGACATATGAAGAAATGCTCAACATCACCAATCATCAGAGAGATGCAAATTAAAACAACAATGAGGTATCACCTCACACCTGTCAGAATGGCCGCCATCAACAAATCATCAAACAACAAGTGTTGGCGAGCGTGTGGAGAAAAGGGGACTCTAGTACACTGCTGGCGGGAATGCAGACTGGTGCAGCCACTATGGAAAACACTATGGCGTTACCTCAAAAAATTAAAAATTGAACTTCCATTTGACCCAGTGATCCCACTTCTAGGAATATACTTTAAGAAGCCGGAAACATCAGAAAGAATATATGTACCCCCTTGTTTGTAGCAGCACTATTTACAATAGCTAATATCTGGAAACAGCCCAAATGTCCATCAGTAAACGAAACCTGCCTAACTTGAAGATCAAAAAGCTGTGGTACATATACACAATGGAGTACTATGCAGCTGTAAAAAAAAAAGATCTCTTATCCTTTGAGACGACATGGAGGGACCTGGAAACTATTATCCTAAGTGAAATAAGCCAAGCAGAGAAAGACAAATATTACATGATCTCACTTATTTGTAAAATATAATGAAGATAACAGTCTGAAGAACAGGGTAGTCCCAGAGTCATGGAAGTAGGGTACACAGACCATCCCCAGTGGAGTGGGTAGGAGGAAAGAGATAAACCACAGAATTTATATGCATATATGCATGAACAATGGACATGGACAACAAATGTGGGGACAGGGTGGGGAGGGAAGGGGAGGGGGAATCAGTGGGGTAAAAAGGAGAAACATCTGCAACAAAAATAATAAATTAATTAATTTTTAAAAAATTTAAAGGAAAACAATAAGTAAAATGCTTGGGACATATTAGCTCTTCAATAAATCCTTATCATTATCATCACAAAACTAGGATTCTAGTAGATGAGGATGTGAACATATGAACCATACGCAACAGATTGTCACAGACACTTGGTTCTAGTCCCTTAATGAACATATTTAGATATCAACCAGGCCCAATTATTTGGGTTGGTTTCAAATTACAGTATGGAAATCACTGTAGGGCTTGGGTATGTCACAGGCTTCACTCATTTTCTGTTTCTATTGTTATCACATGAGACTGGTTCACTGATTATCCTCTCAGTTCTCTTCCAGCTCAGGGAGGGAAGGGCCATGGCTGGCACCCTCCCCCACAGCTCACCCTCTTACATCAGCCACACTGTCACAGTGGCTCCCCAAGGCTTCAGGGCAGCTCAGATTGAATTGTGGCAGAAATTTCTCTATAAATACAATGGAAGCCACAGAAAATTATTTTACAAATTGTTCAGGAAGACAAATTTACCTGTTTCATCAATTTTATTTTCTGAGTTCTTTTTATCCGGGTCTGCCGGTCCTGACAAGTCAAACAAAATTGAAAGGGATGTTTGAATTGCCAACAAAATACAATCACACAAAGTACATAAACACACACACAGACACACACACACACGAACTCATGGCTTAGCTGGGTTTCCTTTGGACTTTGAGAACAGTTGACCCTACCACACAACTGTAGACCAATAGAGAGGCAATGTTAAATGCTTATAAAGTGGTACTAAATCCAGGTGGCAGTGCTATGAGCCGAGCATGTTATTATTCTAGGAGAAGAGAAAAGTGGAGACAAATGACCTTGGCATCTGGAGTGCAGGGAAATTGGTGAAAATAGGAAACAAAAGTGGGCTTGTTCGCACGGATACCAGCCTGTGCTTCTGTAGACAACGGCTTCCTAAGTTTGATGAGTATTTGTTTGGTTTCCCAGATAATATGCCCGCTCTTTGAGGCAAGATACTACATCCTGTGTCTTAGCCCCCTGACCCCCACACATGCCTCAGAAGTCTAGAAAAAGTGGAGTGCCGCATGCTCTATGGTTCTGAGTAGAGGACAGGGTCTTTGAGTACTTTGTTCACTGTTAAATCCCCAGCATTTAGAATAGTGGACAGAATATAATAGGTGCCTCAGCAAATATTTGTTGTATTAATATATGAGTAATTAATAAATAGTTGATAATCTCATTACATCCATGGCTAAATATTTGGAATATATATTTGATGAATAATTATATAATTATCCTAGACATATTTTTAATGGCAACATAAAGTGTTTAATGGGGCTTCAGTTGAGACTTTCTGAGTATAGTGCCTAGTTACAACTACAGCAAAGTTCACCAGTCACACAAAAAGAAAAAGGCTCATAGAATAGTCTTAGCCTTCTATATAATAATGGGAGCAATGGATGCTGCTTTGAATATAGTAGGCGGTCAGTTAAAACTTGTTGAAGTAAACTGAATTTATTTCTTTATTTTAGTTTGTAGAGTTTGCTCTGCATTCCTAAAATATCATCTTTTCATCCTGGAATAGGGAAGTGATAGGGTTCTGTGCACTGTGTAACTACATGTAATATATCTTTTAACAGCAGTGTAGACTTGGATGTGGATAATCTCTGTAAAGTAGTTGCAACTGAAATATCCTTTTCTATGAAAATTTACTAACTAGTGTGACAGTAAATATATTTCCTTACATAGTATAAAAATCAGATTTTTATCCACTGCTCTTTTATTTCCCTCAATCTCTTCAATCAACCCTATCAAATTATTGCCACTTTATGGATTATGTATATTAATCATATATTGTATAATAAAAATTTTGTAAATTTCTTAAGTGACCAAAACTCCATTACAGTCAACAGGCCTTCTTTGTATTAAGTTCACCCAACAGGCTCATTCCATTTTGTTACAATTAACATCCAATTATATAATAATTTATAACAGAAGTTTTAAGTATAGCAAATGGAGTTTAAGACTAATTACTGTGTACTGTCATTAGTGATGCTATTTATAATTCTATATTAAGAACTAGGGAATATGAATTAATTTTATTTAAGACTTTTATCCTATACATATATACTAGACCAATAAAAAAAAACATAATATCTGAAGTACTAGGGAAAGTTTCCAAATATAATATATTCTTTTGAATCATTACAAATATTTTTAGAGTTAGAAATATCAACTTATTTGTAATAAAACAAAGAATTATGGCTTCAATGATTCATTAACAATGTAATCTTAAATTCACTCTGATCAAATATTTAGAATTTTTCAGATGTCTGAGTTTTCAACCTTTCATCAAAATGTTTTGGCATGGCATATATAGCCTGTAAACTGAGAATTTTTTCTTTGCCACGATCTGTGGATTCCACATCATTATATATATCTATCTATATATATCTATATAGATAGATATAGATAGATAGATAGATAGATAGATAGATAGATAGATAGATAGATAAAATTTTGTAGGTACCTACCAGACCTTCTAAATAAAGTAGGTTAAGTAATGGGTTAGCTAAAGGTAATTTTTGCCCTATTGCACCAGATTATTCATTTCACATGATATGCTCATAGCCCACAGTGAAATTCCATGTCTAGATGAACAAGACGCAGACTATCACATGACAAGAATCCTACCCTGAGCAAGTGCTCCATTGGTTTCTATAGAACTCATACTTACTTGCACAGTCGTCTTGTGAAATGTGGTTATTAATACTAATGTCGTCCACTGCAATCCCACCAAAGTTTCCTTTCCCAATTTCGCCCTCAAATATCACCTAAAAAAAATTTACATCCACAGTAATTAAATGTTCAGTCCCAAATAGCAGTGTTTACAAATGCTTGTTCAGCTCAAGCTATGGCACATAAATTAAATTCATAAGATTTCTCATAAGCACATACTTTGCTCATCAATTTATATTAACTGCCTGATGATGGTATAAAACTCCTCACACTCTCATTATATAACACAACACTTAAATTGAAAATAGCAGGAAATAGAAGGAATGCTTATTGTGACAGCCCAAAAATAGATTATAAAGTAACATTTTTGCTCCTTTCTCAGCAAATTGTTCTATTCCTGTCATCTAGGAAACTGAAATATGCTACTGAGATTATCATCATTGCAGCAATATCTCAGGTTCAGAAACCCCTGAAATAATTTTTGGAATGACCCCCACATCTTATTTGATAACCTTCAAAATATTAACCCCATGTTCCTGAAGCAACTGCCCTCCCCACCCTGGGTAAGGAGTGTACCTGGTAAAGTTTCAAGGACTTGTGCAGCAGGACACGTCCTTCCTTCCAGTGGTCCCCTTGGTGTCCAATGGCCATCCAGACCAACTGGTCATATTCCTCTGGCTTCTGGTAGCGCAGCTTGACCCTCAGTGTGCCCACATGGGAACCAGACATGTGATACCAGAAGGTCATGCAATGGGCAGAGTTTTGAGAATAAACCACGGGGCTCACCAGGCGAGCCACTTTGCCCTTCTGATTTTCATCAGCTTGAGAGTAGATGAAGTTGCCATCTCCTGCTGTGACAGAAAACTGTTAGGGAGAGTGCCCACATTTATGACTCCTTTGTCTCTTTTCTTTCAACTTCCACCTCTCAAACCTTTTTTCCTGGGCTGAGCACCAAGAACCCAAACCTGCAATGGAATGAGAATTGGGTGCAGTTGTTGGGAACCCAAGGTTTCTCTCTGAGCTGCTGTAAATGGACATAGGATTTGGGGAAGGCTGCAAAGCAGCACTTAGAGAGTGCTCAGTGGAAATGCACTGTCATGTGGACGTGGGCTGTGACTCAAAGACGCTTTGCACCATTGCAAGCAGACTGAACGCACAGGGCAGACTTATTTTTGTGCAACCTCAAGACTACTTCAGCAGCACCTGTGTGATCCCAGACATCAAATGGAATAATTTAGAAGTATTCTTATTTATCATTTGAGCAGCAGGACTTCTGGTTGATGATACTTTGGTCACTATAACTATTTGATAATAAGAAAACTGCATTTTCCCCCAAATAATCTAGTGATTTTTTCCCCCAAATTCAGATTATTCTCCCCTAGATTATTTTCATGGCTTATAAATTCCTGAAATAAACCCAAGATCTTGAATCTCAGCTGAAATCCCAGCACCTGTGTGATGCAGACTTCTGGCTCAAGGAGAGGAAAGGTTGCATTTTTGAGGCTTTATTACAATGTGGCATTTTGGCAACACAGACACTTGCAGAGCTGTGAGGACTTACTTTGGCTTTGCTTTTAATTACCCCCAGTGGGAACATTTCCTCCTGCCATCACCTGGTCTAAACACATAACTCATGTTTCACTGTTTGCTCTGCAAATAGAAATCACCTCCTCTGTGCCTCACCTGATGTAAGTGCGAATCTGATGCTCTGGCCTCGGTGGGCAGCAGGGTGCTTTGTTTGCTGTCCCAGAGGCTTGTGTATTTGTGAGATAATTTTTCACTGTGCATATGTGCAAAGATTCTTGTATTTGCTCGCCTGTGTCAACAGTGTTCAGGTGGAAGTAGATGAGTCAGCAGGCAGCTTTCCTCCTTCCCCTGGATGCTTATCTGAGATCGTACTGGAGCACACTTAATGAAACCGGTGGGTAGAATAATAAAAGGAAGGAGCAGATACAAATCACAGCTCCAGTATTATGTTTGGTGCTCTCAGTGCTTGTGAAGGGTGCCCTGTGACGAAGCTGACTAAGTCAATCCCAGGGGTTGTCTTATCCGATTAAAGTACCAAGTGGTGGTGGCCTGTCTGGGAGACAGTTGCATGTCTCTGAGATGACCAGTGAATCAGTTCACCAAGATGGGCAGCAAACAGGTAGACAGTGGCACCCATCTTGCCTCTGCCCTCCCCCTGCCCCGACCCTAGTCTTATAGAAAAAGACTGAAGTTGGTGATCTGCACAGATGAAAGGCATTTATTGAGCCATGGAGTCGATCTGGGCAAGTCAGAGAACAGGTGGTACACAGAAAGAGAAAGCTGGACATGGGTAGACCGAGGACAGTTTAGCAATATGCCCTGGCCTTGGCCCAGCTGCCACTGTGAACTTTGAAAATTTTGCTCATGTCACTTTACTGTTTAAAATGCTTCCCTGGCTCCTCACTGCCTTTAGCCCAGCCCTATGTCTAACTGCTCCACATGGGAATCTGTCCAAACCGCACCACGAGCAATCTCCTGAAATATAGACGCCTCCTCTCCACATGTCATCTCTTATTCAAGCAGAGCTCTGAGAAAGAACTGCTTCCTTGACCTCCCCCATCTTATTTTTCAAGACCAACGATCGCCTCTGACATCGAGTATCCTCGTTCCACTGCTCTGTGGCCATCTCCACTCACAGCCAAGCTGTGAGCTCTTCAAAAGCAGCGTCACCCTCCTTTACATGTGTATCTCAAGTGCTCAATGCAGCATCTGCCATGTGACAACAGGGCTGTTCCAATACCATATGCTCAGTGCACCAGGTGAAGATGCTGGGCTTTAAGAGTCCTCTCTAAGGAGGAACATAGCTTCATTTTTAGAGGTAAAAAATCAAGTGGGATTCCTTTTACTAAATTCCAAAGTGAGCAGCAGGATATTGTACCTAGACAGTGCTGATTTGGAAACAATCTCCACGTCTGATTTGCAAAGTGCCGCATCCTGCGTCATGTCAGTCTGCGCGTGTGTGCCGTGCAGGGCTCCTTCATCGACATTTTCTCACGTTAACCAGCCCTGCCTTTCAGATGCCAGGTTCACCCATCGCTCTCAACAAATGATTGTGTTTCTAGGAGGCTCTTGTCAGGGCAGGCCTGGCACTGCAGCCAAGTGAATCTCAGTGTCTGAGAGAACAAAAGCCATGGTCCTTCTGAAGAAATCACACTTCTCAGCTGTTAATGTAAGACATGCCCGCCTGTTGTGATACTCAACACATAAAATGCTGATATTTTCCCTTTCACGTGTTTTATCACTGTTCTGGGTCAGGAACTCTGTCTTCATTTTTTCAATTAGTGCTTTATTTCTGCAAGCCTGTTAGCTTTTGTCTCTGGCTAACATCGTTTTTAACCTCCTTTGAATGTCAGATCCTACTGAGCCATTTTGCTGTACTTTGCATCAATTTTTCCACCATTACTGCCTTCTCTTCAGCTAATTGCATTTGGTTAATTTGATGCCATTTATATGTACAGTGCCATTTACAGTCAAAGTATTTTAAGTTTTTCTAAAATTGCTTTTCTTAAGATTCAATGTAAAGTATCTCAGAATTGGAGTCCAATTTTATACAATTGCTGTGTCATTTTCATTAGGTAAAGAGCTAGCTGTGGTGGAGAGAGGCCTATTCAACCTATTTAATGGTTATAGTCACTGGGTGAAAGTGAACAACAAAATGGGAAAGACTTGAAGTACTCTCTGCTCATCTATCATACCACTGACCTACTCACCCAAAGCACCAGCATGGGGAGAACTTTGCTTAATGAGATTCCTCACCACCAGCAATTCCCCTCTGGGGCATCTTTGGGAAGACACCACTTGAGCAAGCAGTCCTGTAAGCATCACTGAGTGCCGGGATGTTAGTGAGTTGGGTGTTCCTTTTGAGTATGTGTGAGTGTTCTTTGCAGGACACTGCTGGCTCTTTGTACCACACCTCAAGTTGGGTGATGAAATGACCATGAAGGAAACAAGATGGAAGTAGATGAAAGAGTTCACTACAGTGACTGTCAGTCCCCTCCCTCCCCCAACCCATCCCTCTGCCACCAATTAATTGTGACAGGAAAGTAAAACAGGCGGAGTGGCGGGGAAAGGGGGGGGGCTGGGGTTTAGTGAGGTTTCTACCTGCTCAGATTTTAAATATTCCCACAAGGAATAAGAACCCCACCCCACCTTGATCCACTTCCACTTCAGGGGTCCAGAGAGAGAAAGCACAAAGCTCACTTATTGTTTGTTCATCTGTAAATAAATGAGATGACATAATATATGTCTGGACTCCCTTCAAAATAGTCCAGAGTCAGGGATAATAGAGCTAAAGTAAGTTTCCTATGATTTGATAATTGTTGAAGCTGGAGTATGTACATTTAGAGTTTGTGTTACTATTCTTTTCTACTTTAAATATGTTGAAATTTTTCATTAAAAAAGCTGAGGAAAAGTATAAAACAGGTATTAATTCACACAACTTTGCCCAGTTTGTTGTTCTTCAAGAGGTCAGTCAGTTGCCAAATTTAATCAGCATTTTCTGCTACAAGTATATCTCTACTAGGGAAAGAGATCTTGTTAATTCCAGCAAATAAAAACAAAGTGAACATTCCAGTATTTTCTGCATCCTCTAGATTCACAGCCCACAGAAACTCTCTAATTCAAAGAAATGAGGCCGCAGTGAGCTCTGCGTTACCTGTGTGATCCTGGATGGGTCCTGTTTTGCTGGTCAGCACACTCCACTTGAGCTGCACGTGACTGTCGTGTTCCCAGTGACAGAATGTCTTGTGAGAACCCCAGCCAAATTCACAGTTAAAACCATATGTTGGAAACTCTTCAGTGGGTGGAAAGGAAAAATAGAGACAAGCAAAGAAAGACAAATTGAATCATTTAGGTCAGTAAGGCCCTTAATTTGTTCACAGAAAGCACAGTTTATATAACTCAATGTCTGAAAATTCTGGGAAATCCACAAGATCCAGAATTACCAGGAAACTCAAAAGATGCATGGAGATGTCAAAACGTTTGCAAAATCACGTTTGGTGATATGTATATATTTTTTATCCAGCTTTATAAAAAAATTATGTACTGCCTGTCAAATTGGTTTTATATCAAATTTCTGGGAAGGTTACTTTTCAAAGTATGTTATATCTGTAGCATTCTCCCTAGTTCTACAGTATTTAATATAAAAGTTACTATTTTCTTGAGGATGAATTATATAAATTGATATTCACCAATTAAAATAATCTTAGTTATATATTGACCCAGGAATCCCCAGTCTAGAAAAATTACAGGCAAATGCCTCATCCTGGAGGCTACTTGTATCCTCACCAAGCAGCTAGTGCTGTGGGTCTTTAGTATCAGATCTCTGAAGCAGTTCTTAAGATTAATCTTTTTTTTTCTTCTTTGCTTTATATCAGGTCAATTAATTTTAAGTAAGTGTTATTTCTGCTTTTTCCGAGAACTTTAAAATTTGCTTATATATTGTTCACTTAAAAACCTCAATGCAAGGTCATGTAAAACCAAAGCACATTTAAATTGTTACCAGTTTTTACTTATGTTTTTAATCTTCACCTCAGTATACATTTCTTATTTTTATTTTTAACTGATTTTAGAGAGAAACATTGATGTGAAAGAGAAACATCGATCAGTAGCCTCCCATATGTGCCTGACCTGGGCATGTGCCCTGATTGAACTCACAAAGTTTTTGCTGTACGAGATGATGTTCCAACTAACTGAGCCACGAGGCCACGTAAGTTTTTTATTTTTTATTTTTTTAATGTTCCAAATGCTTCCTTTGGGATCCGAAAGGAAAGTATTAGTGGATTCTCAGAAATGGTTTTGCTTGTGTTCTACAAGATGCTACTTGACTATATATAGTGTTGTTGTTTTTTTACCTTTTTTTTTTTTTTACTTCACCCTTTATTTGAAAGTAGCTTGAGTTTTAAGCATGGAAAAAATAAAACCATTGATGCTTAGAATTTTTTTTGGTAGGCTTAAGCTAACAATAAAAAGAATCCTAAAGATAAGATGCTCATGTTTCTGTCGATTCCAGGCCACCTCCCTATTACAAGGAAACAAAGCTGCCTGTTTTCCCCAGCAAGCAGGGCGAGGCTCCTCTCTGGTGTGAGTCCACGAGGTGGCAGCACTGAAATGGAGAGAAAGGTGCCTGCGGTGGACTCGCCCACTAAGCTTTCAAATGTCTCAAAACCATCTCTGTGTACAATAAAGGAATTGTGGTATTATCTGCTGTATTAGGGGACAACATGTAACAGGCTGAGAACATATCTTGTTTTGATCTTTTCTTTAACTTTATCAAAGTATTTAATACAAAATATGTTGCTTTCTTCTTTGGGCCTGGCTTTATTGCTCCTCCTCAATTTTATCAACAGCAAGAGAAAATTTAATTGAATAGATAAAGATTATTTTCCTTGCATTTTTAGTTTCCAAGGAACTCTTTCCAAATACTAATGTAAATTTTTGGAAGAAATGCATTATATGAATTGTTAAAACTGAGAAGGATGGAGTCATACTTTCAATGACAATGTGGCCTCCCAGAGCATGCACAGGGCCAGTGTGAGAACATAAACTAGTAAGTGATGTGTATGACATGAGCACTTTCAGTTCTTGCAAAAGGGCTATACTTCTCAGCCACAGTGTTATCGGAAAGCTGTATTTCATGTCTAATCTATCATAACCATGAAATAGGACTTCTTAGAGCATGAGAAACACTTATGCAGCAAGATCAAATTATGCAGATGGAGTAAAGTCAACTGAACGGTGACTGAATGGTGGAACAACCTTGGATGTCAGCGCCCATGACCCAGGAATGTATTGTTGCATAATCTCCTATTAGAAAATGTTAATATTTGAAACTGTTAATGCATGTGTGGTTTTGTGTTTTCTCTTTAAATGTAGTTTATAAGACATGCACATACAGGAGGGCAGCAAGCCATTATGGCATACACATTAACAAGATTATATTTACCTTGTTAATACATTAAATTTTTTGTATAGTACAGAAAATTACCTTATCCATTATTTTGGCTATCAATATTCTGGTGATATTATAAAATATATGAACTTGGGAGTTTCTGCAATCACCAGGACATGGGGCAGCTTTGCTGCAAAGATGGCTTTTGCTGGAAAGAGGACATTCCTCCTGCTGCAGCGACTGGCAGCTCACCTCTGTCTTCTAATTGTCTTTCTAGTTCTGTGAATTTAACAAGGTGAACTGCTCTAACATTTTGTATTTTACTACTCTTTCATCTTGTCCTGATTATATAACTTACTTTTGTTAATCTTTCTTATAAAATAAATTTTTAAAAAATCTATGCATTTTGTGGGGGAGAAGTATAGAGGAAGAGTAGCTCAATGCTGAAAATTCAAGCCTAGATTGAAAGGCTAATAAACACACAAAATACACATAAACATTTATAGAAAGAAAAAAAACAGAGGGAAAGACAGAAGAAGAGGAAAAAAGAGTTGAGAAAAAGCAATGGATGAATAAAATAAATATATAGGAACAAATAAGTATATTGATGTTTAAATCTTCAAAGTATTACCTAATACTTATTAAATTCATTGGGAATAATCTAGCTAAATTCCTTCTTGACTCTTAAAAATAGCAGGCAAGAGCCCAGTCAGTGTGGCTTAGTGGTTGAGCATCGATCGACCCATGCACCAAGAGGTCACCGGTTTGATTCCTGTTTGGGGCCCATGCCCAGGTTCTGGGTCTGATCCCCAGTGGGGGGCATGCAACAAGGCAGCCAATTAATGTTCTCTCTCATTGATGTTTCTCTCTCTTCCCCTCTCCCTTCTCTCTCTCTAAAAATCAGTAAAGAAAAAGAATGACAGGAAACAATACTCAAATGTATGGCCACTGTGAGTAAGCACCAGCTGTGTTTCTTGAACGTATCTTGCCTGCAATTGGATCATTAGCACTGTATATGCATAAGAATTTAACTTTTAAGTATGAATTTCTATTGAGTGTGTTACCTTGCTTACTCATAGACTGGACTTTCGGTACAAACAAGTGGAGGACCTGAGGCCCATTTAATCAAAGGTTATGAATACACTCTGAGCTGCTCTAAGAATGATCAAAGATCCTCAGAAGGTTACAAAGGCTTCACCACGGAAAGCTGGATTTAAAACGCAGGATTCTTATCAGTTCTTGGCAGAGAATTAATAGACTTTATGCACCTTATTATAAGCCAGGCAGTATATAAATATTATATGCCCACTGAGTTTATTATATTGATAAGAATCCTCAAAATGAAATCTTGAGACTGCTTGAGTCTATAATGGCCTCACCAAAATCAGATTATAAGGAAGGTTTAGGGGTCTGATTTTCTGCTACTTGTAAGGACAACTGGAGAATCTGAAGCCTGCAGAACAGTGTGGACCTGACCACTGGAGACACCTCAGAGTTAGAACTAGCCTCTTATTCATACCCTCAGGTCCCTGTGAAGCATTCTGAGCATGCACAGAACTAAAAAAATATCAGACATCTATTATCCACAAACAAACACTTGGAGTCGGATTTGTGATTCAGGCAATGGAAAAACAAGGAAACAGGGTGACTTGTAAAGGACTCTGGGCAGACTTTAGAATTCAAAACTAGACCCTATCAGTACACGCTGTGGCTTGACATGAACTTGTTCATATTATGGTAACAGTGGATCTTCTTGGTTCATGATTTGCACATCTATCCTCTGACTACAGTAGACCCTGTGAGGTAACCATGTGGTCCTGGAACTCCTCTATGAAGCCTTCATACCAATGGCCTTGAGCTCATGAACAGATCAATTGTGTTCACAAAGTCATTCCTGCTCTGATAATATAGACCTTCCACATTTAGGGAGAATGATCCAACTTGGGAATCTGATATGCCTTTCTATTTTATCTGCAGCTGTCATTCACTTTTATTTCTTTAATGATCCCTAGCTTTTTTGATAGGCAAAGGAGACGAGATAAACCAAGTTAGTTGGCAATTTCATAGTAGTTTCAATTAATTATCTGGCAAGAGAAGAAACTAAAACACCAGTTAATATGTTTGGTACATTATTAGAACTTCATTTTTTTCACCTCACTTCCCTTCTGTATTACAGAATTATAGAGAGCAAGCTAGTGGTTGTTCCATAGAAAACCACCCTGAGGGGCTGAGAGGTCTCAGAGAGCCGGGAGCTGAGAGGCTGGGCTCCACTCATGAGGCTGCTTCCGCCGTCCCAGGTGGCTGCACAGTCCATGAGGCCACATTTCATAACACGAAAAGATGTGGGTAGGGCTACAAATTATTCTTCTCTTTGATTTTCAGTATTTGAGGTGCTTGAGCAGTGTGGTAGCAGGAATTTTGTCAACCTGAAAACACTACAGGAAACTTGGGGTTAAGTCCAACTGAAGAAAAGTTTGTTTTGCAGTTTAATCAGGTCAATGGTGACAGGGTCCTTTAAGGAAGCATACTAATTAGACCAGTCCTTTCTACTCTCTGCCTCACTGGGTAGTGTCATAGTGTTGAGGAAACATTGATAGACACCACACGCCCCATTAATAAGTGACTGTGGAGGCCAAGGCTGAGTGCGCTTCCATAAAGGAAATGGGAGAAGCTGGAAAGCTGACCTGTTCACCTTACTCTAATGATTAACTTTAAAGTATTTAAAACCTCTGATTGCTTATACTGACTGTTTCCCTCTGTGTGGGTCTGTAGGGAAGAATGTTACAGAATACTAGCACAACACAAAGGAGAGTGAAAGGAAGGCCACCATGTAACTGTGGTTGGCCTTGATAAACAGTAAACCCAGGGCTTTAAAAGTCATCGTGCTTTTCTATTAATAAAAGGATGAGGAGTGCTTGTTCCCAGGGGTGGTCCTCTCCCCACATACAATTATAGCAGTGGCTCCTTGTACCCCATTTCGCGACATGCGCACTGGAAACACTGTTGTAAAACTGCCAATTCTGTGGCAGGCAAAACTGACAAACTTTGCCTGTCTTGATTTTGTAGAATGGTGATGAAAATAAATAGTCAGGCTGCTGCCTGTAAGATTTCCTTCTTCTGTAGTTTGCAAACACAGTCCATGTCCTAGATGTGATGAGTTTAAACACAGTATGTTACCCCATTTCTTCAGTTGAGAGCTGGGTTGTTACCATTTGGCAATTACTGATGGAACAGGAAATCTCACTCCCTGCGCATATACATGTGGATAGAAGGAAAGCGATATTTATGGCTCACGCTTGGAGACCAGATGCTGCGTGGCATCTCTTTCCTAGGACTCTGAATGAACCGGGAACCCAGAAGTGCAGCAATGCTCTATTTCTGAAGGGAGTTTGGGGGAAGACAGGCATATGAAAAATCTACCACATATTCTATTTTATTTGATACCTGATTGTATTGTGCTGTCTATTATAGTTGGCTTTTCTGTGGTGAGCACAGTGGTACCACCTGAAAAACAAAACAGTAACATACAAAAGTGAGAGAAAGGAAGCATTGTAGGGAATATGGAGTAGAGAAATGTTGTATATTTACATACATTTGATAGAGGCAAACATTTTCCACAGAAAATCTTTCTTTTAATTCCAGCTATAGTCATTGTTTTACTTAAATTTTGCTCATTACAATATCTGGTTCAAATAAACTACAAACTATTTTTTACCCAACACATTTAGTCATAAAACATCCAGGAAGTAGGGAGAGTTTGAAACTTTGTTCCAAGGGCATTTCCTGATTCCCAGCCTGAGCAGGGCATGCAATTGCAACAGTAAAAACTGAGCCTCCAAATGTGCTCAGCAACTGGGGTACTAAACCTGACTGAGACCTCTAAGATTCAGTTTCCCAAGGTTTCAGATGTGTGCCTGCAGGGGAGTTGCGATCTATTTTAAAAACTGACATTTTAAACTGAGTAGCAGTAGTTCCTCCTCTTTTTTTGCTACAACAGTTATTTATTTTCCCCCAAGGACAGATATTCTGCCCAATATGCAGTTTGGAGAAGCTTCAGGAAAAGGAGGAGGGGAGAAACATTTCCTCATAGTTCCTCGCAAGTGGAGATTGCACAAATCTAAGCAATGTGAACTTTTAGTCAGTTTGGGTCAACTTTGACATTGCTGGTCAGGGGAGCACGTGAAGACTTAGCTGTGTCCTCTTTTTCTCTGTAAGCTCTTCCACTGTCCACTCTCCATCATGATACTTCTGTCTTAAATTTGCCCAACCAGAAGAATTGTTTGAAATCTTGTTGAAATTGCAGTTCCCAATCCACTTACCCTTCTCAGATCTCACTGAGAACCAGCCCTTGAAATCTAGAGTTCTGATAGCTTCTCAGGTGAATTTTATAATCCAGTAAGCTGGGGAAACACTACTTAGCTGTTTATTACCCAGGTTTTGTTTAGGTGTTTCTCCTTAAGAGTATCTGCATTGCAGACGGTAGTCAGAGTCAGTCTATTTGCTATCCTAAGAGATAAAGTCCTAGGCAAACTCAGAGTAAGAAAGAGTATAGGGTGGGCCCATATGATTGTCACAAAGAGTTTGGAGGTGGTTTTAAGGTACCATTGTAGACTTTCCAATAGTATCATTCAAGAAAGAGCTATGATCATCTCTGTTGTACCTGGCCCTGGTCCTATCCTGCAGCTCCCACAGATTAGAAATCAGCCAGATAATGCATCAGAGTTGTAGAATCATGCTCTTGGAATGGTATAAAGAATTCTAAGCTAATCATCTGCAGCATCAATTCATGTTAGTCCTGCTCTCAATAAATGTTCTGGCCGAGTGGCCCGTGTTCATGGCTTCAATGAAGCAGGCAGAAGAAGAAGGTATTATATGTACTGTGGGTTAAGAAGGTGAATCTATAATGGCAGAATTGGAAGGAGGCCAGAATACATTAGCATTCTGTTCCCAATGGTTTTATAGGAGAAAAACTCAAGGTGAAAACCCACTTTTTAAAACCGATATGCATTATCAATTTTGTTATAGGTTAGAAGCCAAACTCCGCTGTTGGGTACACACAGATCCAATGTGAAATCTGGCCTCCCCATGCCTTTAAAGGCAATTGTATTATCTAATGAGTTCAAAGGCATTTGCAAATGAATAACTTCAAGGTGAATTTTCACCTTGGCAAGAAATACAGGAGAGCAAAACCTCTCCTCATTTCCACGTACTTGGTACATTTCACCTGGAATTCAGTGTTGTTTGTAAGTAATGGGCATTTTACTACAATATTTATCTCTCTCTGTGTACAAATAGGTCACCCCAGGAGGAGAAATTAAAGCAACAACATCCGCTTTAAGAAAATGAATGCGGCTAAAGAGAGCCTTGATCCTAAACTCCCCCTCCTATCAGCGTTAAAGTGAGAATACTTTTATGCATGACCAATGAACATAGACAACAAGGCTGGGGATGGGGTAGTGGGGAAGAGGGGTCAATGGGGGAAAGGAGGGTGTCAGTGGGGGAAAAATGAGAAACATCTGTAACAAAAACAAATTAATAAATAAAACATTTAAAAAATAATAATAATTTGTTTTTATTGTACTAAACATTCAGGGTTTGCAGTTCTAATAGTAAAGCATATGCCAAAGTGAGGAAAGAGAATGCAGAGCTGTGTGTGTGCCTAGGATGTGACTTGTTCACATGTGAAAAGATACCTAACTTAGGAAATGGTTTTGCTCCTTGCAAACATTTATATATGAGCACACCTTTTTTTCAGAAAAGGATAACAAATAGCTTTACTAAGCAAACTTGGTTATAAGTAAGAAATTAATATCAAGCATGAAATGCCTTCTAAAAGTCCTTCTTGATGGGGGTGTGAAGTACATTATGAACATCCCAGAAGTTCTTTGTATTATGTATATGTTTATAGAATTATTGAGACAAATGTGCTGGCTGAGAAAATAACTTCCCCCCCCCATGGTAATATGTAAAAAAAAAACACAAACAAACAAACAAACAAAAAAACTAGAATGAAATTGTTTCTATGTACAAAAAAAAAATGATTTTAAGCCCCTGCCAGTTTGGCTCAGCGGTTGGAGCGTCAGCCTGCGGACCAGAGAGTCCCGGGTTCAGTTCCTACAATAGCTGTAGATAAATCATAACCTTATACTTGTAAAGGATTGCCCCTATAAATGAACCATTTTCTGTGGTATGTAACTCACTGCCATACACAATTTGTTCCAGGCTAACATACTTGCTCTATTTCATTTAAAGTTTAGTCTCAATTGATTCAGTAATGAATTGATGCAAAAATGAGAAGGTTGGTTGTTCTGATATGAGGAGTAAATCTGAGGCTTTGTCTTAATCAATATTAACTGACCATTTTAGGATATATAAAGAAAAGAGTCCTCTCCACAAAAGGCTAATTGAAAAGGATATACTGTGATGATTGCAGTCATTCCTTTTTATGAGGAATTTCACTATGGATGTGTGATAGGGTTTGCAGAAAGCCTGCGGTTTGTGGCAATGTTTACAGGCAACCCTGGGAAGGTCCCATGGGACCTGGTTCATAGAATGGTACTCTGATTTTTAACCTCAGCTATACGGTTTTCAGTTTGAACTTGACATCTTGCAAAGAAAATGCCTTCCAAATTAATTAGAGTAATTTTTATGTCTTATGGCTACGTATATACAAGCTTTGTTTTCAAAAGCTCATAGCAATGTAACATTTATTGGCCATGTGAATGTAAATCATTAACCTGGAAATTTGCAGGGAGACAGCCTTAGGAGGTGGGATTTAAAGGTAAACCCAGTACATGGTACTAAATTTCTGAGCTAGGTTTTATTCATTTATTTTATCTCAGAGTACAGAGCTCTCTTACTCCTTCAGAGGAGGGTTTTGGAAGTAATTGGAAATATACTTTGGGGGCATTTCTTTCCAGATATTACATAAATGTATTAGCCAATAACATTATGCACTATTATGAAGTTACATAGAAATTAATTATGTGGGTTCTCTGGATCATTTCTGGGTAAAAATACAGACCTGCATCTAAGGACTCATGTTCAATCTAAAATGAGAGTCAGATGCTATATGAAACAGCATTTTGACCCGGGTAGTAGTACAGGTCCCATTATACCTTTTGCAACAATAGGGTGAAAATCCTAGTGCCTTGGCTAATTTCCAAATGATGCAATCCCATTCCCCACTTGCCTAACATTTCCTCTGCCATTCCAAGTGTAAGATAAGGTCAATTTCTAGCTCTGAGGGTTTTAGAAGATTATGGAGTAATACTCTAAATTAATTAGTGAGGCAGTTGGCACACACCAGACTTGATATATTTGCTAGTCGGTGGCAATGTGAAATGACAACTAATTTTATCATTGAAACTTTTACTGTAAAATGATTTACAAAATCCTAACTTAAAAGCTGCATTTCATAAATTAGTTGGATAAAGGATCCACTCAAAAATGTATCCTCACTAGAAAAGAAAAATAAACCTTATAAAGTGTGTGGTTACATAATTAATGTGTTAATAAGGGGTGGGGGTTGAAGATGAGCAGCTGTTTAGCACTTTTTACCATGTAGAAGTTCTTATTCAATAAAGATAATCCTAGCATTGCTTCTGAAAATGCCTAAAATTAATGTTTCAAATGGCCATGGCTATTAAGAACAAGTTTTTACATGGATGACATGAGGAAATAAAGATGTGTGTCTTCTGCCATCACCCTGATGACCACCACCATGAGGAGTTACACAAATACAAACAGGCATTAATTAGGAGTTATGAGGAGTTACATAAATACAAGCAGGCATTAATTAGCTGGTCTCAATGACAGCATGAACTGAAATGGCACAGCAATGGGATGAAGATGGTTTCTGCACCTGTGAGCTGGAAGTCATCACCTGTTCCACTGTGGCAGTTGGCCTGGTCATCATCACATTCATCCACCAGGTTCCCATTGGGAGTGGTTGGTCCAGCTGTAGGTGCTGAAACAAGATCCAAGGATTATTATCTCACGTCTGAAATGTATTCTCAAGCCCTCTGGCTGTTGAATCTGCTAACACTTTTGCAGAAAACTAAAATGTGTGGCAAGGAAGCCAGGAGCATGGTTTACCTCTTTCAGGAGCTAAATAGACTTGAATTGTACAGAATCCATTGGGGACTGCTTTGTTTCAGTATTTGATCCATATCTGCTGAATAGAGTTGGTTGCCTTAGCATTTTCTATACTGTTATCTACATAAACATCCATTTTTTGTAAAGTTCTTGAATTTTCACCGGTTATTTATTCATGACCCTGGAGTACAGAACTTTGATTTTAGAGATACTTCAAGAACTATTTTTCCTTTCATTTTCAAGGTGCCAGAGAACTCACTTGTCATGAATTCTTTTATATTCTTAGTACTTACTAAGTTTGCTAAAGTCATATTATAAATATTTTCCCTCAAAGAGAGTCCCAACACATTCATTTTTAGATAAATATATATATGTATATGTATGTGTGTGTGTGTGTATATATATATACATATTTTTTTTAAGTAACTTTGTTTCCATCAACTTGTGATCCCTCTCCAGATCAGGTGTCTGAGAGGACTTGTCTTAGATATCTTGAGGTCTTTTTACCTTAACTCCCAGAGGACTGCATTCCACTGCTAGCAGGTATTCCCATATCTTTGAGTTTGTAGATGAAAGCTATCCAACATTAATCAAACACTGCTTTTGAAGTTCTTTGAATTTAGTTCGGTCTATTTTTTTCAGCCTGTTATTCATTTTTGCAATCTGTTTAATATTTTACAGTATTGGGCATTACATTTCATTTTATGAGACTAGAGATAATGTACAGTTCTCTTGATGTTTGAGAATCAGACAAGAGTGGGGGCCTGTTCTCTAATAGTTTCTTGCCAGTAGGAATGTGCTAGTAACTGTTGCTTTCTCAATAAAAATTTTACGTTGTTATTGTGCTGAAGTACTGAGCAGAGTTATGACAAATGTACAAACGTAGCCAATTTCAACTTCCTCAACTGTCCAAAAGCACACACCAAGTGTAACCCGGAAATCAGCACATATAGATATTGTGCACACTGTTTAGGCATACACTTTGTAAAATGCATACACAAATATTCCAGGCTCTACTTATTTTTTCAATTTTAATTTTTATATTTTTCAATTACAGTTGACATGCAATATTATATTGGGTTCAGGTATACAGTATAGGGGTTAGACATTTATATAACTTACTAAGTGATCATAATAATTCTAGTGCCCCCTGGAACCACATAGTTATTACAATACTATTGATTATATTCCCTGTATTTTATAGGCTGTATTTTATATCCCCACGACTATTTTGTAACTGCCCATTTGAATGTTTTAATCCCTTCACCTTTTTCATTCGGCCCCTAAACCCCCTCCCACCTGATCACCATTAGTTTGTTCTCTGAATATTTGAGTCTCTTTCTGTTTTGTGTGTATTTCTGCAGTGTCATTTATTATGTTTCCCATTTCATTTCTGATTTTATTTATTTGGGTCTCCTTTCTTTTTGTCTTGATAAGTCTGGTTAAGAGTTTTTAATCTTGTTTATATTTTCAAAGAACCAGCTCTTTATTTCATTGATCTTTTCTATCACATTTCAGACTCTATTTTGTTTATTTCTGCTCCAATCTTTATTATTTCCTTTCTTCTACTCTCTTTGGTCTTTTCTTATTGTTCTTTTCCCAGTTCCATTAAGTGTAAAGTTAAAATGTTTCTTTGAAATTGTTCTTCTTTCTTGAGATAGGCCTGTAATGCTGTGAATTTCCCTCTTAGGACTACTTTCCCATAGATAATGGGTTGCTGTGTTCTCATTTTCATTTGTTTCAGGGTATCATTTGATTTCTTTTCTGATCTCATTGTTAACCCATTTATTGTATAGTAACATGTTATTTAGCCTCCATGTCTGTGTGTTTTTTTCTTGTGATTGACTTCTCATTTCATATCATTATTGTCAGAGAAGATTAATAGGACTTTAGAGTTCTTAAATTTATTGAGACTTGCTTTGTGTCCTGTCATGTGATCTATGCTAGAATAAGTTCCATGTGCACTTCAGAAGAATGTATATTCTGCTGCTTTGGGCCAAAATGCTCTGAAGATATAAGTTCAATTCTTCCAATTTAGTGAGTCATTTAAGGCATCCATTTCCTTGATGATTTTCTGAATGGAAGATGTATCTGCTGATGTCAGTGGGTTGTTAAAACCTCCTACTATGACTGCATTACTGTCAATTTCTTCCTTTATGGTCATCAAGATCTGCTTTATACATTTAGGTGCCCCTATACTGGGTTCATAAATGTTTATAAAGGTTATATCCTCTTGTTAGAGTGCTCCCTATATCATTATGTAGTGTCCTTTTTTGTCTCTTACCATAGCCTTTGTTTAAAAGTCTGTTTTATAGATATAAGCATTGCTACCCAACTTTTTAAAATTTCAATTTGCGTCCGGCCAGTGTGGTTCAGTGATTGAGTGTCGACCCATGTATCCAGAGGTTGCTGGTTCAATTCCCAGCCAGGGCACATGTCCAGGTTGTGGGCCAAACCCTCAGTGAAAGGCATGTAGGAGGCGGCTGATGAATGTTCTCTCTCATGGATGTTTCCATCTCTCTCTCCCTCTTCCTTCCTCTCTCTCTAAAAATAAATAAATAAATAAAAAGAAGTTTAAAAAAATCTCAATTCGCATGATATATCTTTTTCCATCCTTCCACTTTTAGTCTGTGTGTATCTTTTGTTCTGAGATGGGTTTCTTCTACACTGTAAATATATTGGTCTTGTTTTACTTTTATTTTTTTCTTTATTGATTTTAGAGAGAGAAGAAGGGAAAGGGAGAGAGAGATAGAAACATTAATGAGAGAGAACATTGATTGACCACCTCCTGTATGCGCCCCCCTGCGGATTTGGCCCACAACCTGGGCAAATGCTCTGACTGGGAATCGAACCAGTGACCTCCTGATGCATGGGTTGATGCTCATCCACTGAGCCACACAGGCTGGGCTTGCTTTCTTATTCATTCAGCTACCCAATGTCTTTGTATTGGAGCACTTCAGTTATTTACATTTGAAGTGATTCTTGATAGGTACGTATTTACTGCCATTTTATCCTTTATAACTATGTTTCTCTGTTTTTTGTTTTTTTTTTTCTTCTTCTTCTTAAACATTTGTTGAAATACTGGTTTGGTGGTGATGACTGCCTTTAGCTTTTTGTTGTCTGGAAAGCACTTTATTTCTCCTTCAATTTTAAATGATAGCCTTGCTGAGTAGAGTAGTCTTGGTTATAGGTCCTTGCTTTTCATCATTTTGAATATTTTATGCCAATCTTTTCTGGCCTAAAATGTTTCTGTTGAGATATCAACTGACAGTTTAATGGCTGCTCTCTTTTAGGGAACTTGTCTTTCTCTTGTGGTTTTTAAGATTCTCTCTATGCCTTTAACCTTTGCTGTTTTAATTATGATATGTCTTGGTGTGGACCTCTTTGGGTTCATCTTGTTTAGGACTCTCTTCACTTCCTAGACTTGTGTGTCTTTTTCCTTCACCAGGTTAGGGAAGTTTTCAGTCATTATTTCTTCAAATACGTTTCAACACTTTGCTTTCTCTCTTTTCCTGCCGGTACCACTATGATGTGAATATTATTATACTAGGTGTTATTATACAGAGGTCCCTTAAAATATCTCCTTTAAATAAAAAAAAAAAAATTGTTTTCTTTTTGCTGTTCAAATGGGTGTTTTCTGCTACCCTGTCTTCCAAATTACTGATTCAACCTTCTGCTTCATCTAATCTGCTATTAATTCCTTGAAGTGTATCCTTCATTTCAGTATTGTAATCTTTATTTCTGACTGGTTTATGGTTTCTACGTCCTTTTTTAATATTTACTATTTCTTTGTGTGAAGTTCTCACTGAGTTCCTCTATTCTTCCCCGAAGTTCCTTCAATATCCTTATAACCACTGTTTTGAACTCTGTATCCAGTAGATTGCTTGCCTCCTTTTCACTTCTTTCTTTTTCTGTTTTGTTGTTGTTGTTGTTGTTGTTCATTTGGGACATGTTTCATTGTCTCCACATTTTTGGCTGTCTCTCTGTGTTTGTTTTATATATTAGGTAGATTCATTATGTTTCCCAGTTTTGGCTGGGTGGCTTTATGTTGCAGGTGTCTTCTGGGGCTCAGTACCACAGTATTCCTGATCCCTTGAACTAGGTGTTCCAGGAATGTACCTTGTGTCTGTTGTGTGTGCTATCTTGTAGTTGAGCCTTGATTGCTGTTGGCATGCCAGTGAGTTGGGTTGACCCTCAGGTTGACTAGCTGTGAGGACTGTCCTCGACCACAGCATATAAGCTGCTGTGTGGGTTTCTTTCCATGAAGCAGGATTTGTCATAGTTGGGTTCTGTTGCCTACTGAAACCACCTTTTGAGTTTGCCATTTGTGAAGCTAATTAGGTGGTGCTCTGTTGTGATCTAATGCGAGACACCTGGCGTGTTGGTTCTGGGGCCTCGTGGGAGAGACTGAAGTTCAGACCAATATCAGCTTCTCCTTGGTATTGACCTGGAGCCACATTGTATAAGCTACAAAGCTATCTTAGGTTGTTAACCCACTATGCTGTGGGGAATGGGTGTAGGAGAGGCCATTCTGTGAACCAAACGATGGCTGGCTGCCCCCATTAAATGATTTGGGGCCACTCAGCAATAGATATAGGAGTTCCCAAGACCACCTGCAGCCTCCTGGCTGCCTATAATGCATAGCTGCTTAAATGTCCTTATTTAGTATGTGAGATGGGTGGGGTGAGGTTTGAGGAAATAATCAGGGTGGGGTGAGTGGTGTTCTCCAGATGCAGATTCAGATTTGGTGCCAGTGTCAAGTCTGGGGTCACTCATTAAGAGATACAGGGCACTTGAGCCCAGCTACCACCTGCCTTAGGCCTCATATTTGAAAGTTTTTAAGAAACACTGCAGTATGAGCTAAGGCCAACTGCCACTGAAAGAGTCCCTGGTGGTTCAAGGACCCATGCAGGCTGTCAGCCCCTGAAAGAGCCTCTGGCAGTACAGGAAATCATCAGGGTTGGGTGAGTGGTGTTCACCAGTGTATGCATATTCAGATATGGTGACAGTTGAGCCTGGGTCCACTTATCAAAAGGCACATTGCACACAGAGGCCAAGCGCTTCCTTCTGGTGGCCTGTATATCTTTGAAAATTTTTAAGATAGACGAGTATAGGACAAGGCTGGCTGCCTGTGGCTGAAAGGGCTCCTGATAATGCTCTGGCAGAGTCCAGCTGCAAACTCCTGAAAGCTCTATGGTGGTGTGAGAGTTGTGTGGAGTAGGGTCTCAGGCAGTCACCATGGTGGGGAGAATCATGTTCACCAGGTTAATTTGGATTCAGATTTAGTGCCCATCTATACCCACAGGCCCTGTGGGAGGAGGCTCAACACAAGGACAATTGCAACTGTCTCTTTATTTCTCTCCCCAGAGCCACACAATTCAGCCTCTACTCATGCATCTCTTTTGTGACTACCATCACTCTCCCTTCGCTGGAACTCAGGCTGAGTGCCTATAAGTGATGGAATCTATACATGGCCACTTTAAGAGGGCACCTGTGCTTCCAGAAGCCCTCTATCTCAACCAAATTGATGAAATCACTACTGATTTTCACAGCCAGATATTATAAGGGCTCTGCTGCTCTAGGCTCTGGAGCCCAGCATGGGGCTGGGACTCTTTGCTCCTCAGGGGGAACCTCTACAGCCAACATATCCCTCCTTATTGTCAATTGCCACACATGGGTGTGGAACCAGCCTATTTTGCATCTCCACCTCTCCTACCAGTCTCAACGTGCCTTCTTCTTTATATCCGTAGTTATAGGACTTATGTTCAGCTAGTCTTCAGGTGGTTCTCCAGGTTGACTGTTCTATAATTTAGTTGTAATTTTGATGTAGTCATGGGAGGAGGTAAGCACAGCATCTACCTACTCCACTGTCTGGGCCAGAAGCCCCCAGGCTCTACTTATGTTCTCACTGAATTAATAAAATCCTCTGTAGCAATCCAGATGCTTGTCTTTGTGCACCTCACTCTTGATAATGTGCAAATTTTAAGTATTTAAACCTGTCTCTTCAGCTTGTTGGGTTTTTACATTCCATATGGTTTTTACAAAGGAGATATTCTACATTGGAAGTGGCCCAGAAAAGTACCAAGATTAAATTGAAAAAAGTACAAGCCAAATGATTTTCATGCCCTAATTTGAATGCTTAAAAATATGTGGTTCTCTAATTTTTCTAAAAAATTTAGAGTGCTAGCCCAAAATAAGATGAATATTCAGGGGAGGCTGAGATGTACCATATCTTTTTTCTGTATGCCTCTCAGTATCTCCAGTAGAACAAGGTACAACGTAGATATTTAATATGCCCTGTTTATTGATTTAAATTTTAAAAAGCACTCCCTTTCACCAATCCCGTAAAAAGCTTTAACAATACTTTCCTGGATGTTAGTTTTTCACATGGCTTGGGGAAACTTCCTTATTTCTGTGAGAGCTTAGAAACAACTACAGCAAATCCCTTCACCAACAATTTGTACCTCACTACAGAGTTGACACTGGCACACTGCAACCAGGCTCAGTCTTTTCAACAATCCACTCATTCCACCTCCTAAATCAGTGTTGATTCCAGAATCCAGGCTAAAGACTCATAGCAGCAGACTTACTTTTCCAGATGACCACATTTCTCAGTAAATTGAATGAAATAATCTACAGTTCACTCAATTTGCCCATCCCTCTTTTTCTTGGCACTTTTGCCAAAGCCCTGGCATATGGTCATTTGGGGGCTGTGTTGATAATGACTGGATAATTCAGAGGTCTGGGGCATGACTACTATATGGTAACATCAACTCAATAAAGAATGAGAAGTAATGGCTTGTTTTAAAATAAACACATAGAAAAGTAGCTACGAATTGTTCACTAGTATGGTGATTCATAGCTTAAGATTCTGTAGTGCATGAAAAAAATTTTATGATATTGTGCTCAGAAATGTAATTACATTTGGGTAGCTGAAAACACACATGATTTTGAAACCACAGGAAGATATTCAAAAAACATTCCTCAAAACAACTATGAGTACATGCTGAATTGATTAACATTTGGTAATAGCCATTCTTTGAGCTATCCTGGAGAAAGACCTTTATAGGGATGGAAAGGTTGGTATAAGGTTACTCATTGATGCATAAATCTAAGGCAAATGGGACTTCTAATGTATAAAAAAGTAAGTAAGTGGTATAATAAGCAACTATCATATCAATTTTTCAAACATTAATTTCATATATTATGTGATAAAAATTCAGGGAGGAAAACTATTTTAAGGTCAGTATGGAAATTAAATTTCTCCTTGATATGACCTTCAGATGATAACCTAGGTTTATGGAGTAACATCCTTAAACAGACCTCACTGTACATTCACATATATTATCTCATGTAAAATTCTGTGTCTCTGCAGCAGCTTCAGAAATTCATCAAAGAGAATGTCTTGATGTTTCAGTCTGTCAAATGCTACTTCCTGCTGGTATGCAATGGTAGTCAACTCTGCCTACATAAACCTAGATTAGACAATAGACTTCTACACAACACTAAAAACATCAAGGGGATTGGTGGTTGCCAGTGGTTGAGGGGATAGAAGTAGTGCAAAAGACTTTAATGGATAAAGGTTTTTACTCTGGAGTGATTAAAATATTTTTGGAACTAGATGGAGATAGTGTTTGTACAAATAATGGTGAATGTACTAAATGCCACTGTTTACTTTAAAATGGTGTATTTTGTATTATGGAAATTTTATTTTGATAAATTAATTTTTTAAGAAGTCAAAGGAGACAACTACACAGAATCCGAGGAGAGTTATGTAAGTAACCAAGACAAAAGTAGGATTCTGAAGACACTGTATTGGAGATTGGAGTGTTCTGGAATGTGCTAGAATGTTGAGAGACTGGCAGGCACAGAGAGGACCACGCAGGGGAAAAGACTGCAATTTACAAGAGTACCTTTGGGGTATAAATGCATGAAAAAAGGAAATTAAAGAAAACAACAACTAGGAAACAAGAAGGGACTTTGGAAATTGTAATTACCTTCTACTTCACAGCCTAGTAGCTCCATTCTTAGCCCTAGTCCACCATGAGTGGCTCTCTCAGGGTAGATCCTGATGAATCGTGTGGACAGGGGTTGGAAAGTCCGTAGCTCAGGTGTATCATAGTTGCTGTTGCCTTCAAAAGACTGTGAAGTATGAAAACACCAGTTATCACTAAAACCTTTCTTTCAGCAGAAGAGTCTCTCCTCAAATCTCTTAATAGAGCAGAGAAACAGGGACCATTCTACCACTTCATAAATGCCTGACATTCCTTTCATAAATGAGAAAGGAAAAAACAATGACAGCTTCTTGAAGAAGTGACAGGTGTCATTTCTCAGAAACTAGAGTACACACTGAAGCTATACCAGAAGCATATGCTGATATGCCTGGGAGAAGTGACACTTTTACCACTTCCTTGAGGGGGTGGTCAATGACCTAGGACGAGACCTTGCCACTTTTCAGAGTTTATAATAGACACCACATTTTCTTTCTTTTTTTTTTAGAATTTATTTTATTTATTTTTAATTTTGTTACAGATGTTTCTCCTTTTTTACCCCATTGACACCCTCCTCCCCATCCCCACCACCCCGTCCCTGGCTTTGTTGTCCATGTCCATTGGTTATGTGTACATGCATATAAATTCTGTGGTTCATCTCTTCCTCCCCCCCCCCACCCCTCTTCTGAGGGTTAGACACCACATTTTCAATAACTACTCTTGTTACAGTCTCTTAAATAGGTGGGTCCTCCAGAAGAGGGACAAATAAAATTGCTGAATTAGGAGATAGTTAATTTAATGTAGTACGAATGCTATTTACTCAAGAACTCAGGTTACAGCAGTGCCTTAAAATTCTATTTACTTAAGCAATTCTACCACTTGGAGGTATTTGTAGATAAAAGACCTTCTTATCTCAGGAAGTTAACAAGAATCCTGTCTGTTAAGTGATATTCCGGTGCCAGGTTGAATTGTGCCTCTTTGTCAAGCGCATTTCTAACTTGAAGTCACTGTGACATTTTTCAGGAGCTAGGCTACTCATTGCCGGTACTGCTGGATTATTTTATTTTTCTTTTTTACATTGATAAGAAAGTCAAAATCCTTGAGTGGAACAGTAAACTCATGGAGCAATGGCTAGGCTTGTTTTCTTTTTTCAAGACATGGATAAGCCTCCCTATATCCTCTTCTCTCAACACCATTGTTAACCCAGTCCAGAATGGGAGAGGGGGAGAGTTTAGAAAAATCACATGGCCTTATCATTGGGAGTGGCCTTTTACATATGATGTTTACTGGTGAAAGGCATTGTTCTAAGTGCTTAAAATATATTAATTCATTTAATCCTCAAGACAACTCCACAAGGTAGGTTCTATTATTACCCTTGTTTTACAGATGAGCCACAGAGAGGTCAAACATCTTGCCCATGTGTAAGGTAAGTGACAGAGCTAGGATTTAAACCCGGGCAGTCTGAACTGATGCCCTTTACTATCACACTGCTATGATGCCTCTGCCCTTCGAAATAATCTAGTCTAATCCTGGACGAGACTCTAAAACTTTTTTTAAAAAAAGAAATAATCTAGTCTAATCTTGTCATTTCAATAGATGAAAACACTGAGGTCCAGGAAATTGAAGTCTTTGCCTGAGTCCAGACACTTAGTTTCATTAATTTTTTTTGTAATACATTTTATTCTGGGCTACTAAACCTGGTAGATCAGACTAAGTGGATGGCCAGTCCCAGGCCCTGTCATTTAAGAGTGGGAACCATACCCAATAGTTGAATCATAAAGCAACCAAAGAAGCTATCTTTTAGTAGTGGAAACATCATGGCAAAACAGGAGACACATGTAAGAGGAAACAGATTGCATAGGTTGTGACATGGCTTTTCTGAGTTCTAGAAGTAAATTAATCAGTCTTTTCCAACTCAGAAAAGCCTCCAGGAATCTCAAAGTACATTTCTAGTATAGATTTACTTATCTCAATTAAGGTTTACTTATATTATTTTCAAGAATGAATTTCTTATTGGGTGGGGTTCCATATTCTTGATAAATTGCACTTGCTGTCAGTAATTGAGAATCTGACATATATTATTGTTGGGCCCAATTAAGTGTCATCAGTAATACACTCATTTGTGTATTGTAACTTGAGCAAAGAATTAGCACAATGTAAATAAGCTATAAAAGCTATCAGTTATGATCTGGGAAGAATATTAGCCATGAAGGGTCATATAGAACTGGGCTAATTTTACTAGCATGAGATCATTTATGAAAAATCTTTGTGCCCTTTTACTAATCATGTTTCAGAAGAGGGCTTTGAGTATTTAGATTTTCTATCTGCTCCTGAAAAGTCTAGTTAATTCAAAGACTCTGATATATCTTGTCCATCATGCACTATTTGAGGGTAGGAAGGAAGGAGAGGGCATAGCAGATTTTAAATCCATTAAAGTACTGTTTCATTTCACAGAATAGTACTCATTTTGCTGTTACATATAAGGGACTTGGCATCCTAAAGAGGTAAACTTCATTTGTAAGTTTAAATATAGTATGTGTTAAATATCTTTATACAATTTAGAAATATGTACTACTTCTAAATTGAAGGTTTTACTAGTTTCTTTTTTTATTATAAAAATTTTATTTCTGGGAAAGAGCATTTAGGGATCACTGATTAGGCTCTATATAAACAACTTAGAAGCTTTCATGGTTTTAAATACCATAGAAAGATGATAATAATTGATAGAATCATATTTTAGGAATAAAATCAAACACATTCAACCAATCTTGAATGGATTTTTTTGTTGTTAAAATTGAAAACTGTGTTGAATTCTTATGGAATTCTATTCATAACATATTACAAGAGGGTGAGAGCTTTAGACTTGATTGCAGACGCATGGATTGGACAGCACAGGGAAGCACAGGGTGCATCGTATTTGGAGCATACAGTAATTTGTTTCCTTTCTGTCTTAGAACCCTAGGGTTGAAGAACATATCACAACAGTACACACTGCCACGTGACAGCAGCTCCAGGAAGCTGTAGATTCATAGCAATGCAGTGTGATAAAGTCACAAGGCTCACTCCTCTACAGATTGGCTGTTAGGGAGAACTTCAGTTTTCTGTTTATTTTACTTTTTCTTTCATCAAAAGGAGAGGGGGCAGACATAAAAAGAAAAAAAAAAAATGAAATGGACACAGGGAAGAAAATATCTACACACAGATGATAGAAACTCTGGAAATGATTCAGAAATCACAAGTTAATGAGAGGTGAGATGGGAGAGAACTTCTTACATGTCTGACAGCATCATCTCTGTCAGTGGCTAACCCACAGCCAGTGAGGGGCAGAAGTCTCCGAAGAGCCCCAGGTCTGGACAGAGTGGGAGCTGGCTGTACTGTCTGGCTTTTGCTTTCATGCCTGCATTGCCTTTGCTTGAGTCACTATGTTAAGCCACATTCCCACACTCGCTTAAAATGGGAGTAAAGACAATATTCCCTACAATTAGCTAGATTTTTCTTTTCACAAAAGGAGTAGGTCTTGGGCAAAGTGGGGAAGGACCAATTGTTTTGGGTGTGAAAAGTATCATTAGCTGAATATAATTCCCTCACCACATATAAACTGACTGTGGTTTGTTACTTATTTTAGTCTCAAACCAGCTTCTGGGTCACCCAACATATTCCCTTCCTAGTTGGCTTTTTTTTTGCTCAGGAAATTCAAATAAATTCAATAATCAACCTAAGTAAAATGTAATCACTAAAGAACATCTGTTTGGTTAAAAAATATTATACCACATGTTCTGGTGAATGTTAGAATATTTTTATATTAAAGTTCCCTTCCTTTTTCACTGGATCAAGAGCCAGCTACATTTGAAAAGGTTTCAATACAGTATTCAATCCAAGTGTCCATCAATGGATGGACAGATAAACAAAAGGTGGTATGTACATACAATGGAATATTACTAGCCTTAAAAAGGAAGGAAATCCTGACAACAGAGATGAAACTTGAAGGCATTATTCTAGGTGACAAGTATAGGGTGGGGCAAAGGTAGGTTTACAGTTATTCATATAAAAATAATCCAATAATAAATAATAATACAAAAACAAACTCTGTGTTTCACATGCTCACAACTAAACCTCCTTTTGCCCACCCCTGTGTTGTATGATTGCACCTACTGAGGCAGCTAGAGTAGTCAAACTCATAGAGCTGGAAAGTAGAATGGGGTTTTCAGGGACTGGGGGAGATGGGAAATGGGAGGTTACTTAATGGGCACAAACTTTCTGTTTTGAGAGATAGGAAAGTTCTGAAGATTGGTTGCCCAACATTATAAATACACTTAATATTACTGAACTGTATACCAAAAAAGGTTAAGAAGGTAAATTTTATGTTACGTATATTTTACCATAATTGAGAATTTTTTAAAATATACTTAAAGGGGGAAAGATGATGAAAGGGGAAGGGTAGATCAATTAGAATCTGCTGAAAGATTTTAAGTTTCTGCCCAGTTGCTGCCATCAGAACCCTGATCCCCACCTGCATGGCTTCCCTGTCTCCTGTCTGTGTCCAGCTATCCGCCGACCCTAAGGGAGGGAAAGGTGACCAGTAATGCAGTTATTTTCCATGTTTATCTCAGACATCACTTTCTGTACCCTAATCCTTTCTGCCCTAAAATTAGGGATCACCAATCTCAGGGATGAAAGGAAATAAGAAGTCTCACATTCTCAGGAAAATGCTGAAGGTCCTTGAGCTAAGTCAAGGACATGAGGAAGGACTTCCTCCTGGCAGTCCTCTTGCTCCCTGTCCCTGGATCTCACCTTAGCCTTGCGCTTGCTGTCATCCATGATCATTTTCCAGTCTGAGCCATTGTTGCTGTATCCAATCTTGAACTTCCTCATGGAAACCTTGTTCTCCCGGTGCTTTCCCCCCTGAATGATGATGCCTCTCACAATCTTCTCCTCCCCTAGGTCCACTTGGAGCCACTCGTTTATGTATGGATGAGGCGCAGGTGGCAGCACCCAGCCAGAGCGACTGGTTACCAGGCGAATGTTTTCAGGCATCCAGTTCCTGTCTCCTTGATTTGAGGCTGTAATCTGGGAGTCAGAGATAAGTCCAGACACCATGCCCAACATTCCAGAGCAAGGATAATCTAGAGGGTGGAATGAAATAGATCATGTAAAACGATTTTCTAGAAGTCTTTATGCTTAGAAAGAATATAACATACTAAATAAAAACATTTTCTGGACCATGTCTATACATGTTTATTATTTATTTATTTATATATTTTTATCCTCACCTGAGGACTTTTTTTTTTTTTTTTTTTTTTTTTTTTTGCGTTTATCTTCAGATAGAGCGAGAGGGAGAGAGGGAAAAAGAGAGAGAAACATCAATGTGAGAGAGACACATCGACTGTCGGCTGCCACTCACACGACCCCAACTGGGGCTGGACACAAACTGCTACAGAGGTACATGCCCTTAGCGGTAACCAAACCCAGGACTTTCTGCTCCGCTGGCCGATGCTTTAGCAGCTGAGCCAAACTGGCCAGAACTACATGTTTAAATCTCTGGATCATTTGACATTAAACTCCCCTCCTTACACCACATTCCGATAAAGAAAATTTTCAGTAAGAGCACACATTTCCCTCCTTTTTGAGTTTTTCCAAAACAATTAATAACATCATAGATCATTTGGTTTCTTCCACAGCAGCATACATCGCTTCTGAGTATAAGAAGAGTATCAATCATTGATTAATTGATTGGTAGCTTAAAAACAGAATGTTCAACACTTCGATTATTCTTTCAAAATTATTCATCTCAAACAAGGACTTGCACAGAAACAACCTACTTTTCTTTGAAACAACTCAATTCTGTATAATATGGTCAAAAGTTAGCTTAAAAATATAACCATCTTAAGAGGCATGTATCTAATACAATTAAACTATGTCCACGTTATCAACCGAACCTTAAAAATTAATTACTGAGATACTTTCCAGATCATAAACTGCTACACAGTCCAGATCATGTCATTTCTTCTTCACACATTCTGTGCCTACTCACACAGGAATGATGCATGTACTTTCAACCCAGCATGCCAGTTCTTTCACAACATGTCCTTGCAAGGCCTCGTCTTGTTTACCCCTTTAGATAGAGGGAACTGAAATGAAGAACTTCTTCACCAGAGGTAAAGTGAGGATCAGGGTGGGAAGGCTTTCTCTCATTCTGTTCCTTCCTTCCCACTGTCTGAACCACTTAAATCTTGACCTGTTTTCAAATGCAGTGGCATTTATTCTCATCCCTCCTACTGGGGGTAGCTTCCTTTTCAGGAGGTCTTCTCATATATCTATGGCCACATTAAATTCCTTGGATGACTGTTATTTGCATCCCCATATTGTAAGTTCTCTGAGGGCATGAACCAAGCCATATTTAAAATGTTTTCTATAATTCCCTGCACCCTGCTTTAGAAATAGTATTTGCTCAACAAATATTCATTGAATGAATCAACTTATTAACAAAATAAAAGGTGGCTGCCCATTTTCCAAGCACCTTTTCCTGGATGGGATCTGGCAACTAACAATAAATTCAATGGGGATTAAGAAAAGATTTACGAAAACTATTTTACTGAGAGACTATGAAATTATAGTGTTAAAAATAGAAATCACATTTTTGGTCAGTGTGGTCACACCTGCCTAATTCAAAACCAGCTTTTATAAAGAAAATGTTTAGCTGGTAATGAGGACCAGATGTTACCATTTGGAGAAAAACAAAATTAGCTTGAATATTGTAACTGAGAGCAGAACCTTTACCAGAGTAATGTCCTTTGTCTAATGTAGAGCTGGCTAGGACACAGTTTACAACCCACAAACCTAGCAATGCCCAACCCCTATTCTGCCAATGTGTCCGTGGAGCACAGATTGCCATTTGTTCTGTATGTCTGCCTCATCCAAAAAGAACAATAAAGGGGAACCTTGATTGACCTTTGACTGAAAACTATGAGATTCTTTCAGCAATGCTTAGGAGAAAAAAATACATGAACAATTCAAAGTTTAAATGAGATGCTTGGATTTTATTGTTTTTCACAGTAGTAGGCTGGCTCAGATGGACTTCAGCCTGGCTACATTTCAATTCCTTTGGAAATAGTGTTGCCAGATTTAGCAAACAAGCAATCAGACAAAAACAACAAAACAAGAAACAGAATACCAAACTAAATTAGAATTTCAGACAAACAAGGAATGATGTTTTAAATATATCCTAAATATTGCATGGGGCATACTTACACTAAAAAAAATATGTCATTTATCTGCATATGATCTAATTGGACATTTAATATTTTACCTGGTAACCCTGTTTGCAAAGCTTGAAACCAATCTTAGATGGAAAGAAGTTAGTTCTGCGATGGTGGATTGAGGTGGTTGTTTTCACTAACATTATTTTGCAATAAAATCTCTGTACTTTAATGGGAAAAATGAGATATACTGAAGTCAAATTCTCTGTTAACCAATTTTCAAAAAATGAGAAGGTAATAACAACAGTTGATGGAAGAAATTGAATAAGCATAATTAAATCTTCCCTTGACTCAGAAAGTATCTTTGGATGGTGTGGTGCCTGAGATCATCACTGAGAAATTTTGGTTAACATAGGAGGAACACACTAATGTGTGCAAACACTCCAGTTAATACACATCTGGTTAAGAAATACAAGTCAATAGACTGTGTAGTGTGTTTTCATACATTAAGCAGTAACCCTCCAGGATTAATTTTACCAATTTCCATCTTTGCCAAAACAACGAAGTATGCTTTGTCAGTCACCCATAAAGTACAATTTTGTTTATATCTCTATATGGTGACATACAATTGTCTACTCTGCATTTTCTAGGATTACAAATTTCAGAAAAGTATTTTCTGAATACAAAAATTAGGTTAAAGCTTGGGGCTCTGGAGATTTTGGAATTCAGGTGATGCATTCACGTGGTAACTTTTAATTCAGTAGTTTTTAAAAGTCCAGATTGTGTTAGGACCTGCCTTTTCAAGAGGAGAGGATCAAATTTTGAGATCCATCACCTGTTCCTGAGAAGGCATGGATAAAACTTCAATTCATTCATTCACTCATTCATTCAAAAATCAGCACATGAAACACTTATTATGTTCCAGGAATATAAGACACAACAGAAAATCAGTCCAGCAGGGACCCTTCTTCTTCCATCAGTCTCCACTATAAGGAGAAAATGTTTTGCTTCTGGTACCAAGAAGAAAACACTAGAGTTTCTGCTTGCTGGGGCTTATTGTAAGTTCTATTTATTGCATTCCATGCACTGTCTAGTTTACTGGGTACCATTTAGTAAGCACTTACTCTAAACCAGGTATATTATATATATTCTTTCATTGAATCCGTATTATAGCTGATTTAAGGTTAATCTTACTGACCAACAAATGAAGGTCAGGGGGACCAAATGTCTTGCTTATGGTCACACATTCAGTAAGTGCATAGTTCAGAGACAAGCCTTCTGTCAATGTAATCATCATTGTGGCATGCTAGCCTCTCTAGAAACCTCCCTAGATCAATTGTTTGGAGATTGTAGCTATCTTATTAGAGATAAGATATCTAAAATAAAATATGGGTCATGAATAACAGACTAGCCCTGTGAGCCTAAAAGCTTTCTCTCATTTGAAAAAAGAAAAACAGGCTACGTACAATAGTTGTAAAATAGATGCATGTAAAAATATGAGATAATGCTGTTTTAGACATTTATGTTTAAATAACTAGGTCATTTAATCATTTAAAAAATGCAATACATTATCTGCCTCTTTACATGTGAAGACTCATATTCTCATAATGAAGTCTCAGGAAAATCCTTCTGAAAATGAAAATAGAGCATCTGGGTTTAAATAAGTATTTTATTTAACTAGAAGAAAAGCCTGCAAATTCAGAGTTCAGACTAACATGTTTGGAGTCTTTATAAAGTTTACCTCTTTTTTTTGTACAGTGACATGAAATTAGGTTGGAGTAATAAGCCAGAAATTTCCACCTTGACTTCAAATGGCCTTGTTTCTACAAATTTATGGGTACCTCTTAAATTTGTAATGCTCTGAAAATGACCTAGAAGTTTCTCTTGTGTAACTTCTGATCAAAAATAAAGCCAAGGTTATATCTTACTTTTCAAGGTCCTTTCCTCCTCCAAACCCCTCCTACCCAATTCTTGCCTCCAAGGCCTTAAACTTTCTAAGTCTTAGGTCCTAAAACAATTAACATGTGTGTCTCTAGGGTGGAAATAAATAAAAGTGTGGTATTAAATCAGATATCAGTTTTTACTTCCTAAAATGGACTCTACTGTAAACTGTGTTTTTTTGTTTTGTTTTTTCCTACTTCGTTCTTTCCAAATTGGTTATAATTTTATGGAAAATTGCCCAGGTAACTTTTTTCCCCTTCAAATATCAGTATTTTCCTTACTTAAGAATAATTATACTAAAGAAGGTATAAACAAAAACAATAGAGTTGGCCTTCATGGAATGAGAAATTAAATACCATAAATGTGTATACTAATATAATATTAAAAGATAGTTCACAGACTTTTAAAAGTTTTTACTTTGAATTACTTTTGGTGAATCAGTTACTGATTCTGTTTTAAATTTTTAAACTTACACTAAAGGTTACATTGTACTGTTTTTTGTTTGTTTGTTTGTTTGTTTGTTTGTTTTTTAATCCTCACCCAAGGATACTTTTTCATTTATCTTCAGATAGAGTGGGAGGGAGAGAGAAAGAGAGAGAAAAATATTAATGTGAGAGAGACACATCGTCTGGCTGCCTCCTGCAGGACCCTGACCAGGGCCAGGTACGAACCACAACTGAGGTAAGTGCCCTTAACTGAAATCAAACCCGCGAATCTTTGCTCCGTGGGCCGACACTACAACCACTGGGCCAAATCAGCCAGGGCTGTGCTGTTTTTTTAAAAATTGCATTGTATTCATTTAAATGAAATGGAATTCTAATGTGACTGCTATTTCCTTCAGAATGCAGAATGGACAAGTAACAGCAGTACTGATTGCCATAGACATATAGTGAGAATAACAGGCAGGACCGTTCTTCCCCTTCTAGCTCTTTCTTGACCTGGCCAGCTTTTTTAGCTACTTAGTCTCTTAGTATATACCTTCTTCATCTCTCAAATGGGTATAACCCACCTACTTGTAGCAAATTTAATAGACTTTAAAGTCTTATTAATGCCAGAAGAAACAAACTTATAAGTAGAAATATTGCCAAATTGATTTAAAATATCAGTGTACTAATTCAATAAAAGATAGATAGATATTGAGACAACAGCTGTAAGAAAGTTGTCAGGGCAGATAGTGAGTAAAAAGAGAAACTCTTACAATTAAACTCCTTAACTGTAGTTCATGAGGCCACCTCTAGACTTCAAAATTAAAAAGATAAAGCAGATAGTTATTTACTATAAATCTACTAAGCACCTGTCAGTGTGCCCAACACCCAGAAGACAAGATAAAAGGCATGACCTCTGCCTTTATGGAGCGTATGGTCTAATGGAAAGGCACCAGTTCACCGATACCTACCACATGCCAGCCTGTGCTAAGTGCTTTGTATCCACAAGCTCATCTATCATCATCACATCTCTGCATGGTGTACACGATTATGACTGCTTTTCCAGGTGAAATAACTAAGTATTTGAAAGGTAGTAAATTGCCCAAAGAAATAAGCTAGTGAGTACGAGTAGATTTTAAACTCAGATTTGTTTAAATCCAAATCATATGTCCTTAACTACCAAGTGAAAATGACCACATATATACAAAATGACTCTCCCTATATTTAAAAGTTTATATATATCAAAGCCAAGCAATCTTCAAGCTGGGACTTACCTGTTATCTTGCAGCCATATACTTCAAACCTCAGAGATATTCCATTTTCCCAACGCAGAGGTCTGATTCGAACATACCGAGTTATCAGTGGTTTGGGGAAAACTCCAAACACAACATCTGTGGGATTGGTGTTTCCCTGAAAGATCTATATGGAAAAAGAAAGGGTCCTTTATTAATACACTTGAGATTGAAAACAAATCCAAAAATATGTTTTCATAAATGCTTGTAAAATTATTTATAAGTTCAGCATTGTCTATCCAGGTTGAGGTGGCATTATAACTTATTGTGTTATTTTTTTCAAATGATGGCAATCTGGAAGAATCGTGTCTCTTATAGAATGTTGTCCTAACCATCCATTCAATTTTCAGAGTGTCTAGAGCTTCCAAAAGCACTGTTACAAGGATCACATTTGTTAAAGAACACACATTATTATATTACAAAGCAGGCAATTATTAACTTTATCATACAAACCTACAAAATACTGTGAACATTTGTTGGGAACTTTCACTGTTTTACTTTCCCAGGAACATCCAAAAGTTCTGCTTTTTAAAAAATGCAATGTGGGGTCTGGCTTTTTGAAAATTCTAGGTTGTGTTCTCAGCTATAGCAGAAGGCCGAGTGGTTTTCTCCCTTTTAACTCTATTTCTTTTTAATTTTATTTATTTTTTTAAACTTATCTTTATTGTTGAATGTATTACAGATGTTCCTCATTTTCCCCCACTAACCCCTCCTCACAACTCCTGCACCCCCCTTCTGCCTTTCCCCACACTGTTGTCTGTGTCCATTGGTTTTGCATATATGCATATAAGTTCTTTGATTTATTTCTTCCCACCTTCCCAACCTCCCTTCCCTTTGAGGTTTGTTAGTCTAACAACCAATCTGTACTTCTTAATCGCTTCACCTCTTTCACCCATTCCTCCAACCGCCCTCTCATCTGGCAACCAACAAAATGTTTGCTGTATCTATGAGAATGATTCTGTTCTGCTTGTTCATTTTGTTTTTAGATTCAATTGTCGATAGCTATGTATTCATTGCCATTTTGTTTGTTCATATTTTTTATCTTTTTCTTCGAGAAGACCCTTCAACATTTCATATAATAATGGTTTGGTGGTGATGAACTCCTTTAGCTTTTCCTTTATATGGCCATTGATTCTAAATGACAGCTTTGCAGAATAGAGTAATCTTGGTTGTAGGTTCTTGCTTTTCATCATTCTGAATATTTCTTGCCAATCCCTTCTGGCCTGCAAAGTTTCTTTCGAAAAATCAGCTGACAGCCTCATGGGAACTCCCTTGTAGTAACTAATTGCTTTTCTCTTGCTGCTTTTAAGATTCTCTCTTTGTCTTGAAACTTTTGCATTTTGATGATGATGTGCCTTGGTGTGGGACTCTTGGGATTCATCTTGTTTGGGACTCTCTGTGCTTCCTGGACTTGTATGTCTGTTTCCTTCACCAAGTTAGGGAAGTTCTCTGCCATTATTGTTTCAAATAGGTTTTTGATTTCTTGTTCTCTCTCTTCTCCTTCTGGCACCCCCAAGGTGCGAATGTTGGCATGCTTGAAGTTGTCCCAGAGGCTCCTTACACTATTCTCATTTTTTGGGATTCTCTTTTCTTTTTGCTGTTCTGATTGGGTGTTTTTTTGCTTCCTTGTATTCTCAATCGATGATTTGCTTCTTGGCTTTACCTACTCTACTATTGAATCTGTGTAAATTATTCTTTATTTCAGTTAGTGCCTCCTTCATTTCTAACTGTGCATCCTTCATTTATGACTGTTCCTTTTTTATGTTTCAGAGGCCATCACTAGGTTCACTGAGGTTCTCACTAAGTTCATTGAGCATCCTTATAAGCAGTGTTTTGAACTCAGCACCTGTTAGGTTGCTTATCTTCATTTTGCTTAGTTCTTTCCCTGGGGTTTTGTTCTGTTCTTTTATTTGGCACCTGTTTCTTTGTCTCCTCATTTTGGCTGCCTCCCTGTGTTTGTTTCTATGTATTACTTAATGAGAGGTGTGGGGCTAGCTGAGGCCAGATGCTGCTTGTTTAAAAGAATTTAGGAAAACCTGAAGCAGGATCCAAGACAGGCCAATCCTATAATTAACCAACTGGCACCAGCTTGGGTGGGCCTGAAAGTTGGGTGGGGCAGGGCCTCAGAAAATCACCAGGATGGGGCAACCAGTATGAGCCAGGTTGCTGGAGTCCCAGATATGGCAGATGTCTGCTGCCCCAGGGAAGGTCTCACCAAAGGAACAAAGCCTCTGATAACAAGATCTGTCCAGGAGAAAGCCCCTTCTCCAGCCCTCGCTCCAATGTCCCACAGCTCAGTTCTTTTCTGTATGTCTCTGGCGCCCCTCAAGCTGCTTCTCCTCTGAGCTTAGAGGGAGCAAGTCCAAGTAAGTCCGTGCATGGGCCCTTTAAGAGGAGCTGCCTGGGACTCCAACTGCCTCAGCCTCCCTGAGCCTCAGTTTCCACTGGTTTTTCCAGCCAGAAGTTATGGGGACTTCTTTTCCTGGCACTGGAACCCTAAGCAGGGCATCTGGTGTGGGACAGGAACCCCCAGTCCTCGGGGAGGACCTTCCCAGCCAAGGTGTCCTCCTGATTTTTATCCACCACATGTGGGTGTGGGGCCAGCCCGTCTGCCTCCACCCCTCCTACCAGTCTCGATGTGGCTGTTTCTTTAATTCCGTAGTTATAGGACTTCCATTCAGCTTGATTTCAGGTAGCGTTGAATGATGATTGTTCTGTAGTTTAGTTGTAACTTTGATGTTGTTATGTGAGGAGGCAATACCACATTTACCTACGCTACCATCTTGACTGGAAGTCTCAACTCTATTTCTTGATAGAAGATCTTTTCCCTCGCATTCATTAATGACCTTAATCTCTTTTGGTTATTGGAAAAATTATGTTTTAGTGGTCAAAATCAAAACTGAGTTATAAATAATATATAATTAGAAGCCAGTTTTTCCAGGGCTTCTGCTTCTAGTTTTAAAAAGAGTCATTTCATTCTAAGAGGGATAAGGCATGTAACTGCAGGTATAAGGATGGTTAGTCACAAACCCATTTCCCACAAGCATTTGACGGGGCCAGGGGCCTCAGCCTGGTGCCACAGCCACGTTCTCTAGCTTGACGTCTGAGCAGTGGGCTGTTTGCCATCATGGGACATTCTGGCAGCAGACCTGCCTCAGGTGAAACTAAAAGCTTCTACTTTCCTGGACTTTACTTCAGCCTGGATTGGGGACGACCCAGATGAAAGTAACATGTCTCAGTGACATGCTGTGGGTGATGAGCACTCTGGTTCTCACATAGCCAGGCCAGACTACTCTTCTCGGGCTGCATAACTAGAGTCTACTGGGCTCATCAGAGGCATGGGATTCCTTTCTACCTGCCCTGGTAGGTTTGAAGAAGAGAACCATAGTTTCCCAAGGTTTGCTCTTCCCCTGGGAGAAAGGGCTTGTAAAAGTCAAGGTCGTGTTTTTACTCCATTTAGCTTAAGTGGCCTTCTCAATTGAATGGGGGTCACATGCTTTACAAAGTCGGCTGTTAGCCTGATCCCTCTCCAGAGACAATTTAACATCATAACTTATCCTAGCCTGTGATGGGCTTCAGATGCCTGTCCTACTTCAGCTTCTCTCTCTGGGAAACAGTCTATGTGAGAGCATTTTTATGTAACAAAGAATAATGGGTTAATGCCAGAAAGACCAGAGTACCCAACTATGGTGCTTAAAGGGTCAACAAGTCCACTTCACGAAGAGCCCAGCAGTCTGTTAAGAGCACTGTGTACACCAACATTCACACTGAGGGAATTTTATTTTGTTGAAAACTACTTAAGGACATGCATTCCATTTAACACGAAGAGGACTGCTGGGGTTGTGATTGGTCCCAGGCTGTTTTTGCTGAGGTGCAGCCAACCCTCCCTGAAGAAAGTAGGAAAGAGGTTAGAGGGCAGTGGCTGAAAGATCTCAACATACAGAGAAAGGCAGGTGGCCAACAGGAACTACACTCCAGGTGGATGCTTGGATTTCATTAGGTTTAATAAAAGTGATTAGATAGATGTTAGGTCTTTGTCTTTGCTGAATCTTTACTCTTTCTGCCTCCCCCCTAGAAGCTCTTCTGTGGGCCAGGCTGTTCTTGATAGTGGCCACCTAGAGAGAGCTGCGTGCATTGCTAGACACTCCCTGAGAATCTGCGTGTGCTTCCTGACAGCCCTTCTGAGCCATGTGAGCACCTGACGGACAGTGCCTGTGGAGAGGGTCTTGAAGAAGTAGCAGTCATTTTTCTAAAGAAATGGCCTGAAGGTCTGAGGTTAGTTCTCCCCATTCTCTCTGGTTTCTCTTGTCCTTGGCACTAGCATGCATCTTCCCCAATTTTTTTGTTTCAAATTAAAGCATGTCTTTTAAAAACTACTCCAAAAGAAGAATAAGCCATAAGTCATGAAACCCAGGGTCAAATTTATTGCTTAACCACCACGAATGTTGACTGAAGGTTTTTTCCCCAGATGGAGGATTGGTTCCATCACCTCACAGGCTAGACAGTGGCCTTGAACTTGCCTGTTCACAGACCATTCCTCCCACAGAGCAGATGCACACCTATACCCATTTCAATTTTGCCTCCCCTAAATAAGAGTGAGAAATTTGCACTTGGTCAAAGGGAATTAAGAGTTCTCTCACTTCATACTGAGGAGGCTTTTCTAGGTTCCAGAGCCAGGAGGAAGTCAAGGCCATGAATGCTCCATAGAGAGACAAGGACATGTAAACTGACCTCTTCTGAAACCCAGGATTTCAAGTTACTATACCTGGATCTTTGCTATTATCCTCATCAATTCTCTACATGTTACCAAGCCTCTGGCTCAAGCTATTAATTTTGGGGAAACAATGAGTATGAGTTCTCAGAAATCTTTTGATTACTAAATAAGAGCAAACGTAACTTTATATGAACAGGCAGGCTGAGAAAGAACACCACAGTTCCCAATGATTTAGGTGGAGCTCCCAGGGACAGGGCATGGGCGTGTGCCTCCTCGGTTCAAGCAGTAAGGAGGTGGTATGTATGGGGGTCTAAGGGAACATGATGGACTATCTTACTTCTGTTTACAGTGTATTCTCACAGAAGCAACCAAACACACTTGAAATCAGTTTGTGAGCTACAGAGGGTGGATGAAATGGACTTTTCTAAAACCAGCCTGTTACAGAGAAGAAGAAGAAATACATGAAAGAGAATGGAGAAACACAGGAAAAAATAAAACAACTCCTAAAATTCTAAGAGGACAGTATGCATCCTATTCATAGTCCTTGTCCCCATGAAATGTATAAAGTGATTCTTGAGTCTGACACTTAATTTGGCTGTTATTAACTTTTCCTGGACACATCCATATCCAAGATCTAGGAACATGAGACCCCTTGGTTAGCTTTAAACCTCTAATTACACTTTTAATTTTAAATCAGTTCAGAAATGAAGCAGGCCAGACAGAAAGCTCCCAAACGAACAAGTAAAATTGATCATCCATTTCAAAGACTGAATTGGTAGAAGGGGTGTCAGCCAAACTTACAACAGGCTTGTTTCCTTCTTTTATGGAGATCCAGTCTTCCCCATTGGAGCTAATGTCTATCTTGTAAGTATTGACGTAGTATTTCTTCTTGGTTTCCTTTGAAATGGCTCCCTGTGTCCCAACAGCAGTGACAAAACGCAGAAGACCCAAGTCCACCTGCAAGACAATACACACGTGGTCAGCTGTCCATCCCTGCACTGATAGCACCTGGAGAATCTTTCCCTGTGGACTTCGCGGTATAATTCCCACCCACCTGGGCTCAATAGATTCTAATTCCATCTGGCAGCAACAACCCTAATTCCCCATCACATTCCTCTAACAAAAGGCACAGATAGAGAAGACAGCAGTTGTCCTGGGTTGGCAATTGCCAGGAAAAGACCTTTCTCACTGCTGCAACCATGACTGCTTAATTCCTGATGCAGAGAAAACTGGGTTTAATATCATGTTGCTGTATTTTTTGAAATTAAAAATCCTTTCCAAACAGCACATCAATATATGCCTTTTACAAATAGAAAATCAAGATAAATACCTATATTGGATAGTAAAGAGGCTTGGACTAGAATTCAGATCTAACATGGCCCTATTTCCCATCACTGTTTAGCATACTACCTCCTTCCAAATAGAATGTAGACCAAAACAATACTGACTGTGAAAGCACTGTGAGTATTGTGCTTTGGTAAATGGGCCCTAGATTTGTAATCTGAAATGAATTAAAGAGGAAGAGGGCAAAGTAAGGATTTTTGTTTCATAAATTAGAAGTTCAGAAAAACAACAAAAATTTTTAGTATAAATATGTCCTATGCAATGATTGGGACATACTACAACTGAGTCATGGCTTACTTGAAATACAAATATTTAACTGGGTATTTTATATGTTATCTGGCAACCTTAAATCTAACTCAATTCTAGACAAATAATCAGATGATTTTAAGTTGCTGCAAAAATTCTCCGATTTCCTAATGTTGCAATCTAAAAGTTAATGGGTACTCTGGACGTGGCTGCACTAAATAGTTTCAACTGTTTTCAAATGCTCTCAGAACATTTAGTGTTTTACTCACTATCCATTGAGTCATGCCCAATGCTACATCCACTTTCAAGCTAAAGGGTCCTTAAAATCTTGATGTCCAAGGGAGCATGAAGCGGAACTATTTAAATAAATTCTTCCTGTCAAACTTACAAATGGCTCTTCAGTATGGAAATTATTAAATTTCCAAGAGTGCATATTCAGTTTCGGCTGACTTGAAATAACTCTAGACCTTGATTCCCTGGCTGTCTTATTCCTCTTTTCAAATTTTGTTTTTAGGGTAAAATTTAGTTACCAGGTAGGAAAGAAGTTAACTGGTGGTTAACTAGAAGAATCCTAGGCACTAGTAACAACTGACTTCAAGGAAGTAGCAATTGATTGGAATTTAGGTACTCAACACAGGAAGCATCCAAGGTCTCAGATAGAAAGGCCATAAAAGCATATGCATGAATCTCTCATAAAAAAAGAGAATAAGTTTTTTTTTTCTTTTTTAATGACAATGAAATGCATTAGCAACCTCCCCTTGTAATTGCATAGAGTTTCCTGCTGTGCTATAAAACTCTGCAGATTCTCTTACTTACCACACTGGGATACTTAACATTTCATTTAATTTTTCTTCCTAACATTACTGCCACTGAGGTTAGTATGGATGAATGACAATCTTACAAAATGATTAGAGCTGGGAATCATTGCAATTAGAATTGGAAGGTACCCAGAACTCTAACAAGACACAACCTCCCCAGCATTATGAGAATGCTCACTGGCAATGCTGGAGAAGTTCTTTTAAGTATTTTCTCCCTCTGTCTCTGTGGTGAATGCCCTATCAGAGACCTTCCCGTACCTGATGTTTGGAAGGAGACACATAGCCTTCCGACTCAGAAGCACCACTGCTCACACTGCTGGTGTCTGTGTCAAGAGACTCAGAAGTATGTCATGCCTGTGTGTATACCTTTCTCATGGGAGAAGCCCATTCAGTGGATAATGACATTGTCTTTGATCTATGTTATTAGTCTCACTGCAGCATCTATCTCCCAGACCCATTAAAGTATTTGTTATTCCTAACACAAAAGAAGCCTTTTCTGCCTGCATACATTGATGTGTAAAGTTCTCTTGACTTAACCATATCCTCTTTTTTTAAACTATGAGTGACTTTTTTTCTTTCTGGTCTAGTAGGCAGAGTAAGTCACTTGTCACCCTAGGATATTAAGTGAGGATCTCATGTCTCCAGTACTAAATCTATCCTGTTGTGTTTTTGTTCTACCTTCATCCAGACTTTTATGATTTCTTTTAGGAAGTATCTGCGTTTCTATATACAAAAGTAATAGATGCCTATTGAAAATTCATGATGCAGAAAAGGTTAGAGAAAAAAATAAAATCTCCATAAGACCACCATTAGGAAATAACCACTGATAACAGCCTTCCAGAGTTTTTTTCTTATGCTAAATGTATGTGAGTATTGTGTATATGTTTTGTTATTATAAAAATGTGGTCATATTATCTCCATGTTTGATAAGCTTCCTTTGTTTAATTCTTTGTGTATATTTGCAAGACAAGATATTTTTCTACATAAGCTTTATGGTATTACATGGTAAGGTTGCAGCATAATCTATTTAATCAGCATGCTACCTGTGAACAGTTACTCAACTTGATTGGCATTCAGTCAGTGGACACAATACTGCTCATCTGCTAAGTTCTGCATTAAGTGGTGAATATATCAAGAGCATTAAGAATGTGGGAAGCACAGACACATGATTACAGAATGGGGCAATGTGCATAAAGTGTGATGCAGCACAGAGGAAGGAATATGCCTTTTGCCAGAGAATTGGAGCTAGGGGAGCTAGAGACATTTCACAGCTGACTTCGATGTCTATTATACGAAGGATACACAGGAGAAGCTTGCAAGTGGGCACAAAGGAAAAAAGTGTTCCTGGAAGAAGGAGGAGCAGGAAATGCAGAGACAAGGAGAAGGAAATGAGTGAATTAAATGACAGACACTAAACAACATACCCTATTTCCCTCACCTCCATAGACATTTGTAAAGAAATGTATTGATCTCTGAAGATTATTGCTCTGTGGTCATTTAAAAGCCAAAATAATCAGATGTCATGAAAATCATTCACTATCAGCCATGGTCATCCTCTTGGTGGTTTACCTTTCTGAATTATGATGAACTCTCAGCAACCTCACACAAGATTGATCACTCTAGAAAGGTAGCTGGAGGGACAAAGATACAACCCAAAGCAGTCCTAAATAATGCCACCCCTCTGGGTTCTTGGGTTCATTGTCCTAACTATACTCCTTTCTTTTCATAAAAATCCAGACACACAATAACCATAATTAAATAACCTGCTTTCCTTAAAGCCAATCAGCTATGGTCCAATCACTATTTTCTTATTTTGAAAGAATATCATTATTTCACAGCTGTGTATTTTTAATTAGAAGATGGAAATGATTTCACATCTGAGTTTACTGTACTTCTGTTTAACACTGAGGGTGATGGTGAGGGGATATGATGATGGGAGTGGGGTATGCACAGAGCTGAACATCAAATGCATTCATTGAAATTGTTGAATGTGTCACTCCCTGTGTGTGACATAAGCATCTGGTACGTATCTGATGGCATATAAATTATTTTACAGAAATTCATCAAAATCCTTTTGAGTTCTAGTGGCCATACTTTGAGTTAGCTTATGTAGCACCATAAGCAGAAGTGACCCAATATGACATCCTGTTTCTAATATAAATATAAATATAAAATTTCAATATTGCTGATAGAATGTCTACCCACATCTTACTTCCACTGTGCTCCACACACAAATAGGAGACATTGCTAGACAATAGACACAGAAGGGAAAGGCTCAACTTTTATTTGGGTGGGGGAGAGGTGCACTAATAGAAGAAATAAACAGCTGTCCACACCCACCTCTGGGGGGCAGGAGATGGTGTCCCAGCAACTTCTTGGGGAGAGAGAGGCGCCTGAAGATGTGGATTCTAATCATGATTCTGATGCACTCTTTGTTAAAAGATGTCTACAGGTATAATCCACATGTGCTTTATGGCCACGGCATTGTCTTACTAATGACAGGAAACACATTCCCCAGATAAAGAGAAACCAGGAGAGGCACACATTTTACTGGGAACCACTTGAGGACAAAGAACTCGTTCAGCATTGTGCAGTAAATCACGTAGTAAACCTTTGCAAACTGTTGGTGAAACACCAGCATGCAGTCTCTGAGCCATGAAACAAATTTCGTTACTTCCTATAATAATACATAACCAGCTATTGGTAATGTCATAAAGTAGAAAACCTCATTTCTCAAATGAAAATCTGTCTTGCTCAATAAAATACTGCCCATTGAGCTAGATTGGCAAGGGAGCATTTAACAACTTTTAACATTCCCAAGGCAGGTCAATGCAAAAGCCTGAAAAAATAAAGAACAAAGAATTGAAGTCTGATTAAAAACAGGAAAAACATTTTTCGGTAGGGGTGTGTGTGTCAGATTTTTTTTTTTAGAGCACCTCTGATGACTCAAAGAGCTGTTAATTCATCGCTAGACGCTACAAGCTAAAGAAAATATTTTTGAGCAATTGTCTCATTTCCTTAGATAACACAAGGGCAGAGCCTGAGCATTTCAACATAAACGCTGTTCTAGGATTTATGGGCTTAATTCACAGAACCTGACCATTATGTTACTTAGATCTTGAACTTCTTGTTCAATTTTAGTTTTCATTTACAGTTTACTTTCAATATTATGTTATATTGGTTTCCATCTTGAACTTTTTATAGTTACCAATCAAAATATACCCACTTTATACTCAGTAATGTAATTCTCTATCTTTTGATGTATTTTTTCACTATTATTGTATTACATAGAAAAACACTGATGGCTAAAATTACTTTTATTAATAGAAAGTTCATGGAGTAACACCTCATGTCGGCCATTTTATTAAGGGCTGAATTTACATACACTTTCTCTTTCAATTCTCACAACAATCATACAAGGAAGATTTTATGGACAAGCAACTGAGGAAGAAAGTGATGTGTGTACTTCACTGAGTCACACAGCTTATCAGGACTTAACTCCAGATCAGATTTGTGGCCTATGTATGAATCTCTAAAACCTATGCTATCCCGCAATCCATATTGTAAAAGTGATACTTATAGAAAAATAATTTAGAAGTTCTTAGTAATCAATAGTTAAATCTTATAGTTATCCTTTTGGAAAATATTTTGCATAATTATAGATAATATGAAACCATTTATGATTACTTTGGGTATTTTTTGAAATTGTTTTTTTTTTTTTGAGAGAGAGTAAGGGAGAGATAGAAACATCTATGTGAAAGAGAAACATCAATGAGCTGCCTCCTGCATGCACCCCACTGGGGATCGAGCCTGCAACCCAGGCATGTGCCCTGACTGGGAACTGAACTGGGATCTCTCAGTCCATGGGACCAAGCTCAATCCACTGAGCAACACCAGCCGGACTGGCTACTTGTTTTAAATTTACACTGGCTGCTGAAAATAAAAAAATTTCAAATGATTCAGTTATGCTGTAGAAAAACAAGATAGTAGTAATGAAGCATTTTTAGCAAAAGAGAGAAAGGAAACATTTACAGTGCTGATAAATAATTAAAATATTCAAGTACAAGAAAAGTGCAATGTAGAAAGAACCTCACTTATTTTCTAGTCATTTGCCTGATTTAATAATTTTTTCCATAGTTCATTTAAAGAAAAGCATTCTCCTGGGTGGAAACAAACTCCTGGTTGCAACAAAACCTATGCTGAGAGTAAAACCATCCCAAGTGAATGAACAGATGAGTTTTTCCATCAGAAGACGTGAGCCAATGAGCTAGAACAACATTAGATGAGGCTGTAACAAATGCAGTGGAAACGCTGGCTCCCCTGACTGCCACTGTACTTAGAGCAAAAGAACCACAAAGAAAAAGGTAAAAAAGAAAAATGAAGTTCCCAAACAAGGGCTGACCTTTGTCTTTTTGGCTGATAAAGGGAGATAATGTTTGTGTGGACTTCACTGTGTCTGGATGCATGGCACATTCTCTCACTTTCATCTTAATTTTTTTGCATATCAGAAGCAACTAATTAAAAAAGAAATGTTTAATTCTGATCTGTTCTTTGAACTGGAGTTCCATCTGGTTCTGTTTGAATAGCAAAATCTGCTGTAGTTGTTAAAATTGGCAAGCAGCATTGGCAGAAAAAAACAAAAGGGACTCCTATGTAGCAGGTTAATACTATAGCATTTCAACGAGAGACATTTCCAGAACCCAAGCTACTCAAATCACTCCAATATGGAAACCATAAAGATCAAATGTGAAGGAGACACTGCTCTAGGGTGGGGACACCACCTCTGGTCTCCATTTGCTCTGTGTGACAGAGAATTAGGCTTGAGAACAGTGCACGGGGCTGTAACACCCCCTGAAAGTGTTCAGCTTAATTTATTAAACATATTTAAGACAAATATGAGCAGAGTGTCTTCACATATTCTATGCAAAAAAAAAAAAACAAGGGTTTTCTAGATCAGATATAATGGTGTTCAGAAAAATTAGATAAATATTTCATTTCGCCCTAGCCGGTTTAGCTCAGCGGTTAGAGCGTTGGCCTGCAGTCCAGAGAGACCCGGGTTCAGTTCCCGCTAAGGGCACGTACCTCGGTTGCAGTTTGTCCCTGGCCCTGGTTGGGTTGTGCGGGTGGCAACCACTTGATGTGTCTCTTTCACGTCGATGCTTCTCTCTCTCTCTCCCTCCTACTCTATCTGAACAAAATATGGAAAAATGTCCTCCGGTGAGGATTAAAAATACATATATATATTTCATTTCAATTCTTCTCTTATAAAAAAACTTGTAAAATCTGGACATTGGGACATACTAGATTCTTATGACAGACAAAAGGGGAGAAAATGAAATCATATTAGGATTCTGTAGAGTCTAGCATACAGGTAATCAGTATCTAAGGCAATTTAAACTACTAAGTAGAGTTAAAGGGAAAGGCTGATTAAATCCCTGTGCTTTAGAAGAGATTGTTTTACATTTTTTAGGACATTCAGCAAACTGTGAATTCATTTCTGCTTTACAATGAAGTGTTTTGCTTTAATACCATATTAAGGTGCAGATGGGTGCCTCAGAAACCTTTAATAGCTCAGTCAAGAAGATGACATTGAAATGGCCCCCTGTTCCAACTAGAGTACTCAGGAGCTATTGCTGGGCAGTAAAAGACTCAGGGACTTAATACTTTTGATTAACATTCTTTGAATTCTTATTTTTAAATTGCATTAAATTTAAAAGCTAAGCCTAATCCTTTGATCTAGAGAGAGAACAAGTACTCAGAACAGATCAAATGTAATCCCTAGAAACTTGGTTAAGAATTTAACTTAAAACTCTGTAGTAAATATTGTTAATTGGAACTTCTTAAGAGAGAAAAATAAGTATGCTATAGTTTAAAACAAAATTGTAACAGCCTCAATATAATGGATCTCCTCATCAAATGCCTCATAGGAGAGTCTTAGCATGTGCTCTTGTGAGATGGGTTTTTCAACAAAGACTTAGTGAGCTTCTCCTACATGGAGGGCATAGGCTGTCCTGCCATAATTCTTAGTTCCATCCATTACTCGTTTATGTGCAATACTCATGAAAACTAGAAAAGTATCTCCTAGTCAAGGACCTAAAGCCTAGGAATTGCATGAGTATGTAGGCATGTGCAAACTGACCAGTCAAGTGATAGTGTCCCAGTTGACTGTAGGAATGTCATTCCAGACATCCTGTAAAAGCAAGCAGATTGCATATACAGATCTCTAGTTCCTGACGTATGTCTCTGCCAAAATAAAGAGGGTCCAGTAATAGAAGAAAGGATAAAGGATGGTGTGGATTAGAACTACTTTAAACTTAATAGCAGAATGTATTATCTCTGCATATAATTTCAGTAGGACAGGATTATGTAGAAAACACATTAATTATTATTGTTGTTATTAAAAACATTTGGGGCAAACAGTAAATTAATAAACTGAGTCAGGGTGCATTCTCATACAGATATGCCTTAAAGTCCAAATGTTGCTTCACAAATTGTAGATGCTTATATGGAGAGTGTGAAATTAAAGTAAACTGGAGGATGATAAGTGTTTGGATAAAAACACTGAATCCAATAAATTCAACACACATTTACTGTATGCCAGCATCCGGAAGCAAGTAGGTCTATGTGGAAATAATGATAATCTAAGACTGAAAGTAAAAAACGCCACCATGCCAAAAAACAAAAGGGATCCAAATGGGAAAGGAGGAAGTAAAACTGTCATTATTCACAGATGACATGATATTATATGTAGAAAACCCCAAAGACTCCATCAAAAATTTACTAGACTTAATAAATAAATTTGGCAAAGTAGAAGGATACAAAATTAATGTCAAAACATCGACAGCAATCTTATACACCAATGATGAACTCACAGAAAGAGAAACTGAAAAAACAATCCTATTTGCCAATGCGGCAAAAAAAATTAAGATACCTGGGAATAAACTTAACCAAAGAAGTAAAGGACCTATTTGCAGAAAACTACAGGTCATTGAAAAAAGAAACAGAGGAAGATATAAAAAAGTGGAAGCACATACCTTGTTCATGGATTGGAAGAATCAACATCATTAAAATGTCCATATTACCCAAAGCAATCTATGGATTCAATGCAATCCCCATTAAAATACCAATGACATACTTCACAAAACTAGAACAAATACTTCAAAAGTTCATATGGAACCAAAAAAGACCTCGAATAGCCACAGAAATCTTGAAAGAGAAGAACAAGGTTGGAGGGATCACATTACCAGATTTCAGGTTACACTACAAAGCCACTATAATCAAAACAGCCTGGTACTGGCACAAGAACAGGCATATAGACCGGTGGAACAGAATAGAGAACCCGGAAATGGACCCAAGGCAATATGCTCAATTAATATTTGACAAAGGTGGCAAGAGCATACAGTGGAGTAAAGACAGCCTCTTTGATAAATGGTGTTGGGAAAATTGGACAGCTACATGCAAAAAAATGAAACTAGACCATCAACTTATACCATACACAAGTATAAACTCAAAATAGATAAAAGACTTAAATGTGACTAGTGAATCCATAAAAATCCTAGAAGAAAATGTAGGCAACAAAATTTCAGACATCATATGCAGGAGAATTTTTACTGATACATCACCTAAGGCAACAGAAACAAAGGAGAAAATGAACACATGGGACTACATCAAACTCAAAAGCTTCTGTACAGCAAAAGATACAATCATCAAAATGGAAAGGCAACCCACTGTATGGGAGAGCATAATTGCCAATGATATATCAGATAAGGGGTTAATCTCCAATATATGTAGAGTGCTCATTCAACTGAACAAAAGGCAGACAAAGAACCCAATTAAAAAATGGGCAGAGGAGCTGAATAGACACCTCTCCAAACAGGACATACAAATGGCCAAGAGACATATGAAGAAATGCTCAACATCACTAATCATCAGAGAGATGCAAATTAAAACAAAAATGAGGTATCACTTCACACCTGTCAGAATGGCTGCCATCAACAAATCATCAAACAACAAGTGATGGCGAGGGTGTGGAGAAAAGAAGACTCTAGTACACTGGTAGTGGGAATACAAACTGGTGCAGCCACTATGGAAAACAATATGGTGTTACCTCAAAAAATTAAAAATTGAACTTCCATTTGACCCAGTGATCCCACTTCTAGGAATATACCCTAAGAAGCCTGAAACACCAATCAGAAAGAATATATGTACCCCCATGTTTGTAGCAGTACTATTTACAATAGCTGAGATCTGGAAACCGCCCAAGTGTCCATCAGTAGATGAACATATAAAAAAGCTGTAGTACATATACACAATGGAGTACTGTGCAGCTGTAAGAAAGAAAGATCTCTTATCCTTTGAGAAGACATGGAGGGACGTGCAAAGTATTATCCTAAGTGAAAGAAGCCAAACAGAGAAAGACAAGTATCATATGATTGCACTTATTTGTGGAATATAATGAACATAACAGTCTGAGGAATGGGATAGTCCCAGAGACGTGGAAGTGGGGTACAGACTGACAATCCCCAGGAGAGAGGGTGGTGGGGGAGAGATAAACCACAGAACTTATATGTATGTATGCATGAACAGTGGACATGGACAACAAAGCTGGGGACAGGGCAGGGAGGGGGCAATCAGTGGGGGGAAAAGGAGAAACATCTGTAACAAAAATAAATTAATTAATTTTTAAAAATGGAGTACTATGCAGCTGTAAGAAAGAAAGATCTCTTATCCTTTGAGACTACATGGAGGGACCTGGAAAGTATTATCCTAAGTGAAAAAAGCCAAGCAGAGAAAGACAAATATCATATGCTCTCACCTATTTGTAGAATATAAAGAACATAACAGTCTGAGGAATGGCATAGTCCCAGAGACGTGGAAGTGAGGTACAGACTGACAATCCCCTGAAGAGGGGGTGGGGGGAGATAAACCACAGAACTCATATGCATGTATGTATAAACAATAGACATGGACGACAAAGGTGGGGACAGGATGAGGAGGGAGGGGAAGGGGGTAATCAGTGGCGGAAACAGGAGAAACATCTGTAACAAAAATAAATAAATTAATTAAAAAACAAAAAAATCCTGCCACCATGCCGATCTACGAGGCACTGCGGGATTCAGAAGAAGAAACAATCACTTGTGGAAGGGAAAGAAGGGGCTTTACAGAAGAGAGGTCATTTGAATCATTCAAATTGGACTCCCTAGGACAAGATAAGACTGGGGAAGGGACTAAGGTTGATGAGCTAAAGGCAGAAGAAACAGGAAAAAAACTCATTCAAATACCTACATTTCAAAATAACTGAGATGATAAATTCTTCTCTTCTATCTAATATCTCCTGGTAAAAGTCCTTTAGAGAGCAAGGGTACGTATCCTCTGCACCCCCACTCCCAACACACGTCATCCTGTGTGTGGGTCTTTTTTGTTGTTGTTCAGATAGAATGAGAGGGAGAGAGAGGAAGAGAAGAGAGAGAAACATCGATGTGAAAGGGACACATTGAGTGGCTGCCACCCGCATGACCCAACCAGGGCCGAGGTACGTGCCCTTAGTGGGAACCGAACCCGGGTCTCTCTGGACCACAGGCCGATGCTCTAACCGCCTAGCCATACCAGCCAGGGCTTGTGTGTGGGTCTTCATGTAGTCTGCAAGTCCTGTCCAGGAAGAGCTTGAGTGACAGAGACAATGACATCTTACTGCCATGAAACTTGAAGCTCATGACTATGCACCTCATTGCAGTGGTGTCATATTTTCTACCTCTGGAATCAAGCTTTCCTGGGTCTGAGACCAAACCTCAATCTGCACGAGTCAGAGACTTCTCTCTTGAGCCTGATGTCACACTCTACAGTCCCATCCCATGTTTATATCTACATTTAAAGAAAACATTTCAGTGGAATGGCATAAAAACTGGGTGATGTTTTACTTAGCGATTCACACTTCTGTTGAAATCATACCATTTGCTCCTTAAACATTTAATGAGAGGGCAAGGCGTTTAGAATATGAGCTTACAATTGTGGGTATTTTGTTTCTAATATCCACTGCACTGTGAAGGGGAAGTTGGTTAATTTATAACACAAAAAAGTGCTAGATACTTGGGTGAAAGAAAGGGAAGGTTACCAGATCCCTGCCCTCAAGTCAGTGAGGGAAAGAGTCAAGTCAATAATAAATCTTAATACAGACTGCATAAAAATGCTCTATGAATTCTAATGAATTCTAGGACTACAGGAAAAAAGTTGGGGTGATGCAGGCAGCATGTGGTGGCAAAAAAGCACAGGCCCCAGGACTACCTCTGAGGCTTTGACATTAAAGAGTGACCTGGACAATGTTAAGCAAGTTAATTAGCCACTCCAAGCCTTTGTCTCCTCTGCTGTCCAACAAAATACCAAAGCTTAGAGCCCATTTTTTACTTCTCATGGTTATTATGATGATCGTAATGAGGCATTTGTCCACACGTTCACAATGAGAATGTGACCCTAATACTTTTTCCCTTAGTTATTCCTGGTAATTGAAGTGTGTGTGTGTATAGTTCTGCCTATAGTTCCTAGATTATAATTCCTTTGAAAGAGAGAGTCTTTAACTTTAAATTCACCTAGACCCACATACTAGCCCATAATTCTTAGCAGATGCTCAATGTTTGTTGAATTTAAATTTAATGCTGGGTCAGTCCAGCATTGCTGGCAAGATCTGAAACTTCTTTTTTTGCACACAAAAGCTAAATATCCATCATTAAAGTCGATGTTAAGGTGTTTGGGCAAATAACATATTCTAAAACTAACATTCTTATCTTGGTAAATATTATAACTACCCATAAATTTTCTAGTTCTTTGAAAAGTTTACTGCTTAGAGCTCAAGTCAGTTAAATGATGAGCTTCACTGGCTAAGTCTATGCCATGTGAAACATTTTTTTATTTATTTCTCAAGTGACCTCTTATTAACTTAGTAAGTATCCCTCCTCCTAGAAGTTATCCCAAAGGGTAACAGGGCTTAAATATTTTTTTTCACTATATACATCATGTTTTCAAATACTTCACTCAAACCTCTTCTCAATTATTTTATTTTAGAGCTAAATTATTTGCAAGTGTGATGTCCATCCTCAGGATGTTTATGTATGGATGTTTACATATCTGGTATCTTAGACTGTTCCCATACCCTTCCTGTACTGAAAAAAAGTTGCAACATCAAAATTTCACTGTGTTACTATAGATTTCCATGGTTTTACTTAATTCACATGTGATCTCTATTAGATAGTGGAATGATAGCCTCGTGTGGCTAGGAAATGAATGCAGATTATAGTCCCTATGCAGTCTTTGTGCTTCTTTGTCTCCTGGTCTCTGAGAAGCAGCCTCACAAGAAGCCCTGGAGCTAGCCCTTAACTGAGGAACAGTGACCTCAACTGTGGACACACATCTTTCCAGTGTGTCAGCAGTTAAAGAGATTTGCAAACCTAAAAGACCAAAAACATAGCATAAAGCATTTCAGGTAAGATATATTTTTGTTGCAAAAGCTGTGGTTCTATGCTACCCATAAAGTGTCATCTGTATTATTGGGGAGATTCCTAAATGACTCAAGATAAACCCACATTTGTACCTAAACAGCATTTGTCTATTCTAGCACAAAGAAAATGACTTGTTTATTATTAGCTTTGCAGTAAGTCATGGCTTTAATTTGTCCTTCTCCTCCTAAAAGCTTGGTTTCAAAAACAAACACAAGGATGAATTTCTGGAAACTGATGACTTGCAGATGGGGTGATAGTCTAAATCAGTCTCTTGGACTATAAACTCTGACAGCACCCTTTCTCACTGGCTTTCCATGTATTTCTCAGTGGTCTAGGTGGGCCTCTCATGTTAGTGAGAGTTTCATGTGCTACGGGAGAATCTGGAAGTGCAGGTGGCCAAGAAAACTCCTTTACTTGACGTAAAAAAAAAAAAAAAAAAAAAAAATCCTGCAAGGAGCTGATGGAATTACTGAGATTAAAGTCAGCCACTCACCTGATGTTATAAAGAATGTGCCCTGGAGACAGAAAGAAGAGAAAGAACAGGTTGCATTGGTACAGCTGCTCATCAGATATTGTGTATAAATGGTCTCTGAAGGGATGCCAATCATTGCTGAGAAGAGATGAATGAACTTCGAGAAGCTAACCCATTCAGCCAAGAAGTGAATACTGATTCTTTTTTAAGGATCACTTATAAAGGAGATGGGGAAAGCCTTTAAATAAAGAACTTGCAAAGAATTACTGTCTAAGAGAATCATCAGTAATTTTAATTAACAATTGATATTCTATAGTTTTGGACTGAGGAAAGGCCAGCCTGTGGCAGGAGGAAAGCTAAAAAGTTGGAAACACCATGGATAAAGGTGAAAAATGAAAACGAGGAAGGGAAAAATGGTACAATGATCAGTGACTTCCATGCTTCTCCTAGAAGTAAGGGACAAGGGGGGTGCTCTTAAGACATGTTGCTTTGGCCCTGGCCAGTTTGGCTCAGCGGTTAGAGCGTTGGCCTGCGGTCTGGAGAGACCCAGGTTCGGTTCCCGCTAAGGGCACATACTTCGGTTGCAGTTTGTCCCCGGCCCTGGTTGGTCGTGCGGGTGGCAGCCACTCGATGTGTCCCTTCACGTCGATGTTTCTGTCTGTGTCTCCCTTCCTCTCTCTCCCTCCCACTCTATCTGTACAAAAAATGGAAAAATATCCTCGAGTGAGGATAAAAAAAAAAGACATGTTGCTTTGCCATCCAAATGCAGCTAGCCAACAGAACTGCATGTTCTTTTGGTGTCCTGAAAAAAATCTAGCTATATTAATTTCATGCATTTCAGCCTGAGTTGTACAATGGGAAAAATAGATCTGCATGACCACTGTAGACCACAAGAGAGCAAGCGCAGATGTCACACTGAATACATTGTGTTTTCCTCCCCAGTACTGCCCGAAGCCCCTAACATAATGGAATCTGTGACTTGCATTTTTCCACTGGAACCATCCTTAACACATGGTTAGACACATTTATTTCAACCACACACTCTGGAAGTGGTAAGAGGTGAAAGGTTTTCCCGGTGAATGTGGCACACCAGCGTGTGTGTGTCTGTGTGAGGGAGGAGAGATTCTTCATGGGAAAAATAGAGCTAAGGCGCATATTTGGGAACTCTGACAGAAGTATTCCTTTCCCACCACCAGAGCAGTACGGTTTCAGAACAGTGAGAGTCCCATCACATTGTCACCATACTTGTAGATGCAAAGTGAAGGATGAGAACACAGTACTTTGTATGGTTTCAATGGAATCACCAGTATTTAAAAAGAAATGGAATGAATTGATTCTTAATCTTTTTTAATTACTTTTGATAAAAATATTTTAATTGAGATGAATTTTATATAAAACTCATTAATATTCTAAATCTAGATAAACAGATAAATAGATGTTCACATAAACTCTGGAAAATAGCAAAGTTCTTAGACTAAGGGAACTAAATTATTGTATTTTAGAAGTTCATAATCAGAGATGAATTCCAGCATATATAGGTTGAAACCCCAAATTACCTATTCCTGCCTCCTTTCCTTTTTGTCCTCCACCCTCAAAGGCACAGAAATGTCCAGATAAGGGATCATGTAAGATGCTTTCCATATTTGTCACAATAAATAAAATTCATTTATTTATTAGTGTTTGATTTAGAGGAATTGTCATGTTAAATGAACAAATGCATTATCTGATATTTCTTTACATGGTAAATGGTTGCTAAAATAATGAATTCTTGCTCTCTAGATATTGAAGCTTTCTGATTAAATAACAACATCCTTATAAATAAACACAATATTATTTAGAAACATAAGTTAAAGCTACAGACATAGTATAATGTATGTGCTATAGAATATTGCTGATAGACAGTCACAATAAACAGCTGGATTTTTAAAACAGTGTTTATAAAAACTAGTCAGTAAAATTCTGCATCTTGTATGTTCATTTTTTTTTAATTGAGAACTTAAACAAAAGTTCTTTTCTCCACGTGAGCTCTGTGTACCTCTTGAAATATCAAAAACATTTTCTACAGTATTTCACATTATTTGTTAATACCTTTTCTTTACCATATTTCCCTCTGAAAAGTTTATATTTCATTTCCAGATCCTCAAGCTGAAGGCTCTGTCAAGTTTCTTGGACCTATATAGACATTAGCCTGTGCCTCCTCCTGGATCTTGATCTTGGTCTTTCTTTTCTGAGATGAACTCTAGCTGTATCAGATTTAGTCCTAAATAAACATATCTAGTCTTCGAAAGTAGAAGACAACTGTGCTGACTCCCTTCATACAGCTGGGTCCCTGGGGCTGCTCCCCCCTCATTTTCTGAATTAATATTATGACCTAAAACATGCTCAGAATTCAACATGGTATTTGTTTTCTTAAAGAAAGAAAAAAGAGCAGGTGATGGCAGGATTTGAAAGCGTGAAATCTGTAACGTGGGTATGCCCATGCCTTATAGGTATTTCCTTCAAAGACTGGAGAGACATGAAAGATGAATGGTCTAGGCCTCACCTTATCTCCCCTTGTGGGCTGCAATTCCCAGTCACCAGCACAAAGGCACCAAGGGAAACAGGCCCACCAGTGAAGCTTTTGTGTAAAATCCTCAGATAAGCTTCATGTGGTGAAGCCGACCTAAACAATTACTTGATCTAAGAAAATCTTTTTAATTAATTTTTTTTTTTTTACTACATGTGCCTCACATGATTATCAGTAGTAGTTAAAATGAATTCCAGCTATGTTCCATAAATTTATATTTTTGTGTAGGCGAGCCCAGGGCACCAGCTGATAGAATAAATTCATTTTTAATAGAATCACAAAATCTTAAATGCTTGAACGGACTTCAGAACTGTCTGGGCCAATCACCCATCCCCCGAGGAATTCTCTCTATAGCTCTTTCAGGCTTGCTAAAAGAATGAAAGAGCTGATTTACTTTTCTGCTAAAATTAAAACTTCATTCTTCTGTAGGAAAGCAATTAGAAGAATGCCGTAAGTGCATTTTAACCGCTTGAGGTGAGAACTGGAAAAAACTGCACAAGTCACTTGCACAAGTACATATGTGATTACTCTGACTCAAAACATGTATAATTAGTCTCAAGTGCTTACTCTGCTCAATAGTTGGAAATATAAAAGCATAATGCATTTTATTACTATTGGAATTTGCAGAGCATTTATAATTTAATCTACTTTCCTCAATCTGAATAGGGAATGGAATGAAATTTAAAGGCTAAGGTTGAGGTGGGGAAAGGAAATGTGTGTGTGTGTGTGTGTGTGTGTGTGTGTGTGTGTGTGTGTTTGTGTGTGTGTGTGTGTTTGTGTGTGTGTGTGTGTGTGTGTGTGTGTGTTTCAGGTCAGCATCCAAAATTGTATTTTGATGTGGAGTTTTTAAATGGTGTATTAAATGAGAAATATATGAGGGCATGGGACACCAAAGCATATTTGGGTTCTGGAATTTCCAGGGTGCACCCTTTTCTTTTCTTTTTTTTTTCATCCTCACCTGAGGACATTTTTCCATTTTTTGTACAGATAGAGTGGGAGGGAGAGAGAGGAAGAGAGAGAGAGAGAGAGAAAAAAACATCGACGTGAAAGGGACACATCGAGTGGCTGCCACCCGCACGACCAACCAGAGCCGAGGACAAACTGCAACCGAGGTACGCGCCCTTAGCGGGAACCGAACCCGGGTCTCTCCGGACCGCAGGCAGACGCTCTAACCGCTGAGCCAAACCGGCCTGGGCCAGGGTGCACCCTTTTCATCTTGGGAGAAGTTGTGATGGATATGCTAGAAAAGTTTCAAACTGCAGGTTCTACCAAGTCTGTAGAACATGAATTTTTTTGCTCTGGGGCTTTCAAATTACAATACAAAAGTTATTTAAAGCTTAGGAGTTTGTGTTACATTACACGCTGCATAAACATAGCCATTGCTCCTAAATGTGAACATTAATGCTCTCTGTAAAGGTACAATTATTACCACCGGGACAGAAAGCAACAAACCTCACCAAAGGAATTTCTTAAAACTGCTATCATAAAATCTGTGCATGTTATGGATTTCATTAACATTTTACTCCCCGAGGATTCCCAACTGTACAATAACAGAAGTTCTTTAAATTTTAAATACCACAGACAGGAACAGCTTTTCACCCAAAACAGATGTGAAACCATCAACCTTGCCTTTTTATTGGTCCATGGATATGAGACTGGTTGGTAATTGATAGTTGTTAATGTGTTGTTGTTTAGATTACAAAATTGCGCACTTAATTGTATTTTTCCCATGAAAAGATAAGTTAATAAGCAATAGACAGGCTTTTCAAACACAGTTCCTTACTCTTCATTATACTTCAAGTTAAAAAAAAACCAACAACTTTGATTTGCATACTTTAAAAAAACTAAAATATACAAAGGCCAGTGACACGCAATGTCCAGGTGTGGAAGAGCTCATTTCAGTCTTATTTTTCCTAAATCCTGTCCACGATGACTTGTGACTTTTGTCCTTGTGTTTCCTTTTCTTAACCCTATCCTTATCAGTGCATTCTGAGACCCAAGTGTGCAGTATTCTAAAATAACATCTGTATTTATTTAGCTAAAAACAGTTCACTTTTAAAGGCTAAAAATAGTAAACTTTAAGATAAATAAGCAAAGCAGTTTATGAGGCTATTTTTCCTGCATAAGGTAAACAATTGAATCTGTATTTTTAGAAAACAAAAGAACTATGGTTCTATTCAAATAATATCTTTGATAAGTGGTTGAAAAGGGACAAAAAGCAGCCAAACAGCCAGTTACTTTTTCTTTCCAAATGCTGACTAAACTATTTAAAAAAAATGACTTGATTAGGATTTGGGGCATCTCCTATACCCCTTGTTTTCCTTGGTTAGGGAGGTGCTATTTTACCCTCAATAGGAGATTTGGCAATGTCTGAAGAAGTTTTTGGTTGTCATGATGGAGATGTGTGTGTGTGTGTGTGTGTGTGTGTGTGTGTGTGTGTGTGTGACTGGCTCCTAGTGGGTAGAGATCAGAGATGATACTATATACAGTACAATGCACAGGACAGGCCCCCAACAAATAATTATACTCCAAAGTATCAGATGTCAGTATTGTCCAGGCTGAGAAACATTGCTTCAGACATAGTCCAATCATTTGTTTAAGGTAAAGCTTCTGCAGTGACTGTTCAATTTAATATAATTTTCAGTAAGCAACTAAATAGAACTATGCTGAAGTTTAAATGTGCTTGCTTGGTCTTCAGGATATCATCTTCTAAAAAGATCCAAATCCATTTGCAGTTGAAATTAAATAGTAGCAAAGAAGTAGGGGAAAGGACACTAAGATACTAGTCAAGTTCTGTCATTAACTCCCTATGTGACCTTACACATCACTTAACCTCTGAACACATGCAAAAGAAGGAATTTACACAAAACAATGTTTGCATCTGCTTTTAGTCTTATACTTAAAACTGAGATATCCTAGAAAAAAAATTACGCCAGAATATAACTATGAATGTAGGCTAGAAATAGACACTGGCATAAAACATGAAGAAACCCAAACTATAAGCAAAATGGAATGTGCATGCTATGCAAATTAATTTATTTTTAAGTGTAATTCTTCCTAAAATGTGGTTATTTTAATATCGTCTTTCCAGTGATGCTTCATTGTAAAAATTTAAGAAATTTCTTTAAATGTCATACATTTTCTTTGACATAAAGTATTAATTATTAAAATCATTTGACTGATTTACAAAATTGAATTAAGTCGTCAACTTGACCAAAATAGTTAAAATTGTCATGGTGTTTTCTATATGAGAAAACAACCAGTTATAAATGTTTAAATAATTATGTCACACGTGCATTGTTTTCCCAAAATCATATCCTTCTTTAAAAGAACGCCTCTGAATTTAATCTATTCCTATATATATTTCCTTTGAATCACTTCCTATAATATGAAAACCAAAGGTACCAAAGAAAGTACTAGGTAAATTCCCCAGACAGTAACATTGGGAACATGGACTTCCCAGTTGGAAAACCAGTCATATAAAAGAAACCTGTAGTGGAGAAAGGGTAGGAGGTAAAGCATTCACTGTATGCAGGAAGTAGAAGTCAGTGCAGAATAGGGCAAAAGAACCAAAAGTTCACCTAGGAGAATTTTTTTAAAGATCATCTCTCTTCCAGGTCAATGTTTTAGCTAAAATAGCATGTTAGTATTAGTTGCAATAAGCCCACATGGGAACACACACACACACACACACACATACACACACACACACACACAGAACACTTAGGAAATAAATGTTCAATTGAATAGATGTATTGTCCCTAAATTTGTCAACATTATATATTTTTAATAATTATATAGGTTTCAGGTGTATAATTCTATAATACATCATCTGTAGATTATATTGTATGTGCACCACTCCCAATCAAGGCTCTTTTCATCATCATTTATCCCCCTTTAGCCTCTTCTATATCCCCTCACATCTTTTTCCTGTGGTAATCACCATACTGTTGTCTGTCCATGAGGTTGTTTTTTGTTTTCTTTTGTTTCTTTCATCCATCTTTTACCTTTTTCATCCAGGGTCCCAAATTCCTCCCTCCTAATATTATATTTTACATGTATCATTACAAATTTAGGTAAGCCAGTGAGCTATTTTTGTCAGTTCTCTAGTTACACATTAATAAAGTATCATTTTATTGCAATTTCAGCAATTTACTAATGCTAGGAATGAGATAATGCACGAACTCTGGTTTATAAACACAGAGATTTATAATCAGGATAACCTGGCTCAATATATGTTCTGGGACTTCCGGGCAAGATGGCAGTGAAGGTAAATGCGGTATCGCGTCCTCCCACAACCACATTCAAGTTACAACTAGACTATAGAACAACCATCATTCAAAACCACCTGACATCAAGCTGAATGAAGTCCTACAACTATGAAATTAAAGAAGCAGCTGGATTGAGACTGGTAGGAGGGGCGGAGACATGATAGGCTGGTCCCACACACACATGTGGTGGAAAAAAATTAGAAGGATACCTTGGCTGGGAAGGTCCTCCCTGAGGACTGAGGGGTCCCTGTCCCACCCCATGCACCCCACTCAGGGTTCCAGTGCCAGGAAGAGAAGTCCCCATCACTTCTGGCTGAAAAAACCAGCAGGAACTGAGGCTCAGGGAGCCTGAGGCAGTTGGAGCCCCAGGCAGCTCCTCTTAAAGGGCCCATGCACGAATTTACTTGGACATGCTCCCTCTAAGTTCGAAGGGGAGGCAGCTCTAGGGGCACCAGAGACATACAGGGAAGAGCTGAGCTGTTTGGCATTGGAGCAAGGGCTGGAGAGGGGGCTTTCTCCAGGACAAACATGCCCTCAGAGGCTTTTGTTCCTTTGGTGAGCCCTTCCCTGGGGCGGCAGACAGAAGCCATATCTGGGACTCCAGCAACCTGGCTCATACTGGTTGCCCCATCCTGGTGATTCCCTGCGGCCCTGCCCCACCCAACTTTCAGGCCCACCCAAGCTGGTGCCAGTTGGTTAATTATAGGATTGGCCTGTCTTGGATCCTGCTTCAGGTTTTCCTAAATTCTTTTAAACAAGCAGCATCTGGCCTCAGCTAGCCCCACACCTCTCATTAAGTAATACATAGAAACAAACACAGGGAGGCAGCCAAAATGAGGAGACAAAGAAACAGGTGCCAGATGAAAGAACAGAACAAAACCCCAGGGAAAGAACTAAGCAAAATGGAGATAAGCAACCTAACAGATGCTGAGTTCAAAACACTGCTTATAAGGATGCTCAATGAACTTAGTGAGAACCTCAGTGAACTTAGTGAGGGCCTCAAGAGCATAAAAAGGACCAGTCATAAATGAAGGATGCACAGTCAGAAGTGAAGGAGGCACTAACTGAAATAAAGAATAATTTACACAGATTCAATAGTAGAATAGGTAAAGCCAAGAAGCAAATCATCGATTGGGAATATAAGGAAGCAAAAAAACACCCAATCAGAACAGTAAAAAGAAAAAAGAATCCCAAAAAATGAGGATAGTGTAAGGAGCCTCTGGGACAACTTCAAGCGTGCCAACATTCGCACCTTGGGGTGCCGGAAGGATAAGAGCGAGAACAAGAAATCAAAAACCTATTTGAAACAATAATGGGAGAAAACTTCCCTAATTTGGTGAAGGAAACAGACATACAAGTCCAGGAAGCACAGAGAGTCCCAAACAAGATGAATCCCAAAGTCCCACACCAAGACACATCATCATCAAAATGCAAAAGGTTCAAGACAAAGAGAGAATCTTAAAAGCAGCAAGAGAAAAGCAATTAGTTACTACAAGGGAGTTCCCATAAAGCTGTCAGCTGATTTTTCGAAAGAAACTTTGCAGGCCAGAAGGGATTGGCAAGAAATATTCAGAATGATGAAAAGCAAGAACCTACAACCAAGATTATTCTGCAAAGCTGTCATTTAGAATCGATGGCCATATAAAGACTTTCCCAGACAAGGAAAAGCTAAAGGAGTTCATCACCACCAAACCGTTATTATATGAAATGTTGAAGTGTCTTCTTGAAGAAAAAGATAAAAAATATGAACAAACAAAATGGCAATGAATACATAGCTATCGACAATGGAATCTACAAACAAAATGAACAAGCAGAACAGAAACATTCTCATAGATACAGAGAACATTTTGTTGGTTGCCCGATGGGAGGGGGGATGGGGGACTGGGTGAAAGAGGTGAAGGGATTAAGAAGTACAAATTGGTTGTTAGACTGACAGAACTCAAAGGGAAGGGTGGCTGGGGGGGGGGGGGGGAATAAACCAAAGAACTTATATGCATATATGCAAAAGCAATGGACACAGGCAACAGTGTGGGGAAAGGCAGGAGGGGGACGGGAGTGGGGAGGAGATGGTCAATGGGGGAAAAATGAGGAACATCTGTAATACATTCAACAATAAAGATAAAAAAATAAATAACATAAAATAAATATATGTTCTGGATTGGTTAGTTTAGCAGGTGGAACCAATTTTGAATACAGCATTACAGATTATAAACTTGCTGGAAAGTAGAACTTGTATGAAAAATAAAAAACTGCTTCATAGGAGATACCTGTTCCACACTCAACACATTAATATAAGAGAATGAAAAATGTAACCATAAGGTTTATAAGAAAAGAAAATTATATAAGAAACATTAAAATAAATGACATCCTAAAGTTTTAAGATAAATTACTTCAGTTTTTTCTTTCAATTTTAGGAGACAACTCACTTTAAAGATAAAAACAAGGGTTTGAAATAAATTCTTCCAATTGAATAAGTAGCATTCAGTTCTTCGATCTAAAATTTGCTAAAAACATGTAATAATACTGTGTGTCAGAGGGAATATTTCCAAGAATTCATGAATTGTTTCATTCCATTTGGCACTTAAAGGACGTCCAGTTGGCCGCTTTTTATTTAGTTCCTGAAATCAAACCAATGCCTTTAAATTATCTTTTAAAGTCATAACTGAGAAATCATTTCTGAATCATGGTTGAGCCACTTTAGAAGTTGTTGGTAGCAACAACTCAGATGGATGTTGGGGGAGCCTGTGAGTAGTCAACCTCAAAGGATGTCCTGGGCTAAAGGAAAGACCCTGGGGCTGCGGGTTAGGGACCTGGCTTTTTGAGTGACAGTCACCTCTGTTACCTGTGAGACCCAAACACTTCACCTGGCTTTGTCGATTTTCTTTGTATAACTGGCATGAGAGTATCTGCACAGTTTACTTCACTGGACACAACATGAGGTGTTGTGTCAAAATCTCAATTCAAATGACTAAAGAGCTATGCTAATGCCAGCTGTGCCTTGGGCTTGTGTCAGGCTGACCACAAGGGGAGGTTCACCGGGCGCTGTCTGCTGTCAGATGCCTCGGTGCCTACTGACTCCCCTCCCAGGTCTGCAGAAGGACGTCCACTTCAACTGCATAAGACTGGTTGTTCCCATAAGTGGCATCTTTTCACCGAGTTGGGATTCTTTGAATTGTTTAACCTCTCTGGGCCTCATGAGGATGCAAATAAAAGTCTCTTGTCTACTTTATTTTCATTCTAAGACGAAAACTGGATGTGTATGCTAAGGTGCATTTGAAAAGGAAAAGTGTTATAAACAATCAGGTTTATTTATTAGAACATGTTTTACAATTAATTTGAAAATCCACCAAGCAATCTAAAGGCCTCAGATTTGACCATTTTACATGCTGACCTTTAATGAGGGCACCTCCCCTCTTTGACACTCTAGTGAATGTGTATGTGTTGTTGTGGGTGTGTTTTGATTCAGCTCAGCCTACCTCCTTATCACACGAAGGCCTTTTGTTACTGGTGTCTGCTTTCAGAGGTCCTTCAGTTGGAAAATGTGGAAATATTATGCAAGAGAAATACATATGAGGCAAAAGGAAAACATGGAAACAAGCTTCCTGACAAAGTTAGCATTAGCACCTGTCTTCTGGAACTTTTCTTCTCCTCATACCTCAGCATGAACATCTGCACTAGAACACACAGTGGAGAGAGAAGTGTGGGCGCCTTGCTTCAGGGGCTGATGGGTTCTGACAGCTACAGACTGTCATCTTGGAGGGCTCCTCCTTCTGTGTGATTAATTCATAATGGGGCTGGCTTATCAAACAAAGCTAGATGTGGCTTAAAAGCCAATTGCTTTCTGCTCTTTTGGAATAAGTGAAAGCATAAATAGTCCAATATAAATTTTTTCCCCACAAAATACAATGCCCTCAAATTTGCGGAAAAGTAGAAGGCAGCTTAAATTGGTCTGTCAAGTAATTCTATGTCTAAAGTCACTGGAGGGTGTGAAAATCAGTTAGTCCTTGGTGCCATTTTTATTTCTTTGGGTTAACAAAGCTCATATCCCATCCCATTGCCTTTTTCCCTTCTTGTCTCCTGGCATTTTAATCAGGGAAAGATCACAGTGGTTTCGAGGAAAACTCTCCCAAGAGTTTTAATTAAAGCTAGAAGAATAAATCTGTTTACAGTGTGGTGGACACTATCATTAATAAAACATTGAAATAATTACCAAATTAAATTTTGCTTTGTGTGTGAGTGGCTATACTTATGCTCTATGAGAACATATCTCCTGAACAGACAGGTTTGCTATGCACTTAGTTTGCAGAGATAAAGAAAAAAAAGAAAAAAAAAAAAATCAGAGACTACATTTCTCTGAGATTCATAGTATCTTAGACTGCCAGAGCTTGAGTGGAGTAGGCCACATACATACATTACCTTAATTTTATAGAGAAGAAAACAAAACTCAGTTTCAATAAGGTTAATGGCTTGGGCTCTAATGATGTGCTTGAAAATTAAGGTTTTTTAATAGCACCACTGATACCCCGAGTCTCCACTTTGAATCCTTGATTGTTTAACCAGAAACAAAACAGAGAAGATTAAATTAGCAATGAGATAAGCGGTTCTAGGACACAAGACAGAATAGAATACTTAGGGAAAAAATAGGCAAATTTCACAGTGTGATTAATTCTGCTACTGACAATCAAGTGATTTTAGTTGCTCAGGATATGAAGTGGCCTTTTGAGCAGGATGTGACCATGTGCAGACCTCCAAGTTAAGACTTCCCTTCGTGCTCCTTCTCACTAACCACCTCTTGTTTTTAAGCTTTCTGGCAGACAACAGATCTCACAGGAAGCACTATTGTGAACGTTCCTATCAACCACTAATGGTGCATTGTGTTTGAGTGTCACTCAGTTATTTCCTAGAGAAAACAATGGGAACCAAAAACTGTTCCTGTCTTGAAGGAAAGTCAGCTTCCAATATTGCCTTATTAATTTAACACATGCAAGTGTTTGTCCTTGTTGCTACAGCAACATGTTTGTGGGGTATATTTGATGCAAAATGTGAAAATGCTGAAAAACAAAACAAATACCATCTGAATACTGATGTGATGGGGTGTGTGCCTCTTTCCCTTTGTCCAATTATGCTGTACTTGGGCGATTTATAAAGCATCTAGCCAATAAAAACGAGGAGCTAATCATTTCCAAGTAGTTTCTGAAAAGCTGGAAACACATGAAATTATTCATAATTGGGAGTTGGGTGGATGTTAGGCGTTCCCACCATGTATACAGACACAACAAGCATGTAAATGAGCCTACTAAGCTCCCATTTTGTTCTCCCAAAGGAGAAAAAGTTCATTTTACCTCAAGGTGAGCAAACACTAAGTTTCTCTGACATTCATCTTCTAGAGGGCTGGGGGGAGGAGCAAGGGCCCTGCATCCCAAGCTCAGAAGCAGTTCGCACCCAAGTCATCTCAGTGTGAACCTTCTCAGCGGGAGGTAAGTATTGCGGGAGGTGAGTGATGCCTCACCAGACCCACTTGGATGTCTAGGGATGGTAATGAAGATCAAGATGCAGTGCACTAGCATGTTAAGAAGCAGGTGCTGGGTCCCACAGACCCTGCTTCCAAACTCCGTCACTAACTGTGACCTAGGGCATTTACTAATTTTTCTGAACTTCAATGTCCTCATTTTTAAAATGAGGATAATTGTACCTCTTCCACAGGACTGCTTGGAGGATTAAAATCAAAATATGTCAAGTATTCAGAGAGGTCAGGCTGCATAGTAAGCACTCAATAAATGGTAACTATTCTATGAATGGCACAATTGTCAACAATTTCTAGCTCTCTTCCTGTTAGCACATGTCGAATTGCTGCCTCTCAGATGGTTAGTGAGACTGTGGGATGTGCTTTGGCAATAAAATGTGGGTGGAGGCACTCTTTTCGAGAGAACTTAAGAGCAAGCATGCCCTACCATACTCTTTCTTTCTCCACCTTGGTGACAGGCAGCATTTGAGATGACTGCTCCCACCCCCCAACCCCAGTGGGTCCTCATGTGAGAATATGTGGAACATCCGCTCAGCTGACGAGAGATGGAAAGTAGCACAAGGAAAAAATAAACCTTGTTGTTTTGGTTACTTTGCTTCTCCTGGTCATGCTTTGGTAGGAAGAGTTGGAACATTTGAGATACTTTTTTCTTCTGGGGAAATCTCAAATTGTGTCTAACTCCTGAGAATGATGTAAATCCTGTTCTGCTGAAAAATGCTTTGTGAGAGCCCATTTTGTCTCCATGTTTCTGCTGACCTGCCTTGCACCGAGGAGTCGCTGCAGCTGCGATTTCAGGCCTCCTGCAAGACACTGCCCCCAAGTTACTGAGCACTCTCCTCATGACCAAGAATAGGACTACATTACCATGCAAACATGCTTGCACTGCAAAATGTATGCTTTCCTCTGGAGGCACGTGTGTCAATCACATGGTTGCTTGTTGGTTTGGGGATGTGGAAAAACAAGTTACCAAGAGCTGTTTTGCCATAGGCAAATTTGTTTCATTTCTGACTTAATCTAGAGCTGGATTCAGCAGTCCCAATGTTAAAGTCTCATCTTTTCTCACCCTCTAGATATTTCTCAGCATTATCATTTAGAGGTTAGCACAAGTTAAGTCTCCTGTAATAGGCCATTTCACTTTAAGTGTATGTTAAAATAATATTGACCTTTCCAAAGTAAAACAAAATCTGGTATTTTGTTGTCAAAAGACTGAAGCAACATTATATGTGGAGAGTAGGGGATTAATCATCTTGGTTTTTTTCTTACTTAGAAACTCTCTCTGGGGATTAGTCATTTTTATATATCTAGCAATAAATGTAAGACAGGCTCTGCTTACTCTCTTCAAAAGGAAGCCTGGATCCTTCAGCAAATCACTTTGTATAATTTGCCCATAGTTTAGCGCAATCAGCCAGAAATGTGTGTTTCATTTGACAATGAGTGAAAAAGTCAAGAGTGTGAACATGAAGCTGTGGGTGGGAGTATCCAGAATCAAGGTTGGGCAAGTTGAAGACTGGGAGTAGTGTTAGGATCAAGTCCAGAGATGAGTGAGAGGAGAAGGTATTGGTGAGGGGAGGAGGGTCTGTGGGGAATATAAGGGTTATGGCAGAGAAGGGAATGCCAGAGAAAAGTGAGGAAAGTAGAAACAATTTCACTAACAAGAATATGAATATGTAGATTTTGTATATGTATGTGTAAACATAATCCACAGTGCCATCAAATAAACCACTTGTGCTATATTAACCTATGTGGAAAAGTAAACCTCAATCTGTTTCTTACTTTCTTCTACCTGAACAAGTAAGTAAAAAACCTTGTACTTGAAAACAACTATTTCATGGACTTTACAAGTAATACATTTCATGAAGGACATAACCTTCTGTTGAGATGATTCCAAAATGGCAGCAGAGTAAATGGAAGTTACACAGACCATCTCTCAGTACAAACTGGAATTACAACTAAAACACAGGCAAATCGACGGGAAAAAGCAACAGAAAAGCAGCTCGTGAGGATCATATAACCAGGGACACTGACTCAATCCTGGTAGCATTGCAAAGGCGCAAGAGTGGGGCTGGGAGCCCACACACAGCAGCGGCCTTAACTGTGAGCAGCACCTTAGGGTTACACTCCCAAGCGGCTCCACAGCACAGAGCTGGGACAGAAACTAAAATAGCCACAGCCACTCACCTTGGGCTCTGGCAGAGGGAGAGTGGACTGGACTGGAACTGTGTGGGGACACTCAGGATTTGGAGGGGCTAGAGCTTTTGCTGAGTTGCAGCCACACAGGACAGTGGTTATCTTGCTCCTTCCCAGGGCTCTGAGGAGAGGCAGAGGCCCCTCCTCGGAGATTCAACCCCACTCAGGTGGGCGATTGAAATGCAAATTGAGGCTAACTAACAACCAGCATCTGCCACACCCTCAGAAAATCTTCTTACACTGAACAACTGAGGGAGTTTTTCATTCAACTGACAACCCAGAACTCTTCAAGTAATTGCTACTGATAACCTCCACGCAAAAAGCTAGAGGATAATTGAACCATGCCTAGGCTGGCAACTCTGCTCAGGAAAGTAAGACTTGACAGTGGTGTTTAACGTGGGTCTTCCCTTGCTCATCCAAATCTAGGAGAGAGAGCGACAAACAGCAGAACACCAACACCCACAGGGAAATTTGGCAGGATCCAAAACCCACTGTGATAGCCAAAATGGTGAAACACAGAAACAAAAGCCAAATGAAAGAACAAGAGACCTCTACTGAAGATGAGATAAATGTGGAGCAGTTAGGCAAGTTAACAGAGCTAGAATTCAGAGTCATGATCTTGATGAAGCTCTCAAGAGCATGAGTAAGGACACAGAGATGTTGAAAATCAACCAATTAGAAATTAAAAACCACCAAGAAGAAATGAAGAATGACATATAAGAAATAAAGAACATATTGGAAGGTCTAAACAACAGAGTAGAGGAAGCTGAGGACCAGATCAGTGAATTAGAAGACAGGGTAGAAAAAAATAAATCATTCAGAAAACCAAAAGGAAAAAAACAATTAAAAAACAGGAAGACAGCTTAAGAGAACTGTGAGACAGCTGGAAACATAATAATATTCACATCATAGGAGTCCCTGAAGAAGAAGAAAATGTGTAAGGGTTAGAGAATATATTCAAAGAAATAGTGACAGAAAACTTCCCTAATTTGGTGAAGGAAGAAGGCATTCAAGTTCAAGAAGCACAAAGAGCCCCAAGTAAGAAGAATTCAAACAGGCCCACACCAAAAAACATAATTAAAATGCCAAAAATTCAAGACAAAGAGAGCATCCTAAAATCAGCAAGAGATAAACAACAGGTTACCTACAAAGGAACCCCCATAAGGCTATCAGCTGACTTCTCACAAGAAACACTATAGGCCAGAAGGCAATACATGAAGTAATCAAGGTCATGAAAAAAAAAAAAAAAAAAAAGATCTGAATCCAAGACTCCTCTACCCAGCAAGGTTATCATTCAAAATAGAAGGTCAAATAAAGAGCCTCCCAGACAAAAAAAAAAGGCTAAGGGAATACATTAACACCAAACCAGCACTGCAAAAAATGTTAAAAGAACTGCTATAATTAGTAGAAGAAATAGGAAGAAAAATATAACCAAACTAAACAAAAATGGCAATAAATAAGTACATATCAATAATCACCTTAAATTTAAATGGACTGAATGCTCAAATAAAAAGACACAGAGTAGCTGATTGGATAAGAAAGCATGACTCATCTGTATGTTGTTAATAAGAAACCTACCTCATAACAAAAGACTCACATAGATTGAAAGTGAAGGGATGGAAATAAATCTTCCAAGCAAACGGAAAGAAAGAAAGAAAAAAGCTGGGGTAGCAATACTCATATCTGATAAAATAGATTTCAAAATGAAGGCCATAGCTAGAGACAAAGAAGGCCACTAAATAATATAGAAAGGATCTATCCAACAGGAAAATATAACCTTGCTAAACATATATGCACCCAATATAGGAGCACCAAAATATATTAAAAATCTTCTGGAGGACTTCAAAGGAAAAATCGACGGCAATACAATCATTGCAGGGGACTTCAACACTCCATTGACACCACTGGATAGATCCTCTAGACAAAAAATTAGCAAGGAAACAGAGACTGTAAATGAAGCACTAGACCAAATGGATTCAATAGATATCTACAGAGAATTACACCCCAAAACTGCAGAATTCATATTCCTCTCAAGTGCACATCGGACCTTCTCAAAGATAGACCACATGATAGGACACAAACTAAGTCTCTATGAGTTCAAGAAGCCTAAAATCATATCAAGCATCTTCTCAGATCACAATAGCATGAAACTAGAAATCAATTGCAACAAGAACATGCAAACACATTTGAACACATGGAGGCTAAATAGCATGTTATTAAACAATGAATGGAGATCAAGGAAGAAATTAAGAATGCCCTGGAAACCAATGAAAATGAACACACAACAACACAAAATCTATGGAATGCAGGAAAAGCAGTTCTGAGAGGGAAGTTCATAGCATTACAGGCCTACCTCAAGAAACAAGAAAAATTTCTAATTGATTGTCTAACCTCACAACTTAAAGAACTAGACAGCAATCAAAAAGAAAACCCCACAGCAAGTAGAAGGAAGAAAATAGTAAACAGCAGAGTAGAAATAAATGACATAGAGACCAAAAAAACAATTCAAAGGATCAATGAAACAAAGAGCTGGTTTTTCAAAAAGATAAACAAGATTGATGGATCCTTAGCTAGACTCACCAAGAAACAAAGAGAGAGAACCCAAATACACAAAATCAGTAATAAAAGAGGTGAAGTAACAACTGACACCACAGAAATACAAAAGATTGTTAACAGCTACTATAAACAATTATATGGCAACAAATTTGAAAATCTAAGTGAAATGGTCAAATTTCTAGAAACACACAGTCTCCCAAAACTGGAACGGGAAGAGATAGAAAACTTGAACAGACTAATAACAACTACGAAAATTGAAGAGGTAATCAAGACTCTCCCAGGAAACAAAAGCCCAGGGTCAGATGGCTTCATGGGGGAGTTTTACCAAATATTCAAAAAAGAACTAACACCTATTCTCCTCAAACTATTTCAAAAAATTCAAAAAGAAGGAAGTCTTCCAAACTCTTTTTATGAGGCCAGCATAATTCTAATTTCAAAACCAGAAGAAGACACTACGAAGAAAGAAAACCACAAGCCAATATCCCTGATGAACATAGACGCCAAAATCCTGAACAAAATACTAGCAAATCGTCCAGCAATACATCAAAAAAATTATTCACCATAACCAAGTGAGATTCATCCCAGGGACGCAAGGCTGGTACAATATTCGCAAATCAATAAATGTGATACACCACATAAACAAAATAAAGAATAAAAACCACATGATCTTATTAATAGATGCTGAAAAAGCATTTGACAAAATCCAGCATCCATTTCTGATAAAAATGCTCAGCAATGTGGGAATAGAGGGATCATATCTTGACATAATAAAGGCCATATATGAAAGACCTATAGCCAACACCATACTCAATGGGCAGAAACTGACAACATTTCCCTTAAGAACAAAAACAAGACAGGGATGCCCACTTTCACCACTTTTATTTAACATAGTACTGGAAGTCGTAGCCACAGCAATCAGACAGGAAGAAAAAATAAAAGGGATCCAAATTGGAAAGGAGGAAGTGAAACTGTCATTATTTGCAGATGACGTGATATTATATACAGAAAACCCTAAAGACTCCATCAAAAATCTACTAGACATAATAAATGAATTTGGCAAAGTAGCAGGATACAAAATTAACGTCAAGAAATTGATGGCATTCTTATACACCAATGACGAACTCACAGAAAGAGAAACTCAGAAAACAATCCCATTTGCCAATGCGACAAAAAAATTAAGACACCTAGGAATAAACTTAACCAAAGAAGTAAAGGACCTATTTGCAGAAAAGTACAGGACATTGAAAAAAGAAATAGAAGTTGATATAAAAAAGTGGAAGCACATAACTTGTTCATGGATTGGAAGAATCAACATCATTAAAATGTCCATATTACCCAAAGCAATCTATAGATTCAATGGATTCCTCATCAAAATACCAATGACATATTTCACAGAACGAGAACAAACACTTCAAAAGTTCATATGGAACCAAATAAGACCCTGAATAGCCATAGCAATCTTGAAAAAGAAGGACAAAGTAGGTGGGATCACAATACCCAATATCAGGTTATACTACAAAGTGACTGTACTCAAAACAGCCTGGTACTGGCGCAAGAACAGGCATAGAGTCCAGTGAAACAGAATACAGAACCCAGATATGGACCCAAGGGAATATGCTCAATTAGTATTTAACAAAGGTGGAAAGAACATACAGTGAAGTAAAGACAGCCTCTTTAATGGTATTGGAAAAATTGAACAGCTACATGCAAAAAAATGAAAGTAAACCATCAACTTACACCATACATAAAAATAAACTCAAAGTGGATAAAAAACTTAAATGTGACTCAAGAATCCATAAAAATTCTATATGAAAATGTAGGCAACAAAATTTCACACATCATACGCAGCAAAATTTTTACGGATATATCACCTAAGACAACAGAAACAAAGGAGAAAATGAACACATGGGACTACATCAAACTCAAAAGCTTCTACACAGCAAAAGAAACAACCATCAAAATGGAAAGGCAACCCACTGCATGGGAGAACATCATTGCCAATGATACATCACATAAGGGGTTAATATCCAAAATATATAGAGTACTCATACATCTCAACAAAAGGAAGACAAAGAACCCAATTAAAAAAAATGGGCAGAGGAGCTGAATAGACACCTCTCCAAATAGGAAATACAAATGGCTAAGAGACATATGAAGAAATGCTCAACATCACTAATTATCAGAGAGTTGCAAATTAAAACAACAATGAGGTGTCACCTCACACCTGTCAGAATGGCCGCCATCAACAAATCATCAAACAACAAGTGTTGGCGAGTGTGTGGAGAAAAGGGGACTCTAGTGCACTGCTGCTGGGAATGCAGACTGGTGCAGCCACTATGGAAAACACAATGGTGTTACCTCAAAAAATTAAAAATTGAACTACCACTTGACCCAGTGATCCCACTTCTAGGAATATACCACAAGAAACCTGAAACACCAATCAGAAAGAATATATGTACCCTCATGTTTATAGCAGCACTACTTCAATAGCTAAGATCTGGAAACAGCCCAGTGTCCATCAGTAGACGAGTTTTTAAAAAAGCTGTGGTACATATACACAATGGAGTACTATGCAGCTGTAAGAAAGAAAGAGCTCTCATCCTTTGAGACGACATGGAGGGACCTGGAAAGTATTATCCTAAGTGAAAGAAGCCAAGCAGAAAAAGACAAATACCACATTATCTCACTGATTTATGGAATATAATGAACAAAACAGTCTGATGAATAGGGTAGACCCAGAAACATGGAAGTAGGGTACAGACTGACAACCCTCAGAAGAGGGGGTGGTGGGGGAGGGAATAGATAAGCACAGAACTTACATGCATGTATGCATTAACAATGGACATGGACAACAAAGCTGGGGACGGGGCAGAGGAAATGGGGAGGAGAGTGTCAATGGGGTAAAAAAAAGAGAAACATCTATACAAAAATAAAATTAAAAATAAAATAAAAATTAAAAAAATAAGTAAATAAACATCTGTTGAAATAGGAAGCATATTAATTAAAAAAATGTGTAGTTTTGGGGGCAATTCAGATCTGTCACTGTTACCAAAGTGAGACATCTGTGCTCAAACTCTGTGAAGAATTGTAAGTGTATGAGAAGACACATGGATTTTCAGGGATGTCATCTGGGCCTGCTTTTTCTGATGGTGTGCCATCACAACATAATGATTGCACAGAGTGACTTGGTGCCCATTGGTCTTCTCTTCTCATCTGAAGGCACTTGGCAGGCACCCCTTTTTTCAACAACCTTTCTATATGACCAAAATCTTCTTCAACCTAAATGTGCTAGGTCTTATGTGACATACCTGTATCCACTCTCTGGAGGAATCTTGTCCAGGAGTCCACCCGTTCTCAGGGTAATTCAGGCGGGAGCGTTCTGAAGACCAGTTTGTACTATACTGGGAAGAAGCTGTGATTTGGTCAGAATGAATCTCTCCCGATTCCATGCCCAGAGCTTCCATACATTTGAAATCTGAAAGGGGGAAAAAGTCCCAAAGTCATCAAAACATAGGACACCTATTTTTAAAAAAATCTGGCACACTAAAAATTTCATATTTTGTTCACAGTTTTACAAAAAATGACAGCAAGAGACTTATTGGAACGTAGCACTAATACATGCACTTTTGGGGCAATAGTTTTTCTGTTTTGTTGTTCATTTATTTTGTTTCATAGATCCTACACATAAGAGGAGTCATACAGTGTTAATCTTTCTCTGTCTGACTTATTTCATTTAGCATAATACCTTCAAGGTCCATCCATTTTATCACCAATGGCAAGATTTCATTCTTTTCATGGCTGAATAATATTCCATTGTATATATGTACCACTTGTTCTCTTTGATTCATCTATTGATGGACACTCAGGTTCATAGCAATACTTTTTTTTTTTTTTAACTAATCCTCACTCAAGGATATATTCCTATTGATTTTTTTTTTTTTTTTAAGAGAAAGTAAGGGAGAGAGAGAGATAGAAAAACATTGATGTGAGAGATAAACATCAATCAGTTGCCTCCTGTAGGCACCACAACTAGGGATTTAACCTGCAACTTAGGTATGTACCCTGACTTGGAATCAAACCCACAATCTTTTGATGTAAGGGACACAATCCAATCAGCTGAACCACCCAGCCAGGCCATGGCAATAATTTTTTAAAGCAAAACCATGACTATCTTATAGTGATTAAATATTTTCCAGCTGGTCCTAGGTTTATAGGAATGCCATTAGGAATATATTAGGAAATGATGGAAATTCCAATTTATTTTCAAAGTTGAACATATGTAGATATGTCACATGGGCACTTATTAAAAACTGTGTTTCAATAAAATTTTACTATTGAATTATTTACTCCAATATCTAATAAAAGTGAAAAAGACTGTCCATTTACAATACATATTTGGTGGACACTAGAACTTAATTCTCTGTCAGATTCCTTGCAATTGGCACCCAGGCCACTTCTTTCTGAGTCATTTGGTTCTCATACTGCCAGGTTCCCTGGCCTGGTCATGATTATTAACATCATCAATTTATTTTATTAAATCACAAAAGTGTCTGTCAGGGGTAAACTGCAGTATCCCAAAGAGCACAACAGTTTTATAGTATACAATATTAATGCTAACAATGATGACCATGTATTCCATTAGGTCTCATACATTCAGTGAAAAAATAAAATATGAAATTCATATGAAATATGGTATTGAGAAATCAGTAATCAATTTTAGGAAAATATGAATCTAAAGTACTAAAATGTAAAAAGCTTTAGAGATGAAATAGAAGATTCTCAACCATCCAGAAAATCTCAACTAACCAAAATTTTTACATTTTTTGAATTTCTATCACAATAGGTAAGGTTTTATAGCATAAATGGTTTTCATTAACTGGTTTCATACTTTTAAGACTAGGTTTGTTATTTGTAATATAAAAAAAATTTTTAGCACAAAAATGCATTGATTAATCAAATAAGTTAAGTATAAATACATTTTTGAAATTGAATTGGCCTTTTTACTTTTGTTAAGATCTAGTAGAGAAGAATGAGCATATCTGTAGAAGAGGTCTCCAAACACCCCGTCTTCTTCCAATCCTACTTTACAGCCTGACAGCTAGAACTGATGAAACACAGTTTATTCATTGTTCTTCAGTTTGTTTTTTCCCCTTGGGCCCTTAAAAGAGCTAGAGACCACATAAACTCTGAGGAAGGGCTGAGTCAGTTGAGTTATTTAATAGAATACAAATACGTATTCCTTTTTTTTCTTTTATGCAAAGTTGTAACAGAAATTAAAACATGTTTCTTCTACATGAAAATACATTTTCATTCACATAATGGCTTCCACCAGGGCTTTTAAAGACCAAGCCACTGCATGCCATCCATTCTGCATGACTGCCTTGCCAATGAACTGCCCCAGATTCAACCTTACCATCCATGACTGAAGCCTGTCCTTTTAGGAACCTCAGCCCAATACATATTTGAGGGTGCCAAGTAGGTGGCCTCGCATATTTTATTGCTTCAAGACACGTTGCCACTTCCCACTTTCCCCCATAATTTTAGAGGCATACAAGCAATCATCTCATCTATAATTTTATTAAGAAAGCATACCAAATAAGTTCTCCCCATTGATATTCATAAAACCCATTTAAAAGAGAGAAATAAACACTTGGCAATCCAATTCACAAAACATTTCTTTAGTGTTTCACACTGCCCCAGGTGTGTGAGGATGACTATCAAGGAATATTTTATCACGATGTGAATGAACACTGACCTTCAGAGAAGCTACTCTGCAGGACACTGTAGTTTGCTGAGAAGCCTTCTTTTGCTATTGCACTGTCAGTATAAAAAACCATCGATAGAATACCCGATGAGGAACGAATTTGACCTGGTGTTTTCTGTCCACAGTAACGCCCAATGTGAGGGCCAACTGGAAAGAGAGAAACGGAGAAAACATTAAAATATACTTTCTTCTACAGCAGACGCAAGAATCACCATTTGCGAACATGGGTCCCAGTGGAACCCAGAAGTGTTTTCCTACCCAAAGTGTCTTCCCTGGTTAATTGCTTTGCAGTGAACATATTGGATTGGTGTTTTTGAGGGAATTGCCAAGTGTGCTCAGAAGGGCAGTAACAGATATAACCACATCCCCTAGGAAGCAAGATTGTTTTCAGGAACGGAATGAAAATGCTTGTTTCAATTTCAAAGAATGAGATTTGGGCCATTAAATAGAACCTTGGAATTCATCTACAGGACAAGACCACATACACAGTCTGGCGCTATGGTCAGCAAGGTCTCTTGGAGTTGCCTATCCTCACTGCCCTGCCCTACAATGAGATCCTGGAGAAGGACTTTATCCTGGGAACCTGTCTGGAACCAAGGCAGTACCGAGGGTCTGATCCAGAACAGCATAAGCCTGATTTCCTTCCTCATTCCATATTTTAGTCTTGGAGACTTATGATAAACATCACTGACTTGGATAAAGGATCATGTCCAACTCAGGGTTTAATCTGAAGACTAATTTACAATTGTAACAATTTTAAAATTTAGAAACTATAGATACCAAAAATTTGTGTATATCAAGTTGTAATCCAAATGAAAAAAAAAATACATCTTTCTGATTTCTGTCCTAGATTTTTCTTCCCAAACCTAAGTGAGGTGGCTGCATTGCACAAAAGATGGTCCAAAAGATGGTCCAAAGCAGCCATTTGACTGTGTACACCAGGAAAAATGTAGTCTCTGAGGCAGTGAAAATTCGGGAATGCCGACTGATTTGTGATAAAGTTAAATTGCTATTTGGTTTAAATTGGCCACCCCCGCATTGAAGCACTTTTAGATGAACATTGGCAATCAGTAATCATAAGTTGCCTTGTGGATGGTGCAGAAGCCTCTGGGTTTGGAGAATCTTTCCATTTCCCTATCTAGATCAGCAACAAAACAAAACAAAAAAACAAGTCCCATTTTCTGTAGGATTTTTCATTGTACATATGGTAAAAACTAACCAGATGGTTTGGGCTTAGAAGGACAATCTGGTGTGGACCATTTTTCCCTCCAAGAAACCCACGGTTCTCTGCATTTCAACTAAGAACTATCGCTTTGTTTGAGAAAATATGGTAAGTGGATCTATCCCTGGCAGGATAAGCCTTCAACAGGGAGGTGGTATTCCAAGGCCTACGTGTGCAGCTTGGACTCAGAAGGCTGTGGAAGAGGGCTGGGAGAAACTCCAAGAGTGATGGAAAAAGTGAACCCCACAGAAGTGATTGACTGGAGCCCCATGTATCAGTTGAGTTCCTATGCTGGCAACTAATCTGATCACTCTTCTTTTTAGAGTGCTCAGATTTTTTTTTTATTCCTCACCCGAGAATATTTATCATCAGATATAGTTGGAGGGAGGGAGTGTAGAGAGAGAGGGACAGAGAGACAGAGAGAAACACCGATGTGATAGAGCCACATTGACTGGTTGCCTCCCACACCACCCGACCAGGGCCAGGGACAAACTGCAACCAAGGTATGTGTCCCTGCCTGGAATTGAACCTGAGACTCATTGGTCCTCAGGCCAATGCTCTAACTGCTGAGCCAAACTGGCCAGGGCTAGAGTGCTCAGATCTTTGGCTAACAGGCTTTCAGCTCTTGGCCATCCTTCTTGAAAAAAAGAAAAACAAAAAGGAAACCAAACCCAAAGTGGTTTACATATTTGAGTTAGTTCAAAATGGTTATTTTGAATACCGGATAACTTCTTCATGCATTCAAAGTAATTTATTTGACAGAATTCAAAGAGAATAGACTGACAGCTGTCAGAAGGGAGAGGGTGGGGGCTGGGTGAGAAGCATGAAGGGATTAAGTAAAGAAGAAACAAAAGAAAGACTCATGTGGACACACACAATAGTATGGAGATTTCCAGAGGAAAAGGAGCTGGAGGGAAGTAGAAGAGGGTAAAGGAGGGATAAATGATGATGGAAGGAAACTTGACTTGGGGTGGTAAACACACAATACAGTATACAGATGATGTATTGTAGAATTGCATACCTGAAACCTATATAATTTTATTAAGCAATGTCACCCCAATAAATTAAATTAAAAAAACACAAAGAGCTTATCGTTTACCATAACCTCTCACTCCTCAACAACCAAACATTGTGTGTGTAGATTGCTTTATTATGAAAAAAACAAAGAAGCTAATCCATATAGGAGAATTGATACAGATTACCTACAGGGTATCACATGGACATAGACAATGACTTTGCATTATGGGAAAAACATTTTATTACCTTAAGTTTCTGAGTTGGCAGAAGAGAGCATCTCAGAAGATGAAACTCTTGTTTTGTAGTTTCTTTTCAGCTTTAATCCTGGCCTCAGATTCTTCTACAAGAGTTAGTACTTTGCCAGATTTTCCCCATTCTGAATATGGCCCTACCACAATCCAACACCTTTTTTCTTCATTATGGAGTATAAAGTTGTCCATACATATGCATGAAAATATCTAGCTAGAGGCATAAACTCATGTCTTTTCTTTCCTCAAAAAGAATCCCATTTCTGACCTTCAGTCTTACTGGGAGGCTTAGAGTCCATTCATGCTCCCTCATTTAAATTCCATTATTGTGGTTTCATAACTCTTTTTCTTTAGTTTGTGGGCAAACTTTTACAGCCCTAATCCTTGGGGTCCTCCTCTGATCACCACAGTCACTGACCTTGCCAAGAATATAGGGCTTGAGGGAAATTGTAGTCACCCCTTCAGCTCTGGCTGCTGATCCTCTCCCTCCACTGTCACCCAGTTCCTCTGGGAAGGGTGGGGGCAGGGGGAGCCTCTTTGAAAGAGCAAACAGAAGAGAACTTGTCTAGTACAGACTCATAATTTAGAGTCTCCATGACTCACTGGCTTATAATGTGTAAGACATGCTGTGTAAATCTGCCTTCTGTCCTTTAGAACATTGCCCCAGACAGCAGCATGCAACTCTCTCCAGGAGCCCTCAAGATATGAGAGTGAAAGGCTTTTCGACTATAATACAAAGAAGTATTGAATTTTCCTGAACAACAGCAAGACCTTAGCCTAACAAACTAATGCAGTATTGATCTGAGGGAGAGTAAGTGAAGTACTCTTGTCTGTTTCGAGTGTGTGCTCATTTGTATATTCACATGAACACAGCAACTGGATTTTGCTGTAGAGTCCAAGGCCAAGGCCAAGGTGAGGAAAACTGACACAAAAACAGAGTATCATTCAAAAACGGAATTATTGAAGAATTTAAGCAAGCAACATGTACTAAGTTATCTGTTGAGGGAGAATAAGCCTACAATGATCATATCTTCTCAGGTATGAAGTCAATATAGTACTTGTGTGGTTTAAAAGATATACTTGCAACTTGGAACGGCAGTTCTTCATTCTTTGTACTGTCCCATTAATCTCTCCAATAATTACCACCCCACTTTCAAATCAGACAATTTGGCATTTTGCTACCATTTTATGTGAAAAGGGGTCAATGATCTACTATAAAAGAAGTACTTTTAAAATAACGTATTTTTAATAAGTAAATAAATAAATAAGGGAATCATTTCAAAAACGTATACTAATTTTACAATAATGAACTTTTTGGTGGAGGATATCTGGACTTTAACTTTCCCCCAGAAAAACATTTGTACATTTATATCATTTATATTTTGGAACATTTATATTTATATCATTTATATTTTATATTTATAGTTTAGAAGGTTAATTTTAATATAAAATTAGATTTTTAAAAACAGAACTCAGCCCGGCTGATGTGGCTTAGTGATTGAGTGTAGTTAACCCATGCACCAAGAAATTCGATTCCCAGTCAGGGTACATGCCTAGGTTGTGGGCCCAATCCCCAGTGGGGGGCACACAGGAAGTAGCCAGTTGATGTTCTCTCTCACTGATGTTTCTAATCTGTCTCTCCCTCTAAAAAATCAATAAAGAAAAGAAATGTAAAAACAGAACTCTATCTATCTTTTATGAAACATATTCCTAAAATCATCAATAATGCTTGGAATGTAGGTAACAATGGTAGTACCAGCTTCGTCTTCCAGCCCAGAAGGGGGTTGACTTCATCTGCACCCATGTGGTGAGCTAAGCATTCATACTTGGCTCTGTATTTCAGTACAAGCATTTGTGGTATCAACCAGGCAGCATGCTTAGACCATGGCTCTCAAACCATATGTAAACTTCCCCGACTACTTCAGAGTTGCTACTTGTGAACCCATAGAGCTTCAAACAGCGTGATAGATGGAGATGTGTGGTCACAACATGCATGCCTCGGGTTTCCAGTTTTGGAGTGAACTGCTTTTCTTCAAAGTCAAACTGAATCAATGGGTAGCTTTTAATTACTTAGTCATCTATTCAATGTTTATGATAAAATGCAACATAAAAATCACTTGACGGTTAAAAGCTTTCAGCGCCTTTTGGTTGCTGTTTTTGGAAAGGATATCGAAGACTAAAAGCAATTTTGCTGGCAGAGGAACTGTGTGTTGAACTACTATGACAAAAATGTTTCTGGTACCACTGACAGGAACTCAGGAGCATGCAGTCTCTCATTTTGCCTAACAGAGAGAGCTGCTACACTGGCACAGGCTGGATGAGGCTGGGTAAATATTAACAAATATACAAACACAATTTTCCCATTCCAAAGCCAGTTTTCTCTGGGAATAAGTCAAATGCACATAGTTTAAAGCATGGGTAAATTGCAAGGCTGATAACTCTTATTGTTAATTGTTCCTTACTTGAACTCAGTGATTTTCCAAAGCCAGAAAATTACTACTTTGAAAAACCCTTGACACTAATAACAATGTGCTTCTCTCTCAAAGTAGCCTAAATAAGTTGGTTGATTGGACCTCTTCTTCAGATGTCAATTTAAATGTAAGTTCTAGAAAAGAAGGCTGAAAATTTGGGTTGTGAACAAATAAACCCGTTATTAAATGTTCCAACTATCTTTACAGTATTATTATAATATTGTTTTCCTAATTATCATATTGAATACTTGAAAATCAAGCAATATTCAGTTTGGGCAAATCTCATTATTTAATGAAGAAGCTTCAATAAGATCATCATAACCCTATTCATATGGTAAAAGAGTAAAGAAGCAGTGAACCTAATGTTAACTTACACATGTATTCCAATGACAATATTAGCTTTCTTTAAATCCAGTTTTTCTCCTTTTCTGTTTTGGAACATATATAAATTAAATTACACTGATAATTTTAATGCCATTTCAAAGACAAAGGCAATCTCATTTACTTTATACTTGCTTTCCATCTACAATTTATTTAAATACTATTTTCTCCAACTTGATAAAATGTATGATAATAATATTTTATAGATGGTTATACATGTCTAACTGCATGATTTATAAGAACTTCCAAGCTGCCTTTTCTGATTTGTATAATATGTTCTCTAGAGAAATCTTAATATTAAACCAGACTAAACATAAAACAAGCAGTGCAATGCAGCTGCACCAAATTATCTGATATTATCTCCCACTGTTCAGAATTTGGGTGTGTATTTTTGCCATTCACCTTCTGATTCACAAGGATTGAAATGGAAAACTTTCCTTTAGCTGTCCACATGACTACCTCCCCCACCTCCTTCAAATCTTAGCTCAAATATCACTTTCTTTTTAAGGTCTAGCCTGACCACAACTATTTAAAAATTATCCCACACATCCCTTTCCCTTAACAGTAGCACTTTATACCTTTACACTGCTCTACTTTTTCTTTCTTTCGCTTTTTTTGTTGTTTATAGAACTTCTCACCTTCTAACATCCCATGAACATAATTCACTTATTTGTAATATGCCCTGTTTATTGTCTCATTTCCCTGCAGAATCTAAGCTCCATGAGACAACCATCTTTGATTGTATATAATGAATTTAGATGATAGGACCAATGTATATAAAGAATATATCGTGGTGATTTAAGTTGCCAAAGATAAAAATTCACTAGAAAAACCTGTCTAAATTAGAAATGTCCAAACATTCTCATTTCCTTTCTAAATTTTTTTGGAGCATAATGGATGTTTATTTTACCCTAAAAATTTTACCAGGTACTTAACCTCTCTTAGGCTCTGCATTTGTAAAATGAGTAGTTTGATTTGACTGATTTCTTAAGACCTTCTCCAACAGTCTATGGATTAATGACCAGTAGGCAGATCAATGAAGTGAACAAAATATTTTAGTCAGGAAAACTATGTGTTGGTTCCCATTCTATCACAAAAAAGGTATGTGGTCTCAGTTTCCTTATCTATAAAATGAAGGAATTGGACTAAATAATTACTAAAACAGTTTAAACTCAAATATTTCATCACTGCTCTGCATAGAATTACCATTTCCCCTCCTTCTTATGAGCTATTTAAAAAAAGAAAATGACGCGTACATTATAACACATGTGAAAGAATCCCAGTGACCATCCCCAAGGTCTTTCCCTTTTGGGGACTCTTCCTGCCCTCCTTACCATCAGGGAATCCGTCCCAGATTTCTAGCCGGTCATAGCGACAGAACATGCCCCCTGGAGCAGTTGAGTCAGTCTCTAGGTCAAAGCTTTCAAATTCCAGGATAATCTCTGACATCTTTGGTGCAAAGATAATATAAGTGCATTCAAGGCTGTTGGGATATTTTTCAGGGAATCCGGGGGACTTTATCACTCCACTAGGGCTTGTGTAGTTCTGTGAACACTCAGGACCTATGAGCAAAAGAGATAAAGGAGCAAAGTAAAAATTCTCTTAAATGACTTCACCAAGAAATAACCTGGGAAATGACAGCATATCCTTCTAATAAAAGTCCATCATTGCAATCACTGTCCTAATTACTCAGCTTTTTCATGGTGGTGCTAGGTATGAAAAGTCAAGTTCAGATTTATTATGTTTACCTTTGTTTTTCATTTGTGTGCAGCAATTTAAAAACTTCTGCTCTTGTAGAGAAAAAAATGACAAATATAAAATCATGTGGAACAATGAATGAGTAAACTACAGAAATCTCTTGACAGAGCCCTAGAGAAATAATTATAGCCCCTTCAAGCTTAAATTCTTAAATCTTAAAGACTGACAGCCCTTTATTGGTGAAATGGAACATTCACAAAGGCGAGGGGGAGAATTCAATGGAGAGAGTTTGGTTTCAGATTCCTACACCAGTGACTCAGTAACTTTGCCAGATGTGACCTCTGCCTCTTTGACAAACTAAATGTGAAAGGTAATTCGTACATGTACCCAGGGTGAGTGACTCATTCTGAGTGGTGTTGACACAGGTGTGCCGGTAAAGTGTAGCTGCTAGTGAGGGCACAATAAACTGTGATTACAGGCCGTGTTGCTAGAAGTCACCTGATACCAATATTGACATCCTAACCTTCCCCAAAGTATCAGATATAGTACTGTCTGTTATTCTAAAATTATTTGTTAATATATATGTGTGTGTGTGTGTGAAAGTATAATGTATATATTTTAAAGTATAATTTTAATGACTATTCTGTGTTATCAAGACTTTACAAATTATGGTGATTTGTAATTTAAATTGGTCAAGCATACTCGAATATATATTAAGTTGACCTTATGACTATATAAATGACACAATTTCAATTCATGGCATCCAGCAATGAATATGGTGGCATTCACCACACAGTTTGAATACTGCCCATCTACCCGGACGTGAGCATATCAATTTTGCCCCTTCTCACCAACACCACTGTCATGATTTTCAAAGAGCTCTTAAGGCTCTTTCTGAATCAGAGATGACTTGACACCTTTGAGTCTCAGAATCCAATCTGGGGATGTCCAATTCAACAATTCTTTTCATGGGCCATCCCACTGATGGTGCCCTGTGAAGGCATGCAAAGATTCGACTCTAAATAAGGAGTTTGGTTGAGATAATTCTTCATTCAATATGCTACCAAAGTGCCATGTACTAGAGGCAACATATTAGTCATTAATACAGATGAAATTTAACCAGCAGATCTCTAGTTTCAATAGCTAAGGCTAGTAGTCTGAATCGCCACCTCAGTGCATTCAGCAACCTAGTGAGAAAACAAATCATTTGTTTTCTCACCATGCACATGTTATATGCGTGGCGCAGGAGAAGCAGAAGAGTGATAGTGATTAAGTCAGCACAATAAATCTGGTCTGTAGAGGGCTGACTTGTTTAAAATAGCCCCCAAATCCTTCTCCATGTAGCTCATATTTCACTGTGATGGCCTCAAATGCTTATCTATTTGACTGTAGTAGAAAAGTTATTAATGTGGCATTTGCCATGTCAGTTCCAGGTAAAGAGGTTATGAAATATACTGTACAGTTTGTAATCATTTCTAAGTTAATTGGTGGCTTCTATGATAACAATGACTATGCCAATTTATGTCCTTAATTCATAATATATATATGATATTGGGAATTTTTCAGAATTTTACTTCCAAGATGTAGGAACAGTGACCCTGGAGACCTCTAACCTCCTCCTTGGGGCACAGGATGCTTTGGCTAGGCCCTTACAAGACAAAGCAAATAGCAGGGTTTAATTCAGGTACTAATATTTTCTCCTTCTTAGATTAAACTGTCCAGGTGAGATTAAGATTAGTGAGGGAAAAAAATGACAGGAATTAAGGTCACACTTTCAAAATCAAATATATTTAAATGCTTTCACTGTGTTCTTGTCCTGTCAGATCCTTTTGGAAGCTAGCTCAGGTTTTCTAAGGTATTTGACAAAAGCTTGAAAAAACATGTATGGCGATGGAAGAGAACTGGATATAGCACCAGAAGGTCTGAGTTCCAGTCCTGCCTTTACCACTAACCTGCTGTTAAGCCTTAGGTGGCCTCCTAACCTTTCTGGTCCTTACAATCTGTGCACAGAAAATGGAGGTAGACTATGGGATTTGAAAAATAAAGTCCCTTTAAATTTAAGATTCCACAATTTCTTACTTCTTCCATCATACATAAAACATATTCTTTCCTTATTCACAGATGCATAAATTTGCTACAGTTAAGCAAGCACATCCCTAGAAAGGATGTTGCAGTTGTGGTTTAAGAAATTCTTCAGGAAGGAGGGCAAGCCGTCCCATGCACCTAGGAGCGAATGAGCTGCTGATGTGAGGTGCACACCCAGCACTGGAGCTAGCAAACACCATGTTTCTGTTGTTATCTGTAAGACTGGAAGTGCTTTGTGTAGCTATAAGAGTGACACATTTTATTGTTAACAACAATAAAGATGGAAAATAATACTATCTAAGATATTCTCTTTGGCATCATTATTAAATATATAGACTTTTAGTCAAATGACATACAAAGTGACCCACCCGGCTCTCAGTAAATATGTCCCTCCCCTACACTGAGACCCACAGAAAACGATTATAGCTTTTTCCTGCATTTGGGCCGGGATGACCCAGGCCAAGGGAAGGACAGGAAAGTGATACATGGGGAGGCTTGGATTTCCAAGAGAAATTGATTTAGGTGAATGGGAATAACTTTTGGACAGGTGGCTAAAGGTTTCAACATGTGGGAAGAGATGTGGAAGGGAAATGTGAGGTACCTGGAAGGGAAACTGGGTTCCAGGATGACTCTAGGAGCCATAGACAGAGGTGGGGACTGGTCTTGCTGACCCTCAGGCAAAGGTGTTTCTGTAGAAATGCAGCCCTAGGGACTCAGGAATGGCCTAAATCTTCCATAGAAATGTCACCAATTGCCAGACATCCTCAAGGGCACAAGTGAAAGATTCACTTTTTTTTAAGATTAGTATGACTTATGTGTTTTGAGGAAACCTGAAATTGCTACATCCTGGAAGATGCGTTATGTTTTCAACAGAGAAGAGATTCATGAATTCCATAACACCATTAAATGACTTCTGAGGAGAGAATGCCCATGAACCTGTATACTTATGCATAAATGTATTATGTCAGTTAATAACATTTTATGGCGTATCCATAAGGACTATAGTATGTGCAGTGAGGGGGGAAAAGATATTTTCTTTGCATTTTCAAGTGATAACAATCTAGTTGGGAAATTAAACATGCACGTATGAAGAAATTTGAAAATATCCTTTATAGAAGTTTGACAATATTAAGAAGAAATATTGGTAAGTGGAACACTTTGTGTGTGTATATGAAAACAGTATGCATATGTGTGTGTGTATTCATATGTAGGGATAAGCCGGGTATATGTGTAGGAAAAAAAGTGGACTAATTAGGAAGAGCTTCCTGACAAAAATTCATTTAGAGGTAGGTGTCTGTGAAGGTTAAGGGACAACTGGAGATCAAAGGCTATGAATACTGAAGGCACAACCATTGCAACAGTGAGTGGTTATTGCCACATACATATTCAGTGACAAGCAATGGCTGTATGTTTTCCATGTCAACTGATCTTTACAACAGGCCTGTGCTAGATAAAATTATTAATTTTTCAGAGGAGGAATCAGAGGCTCTGAACATGCACAGATAGTCAGTGGCAGAATTAAAATTCACATTCAAGGCTGCTGGGTTTTGCCCAGTGCACTGTCCTGAGACAAAAAGTTAGCTTGTGGACCTGTGAGAGTAGGAGCTGGAGAATATCTGGAGCAGGTGATATGAAGCCTTGAGCTGGACCCAACAGGACATTGAGGCTTGACCATGGACAGTGGAGACCTGCCATAAGCATTTTGAGGACTGCATGTTGAGGACTGTTTGAGAAGCTGTACATAGAGTAAGAGAGTGTGGTGAGAACACAGATTGTGCCTGTTTGATTAATGGCATTGGACTTGGAAAGGAAGTACGACTCTGACATCCTTGGATAAAAATTAAAAACAACTAGAAGTCATATGGGATGTAGGAAGAAAAGAAGAAAAAATAAAATAAGGCTTCAGGTCTTAAGGATGGTATTGGAGAGCAGGACAAGGAAACTGTGGCACATCTGGGACTAACACAGTGAAGGGAATGGAGTTCTTTTGGAAGAAGATAAAGAATTTTTAATGACTTAGTGATAGAGCTTTCTCTCTCTTCTCTTTAAATCATCTTCAGATCTTTGAGAAACACTGAAATGAAAGGCTATTCTTAGCCCCTTTGTTGACTCCATTTTTCTTTGACAGTGTCATGTGCAGGTAGAGCAAATGTAGATGTGTGTGTGTGTGTGTGTGTGTGTGCGCACGCACATATACATATGTGTACAAAATGATTTATATAATACATCAAACAGCTTTCAACACACAAAAAATGTACATATGTAATCATCTGTACATATTGTTGTCATATGTATATCATTATTCATACTAAAGAGTTTCCAAGTATATAGTTAGATACATTTCTGAAGCTCTCTCCATCTATCCACATTTCTATGGGGCAGTGCAGATTTCTTTCAAATTTTAAGTTGTACCAATGTTCCAAGAAACTCCTATTGACTCCTTTTCATTATTTTCAGTTGCTGCTGGCCCAGAAGACCTTAGGCATTTGCCATTGGAGAAAAAAAAAAAAAGAAAGAAAAGCTCTTTTTCCAATATTCTAGGACAATAGATTTAAATCTTGAGCCTCTGTCTGTGGATGGTTCTTCCACACATTAATGTCAAGGGAATAATTAAGTAAAATAAGTATAAGTAAAAGCTGAATTTAAGACATTTAAGGAATCTACAGGATGTTGGAAAAACAGTGATATGCAGATAAAGATATATTGTTTATCAACTGACTGATATGCATGTCTTTAATTCCTGAAGGCTGCGAGACTCCAACTTATCAGATTCCATCTCATCTCAATATGTACCATTGAAATAGAAAATTAGTAAATAATTATATTGGAGGAGTGGTTGATATTTAATTCCCAAAGGGAATGCCACTGAAAGTGTTACTGCTTTGTTTTCTCCACAAGGTTCTTTCCCCAACAAGCCCTCTATTAGTAGGAACCCTCCAGTCTAAGGTTAGTGGACTGCCTTGCTTTTCCTGGGAACCACTGGCTTTGAATTTTAGAATAAAATAAAGGGAACAGGACATACATGACTTTAAGGCAATAGGGACTGAATTTTTAATGAAAAAAATCAAACTTCAATAGTAAATAAAACTTGTTTTTGAAGAAGATAAGAAGAAATGTTCTTAAAAGAGTTTAATGATTAGAGTATATACCCTATAAACATTGGTTAACACATTAAAATCATGTAATTTTGATTTCTAAAATATTTTTTATAATTTTAAACATACTTCCTCCATACATTGGATATGTTTCCTTTGTTTAAAGTATTTCTAACATTCTGTAATGAGAATATATAATTTTTTCAGAAGAATAAAAGCATTATTCCTTTTCTTTCTTTTCACTTTGTCTTTCATGAATCAATGTTAATAAACCTTTAGTCATATTTGTTCTAGTCTAAGTTACTCACCTTTCTTGAAAATTTCATAACGTATGGAAAATCCTGCACCATGTGTCTCATAGTCAGAGACAAATTTGATGAAAAGAAATGGCCCTGAAGATACTACAGGAGAAGGGGCAATCTTTCCACAGAACTTTCCCCATAAACGTCCATTTTCATTTTCTCCGTCGATGACTTCCACATAGTCATACCTGACACAGAAACATAGAAGGATCTATTAGAAACCAGCACTGTCCACCCTAGTCTGTCAGGGAAAAAAAAAAAAAAGTGCTATCTGCATTCACCACTGCATTACAGGGAGGGAGGGAAATCTAGCAAAATGAAATAATTAAAATGGACTGCATGATGTCTGTATACATCATCTGGCAACAGAGAACTATTAAGAATAATGGTGTCCATTATAGTTATAGACAATGTAGTTAAAGTAACTAATTAACAAGAAAAAGAAATCTCATGAGCACTATTCTGTATTATTAAATGGTGTTCCTTTGTCTGTGGTGGTGGGTGTTACATAATGCTATACGTTCTTTTCCAGCTGTGAAGTTCTTTTATGAATTCAAAATGTCTACTTGGCTGGAGTGCTTCATGAACAATACTTTGATTTCTGTGAGCAACCCTCTAAACATATGGCCACAGAATAATAAACAGATTCTTTACTATTTAACCCAATTCCAGCAAATGCCAGACTTCTTAGAAAGAACTCTGGTTCAAACACAGATGATCTTCTTCAAAAACTACACTTGAATTGATTGCAGAATGGAATTTCTCCAAAGAAAAAAGTTTATTTAAAAATAGCAAGTCACTTTGTTTATACCCACCACTCTGAATATTTAAAGGAATATTGTTGTTTGAAAAGAAAACATAACAAATTTGAAAATACCAAAGTGATGTAATTTTTAAAAATGCAGGCTTAATATTACACAGGAGACAAACGATCAAGGAAGTGGCAATACAATATTACTCTAAAGATTGCACTAAGATGACATATGCTTGGATCTTCTTTATTTCTAAAAGGTGAAGAACCATCTTTAGTAAACAAGAGTCCCCCAGGAAAGCAGGAAGATTTGTGTTTGTTTGGCATTATCTGCTTCTTAGTGTCTTGCTCCTTCCTCTGCTCTTATTTACCAAGTCACCCAGGAACCAGATATCTGATTTGTCTTCCATTTTTCTTCTAGAACTGACATGAAAACATTACAATTCTTTTATTTCAAACCTTTATTTTACTTCTGTCTTTACCTTGGTTCACAAGTCTTAGGATATCATAATTGCAGGAATGGCTAAAATATGGCAGTAAAATAAACTGTATCTGGCAATTTAAAAGAGATCAAAATGGGGGAAATCTTCATGATGACCAATGCCATCTTTCACAATCCCTTTTCAAACTGTCCAGGGCACATTACTTATGTTTATATAAAGTCTCAGGAGACAACGGCAAAGATGATATCACTAGTTAAAGTGGACAGTTTAAAGCTCTCTAAATTAAAAATGACATTACCTCATCAGTCATAGTTGTGTGCCAGCTTTGTGTATACCAAGGAAAAAATAAAGCTGACATTGATGGAACTAAGTATTAACATATGTGAATTATTGCATTAACTGCATTTCCTCTGTTGCATCCCATGTTTCCAGTAGCACTCACTGGCCTGCTAGTATCACTGTCCTTTGCAAAACTATGGAAATACCCAGAGGAGTTGTTCCTTTCTCAATACTTTGGGAAATATGTGCAAGTTAAAATAAAAAAGATAGAGAAGGAGAAGTACAAGCTGAAGACGAGGGGGAGGATGAAGAAAGCATTATGTTAAAAATCCTAACTAGCCTTTTACAATCAATGGGGTTGGGGTGCAGCTGGAAAGAACAGCAGCTCTGTATCCATTAAAGCCTCACAACTTGGCATTTATGTAGTAATTCCTTTTATCTCTACTGCTTCATTGACTAGACAGGTCTGCATGTTTTGCCCACACTTTCGTATAATTTAACTGTGATTTGAACTGTTGACTGTGTTTGTCCTGGCAACCATGCATCCAGCTCTGCATTATAGGCTTTTTACTTGAATCCTGACATGGTCTGAATACTAAGTGGCTAAATCCTAGTGTATTTTGCCTTCTAGGCACAAATAAGAGAGGGGGTCAGGCATTCAGCAGAACTAAGGGCATTTCTGTAAGGACATCTTTCTCCCAGGTGTGAGAACTCGGCTAACACAATGCTAGTGAATTGAACAGGGTAAGAAGCTAACACTTTAATTCACATATCTTCTAACAGGAAACACGAGACTCTCCTCTTGGCAACAGTAAAAGCTATTTTTAAAAGGGAAAGAGGGACTACAATCTCTTCCCAGCAAGGGATAAGTCATTATTAAATGCCAATTTTAGGAAATTGAATTATTCAGGGATACAATAGTTACATTTATAAACTGGAAAGATGCTCTCATTTTAGCACTTCCCTTCAAAGTACCATCCAACAGGGCTCCTAAGAGTATCACAAATAGCAGTTGATGTAAATATTCAGGAGGGTGTATGAGCACAAGTTGTAAAGGGTAGTGCTGCCAAAGAAGTTAAGAAAGCAGCTTGCATCTCCCTCTGGAGTTGATACCAGTTCTACTCCATAAGTTTCTTGATGGCAAACGTGGTGCCAGGAATGCGGCTGTTGTGCCAGGATCCCTCTGAGAGACTAAATGTGTCATCACAGCAACTCCCCCAGGCTGCTTTGGCTTGAGGCCCAGGATCCTGAGTTTGCAAATTTCGCTCCTGCGCCCCCCCCCCACGCCCCACCCTGGGCTCCTGCACCGCCCCCCACCCCGACTCTTGCTCCGCCCCAGCTGGCTGCACACTGCTCTGTGACTGCTGCTGGTGTGGCGAACACTGCATTTCTTGGAATGTCAAGCACCACAGTCCTGACAGCAGAGGCTAGGAAGGTGAAAATAGAGGCACTTTTCGACCTTCGTTCTGAACTGACGTGCTCCAGCTGATGGAGGGGACGTGGAAATTGTGTCTCAGGCATGTAATTCCTAAGAGCTAGAGGAGGGATCGGAAAGGTGACTTATCTGTTCCTTTGGAGCTTTGCTCCTAAAGAAGAATGTTCTAGGTGGCAGGGAAACCGTGTGTGGGTCTCAAGTGCACTACCCTTCTGCGCAGGGGCCTGGCTGCGCTGTCCTCTCCCTGCGCAGAGTAGGATGCGTCCCAGCTAGGAAAGCCCTTCCTCAGACTTCATCCTCCCCATTACTGGAATGTAAACATCATGTGGTTTTTTAAAATATTCAGAGGACAACCAACCTCTTCTCCCTTAGCGATCTTCCTATTTCTTTTCTTAAACCTTCTACCTTAAAGTTTTCCACTCTGCACTAATAATGGTAAAGCAGCCTATATTTACTGGGAAGTAATGAAAAGATCTCTCTACCTAACCCTTTTACAATGAATGAAAAGCAACTTTCCCGTGGTTTCTGTCCTGGGGTGTGACACGCTGGGTGGCTATTCTCTGGAGTACCCCTGGCTGTACAGTGCAAGCTCCTGAAGCTAAAAACCTTTTTGCTTATATAACGCCCGCCCCCCACCCCCCTACCGCCTTAGCTGGGGAGATGAAAACACTTTGCGTCCTTAGAGAACTGATGAGTTAAGTTTCCCAAAGAGTGACAAAAGAATAAAGATTTCCTTCTAAGAATTCTTGAAAGGATTACCTGTAGATTATGTTCTTGTTTGGAAAATTTGAATATGATTTTTAGGCCAAGTAGAGAGAAAAGTGATGGAAAATGAAAAATATATTCAGGCACTAAAGAGTAGTTTCTCCCCTGGCAGTGTTCTCAGTGGTTAGCCTCCAGACCAAATGATCTCTGGTTCGTTTCCTGATTGAGAACACATCCCTGGGTTGCAGGTTCCAACCTTATCCCTGGTGGGGGTCAGCGAGGGAGAAAAACTGATCTATGTGTCTCTCTCACATAGTTTCTGAGGCTCTATAGGTATGCAGTGCTGAATATATAAATAGCACACTTTATTGAGTGCCAGTGACCCTCGAAATCTCTGCAGTGGAGCGTTTTTTAACAAAGCTAGTCCTCTTCGGGGTGTTGTCTGTGCAGTGAGCCACTGTACCAGCTTCCTCACAGCCTCTGGATGGTCTCAAATGATTAGGAAGGGGAATTTTAGGTGGTAGTGTCTTTTTAATCTCCTTCCAAGAGAATCTATCCCCACATTCATACATGCCTGACATCATAAACCAGAGTGAGAAATAATGTTGGCTAACATAATTTTCACCTACAAAAATGTGTTTCTTTTTATCTTTGGTTTATTCTGCACAAGGCATTAATAGCCCAACTGAAAAACCTATAAATGATTACTATGCTGCTGTCCAAGAATTACCTTACATATACTCCAGAGGAGAACAGATTTGCTCTCAGAGAATTAGAGAAAGGATTTGGAAAGAAAAACATAGGATGATAGAGCTAGGAGGAGCCAATTAGTCTACATCTGTGTTTTGGAGTGATTTTTATATGAAACTCACCCCTAACAGTTCTGTTTTGCTTGTATGTTTTAATGGAGATATATGAGAAGACTTATAGATTCCTAGCCTCTTATATAGCAATAGCATTATGCTAACATAATAGATTAGATTTCTAAAATCTATTCTAAGGAAATAATCTGAAATAATGTCAAATATTTATGCAAAAACTATTGCTTGAAGCTTTATTTAATAATGGGGAAAACAGAAGTAAGGCAAACAGGAAGGAAATAAGAAAGCATTTATGTACATTTTAAAATCATGGAATATTATTCAGCCATTAAAAAGTGTGCTCAACAGAAAATATTTTATAACTTAGGACAATGCTTGTGACAATAATAAGTGAAAAACCAGAACATAAAACCCTATGTACAGTATATTCTCAACTCATTCATATGTAGAGAATAAACTGGAAGGAAAATGTGCACCTGTTAGTAAGTGTTAACAAGCTGTTAAGAAGATCTGGGTAGTGAAATTATGTTCCTCAGCCATTTCTGTATTTTTCAAAATGTTTATAATGGACAAGTGCTCCTTTGTAATCCGATAAAAGTTATTTTGAAAAGCATTAACTACTATATATAAAGTACCAAGTCAGTACCTTATTGCCAAACTAACAATTTTATATTTCTTGGTCAGAAAAACACTATCTTTTATGATGTTTTATTAAGAAGTAAACAAATGCTTTGCCTTTTTTCTAAGCAACTGGATCAGTGACTGTGATTTTTTTTTTTTTTTTTTTTTTTTTAGTACTGGAAAGTTAAAATAAATCAGATTTGATCTCATACTTTCTGAAATACTGGCAATAATACTTGCTATTTGTTCAGTAATTCTCATATTACAAAGTGCTCTCAGCTGTATTATCTCACAGAGTCTTTGCAGGAAATAACTTGCATCCTTTCAACATTGCCTACTTTAGGCAAATTTGATTCCAATATCTGCTCTTGTTACTCCTTTCACACATATTTTTGGGGGATGAGGAATGGATATAGCTTATTATTTTAGAATTATTCATTAACAACTTCTAATTCATTTTTAAACTGGTCATTGTTGCTAGAAAAATGACACATCAACTAAGACTTCATTCATTTTTCTTAACTATGCTTAGACCTATATAAACAAACATCTTGGGTGTACAAAGGTTTACTTGCATGTGTGTGAGAGACAAAGGGGTAGAGAGCAAAAAAGTGAGACAGAGAAGGTGCTCTTGATCTTCAGGGAATCACACAAGTTGAAAGTTTCAGTGGAATTGATGGTGGCCATTGAATGGACCTACCCCCAAAGCTGTCTTGGTCCTCCTGGCCCAGCTGAATGTTCAGGGACCACGTGACATGAACCCAAGCCCACACTGGAAACTGGGCCAAAGAGACGAAACAGAGGTCTGTGCTAGAGTAGTGCTAAATCATAACTGTATTTTGTTTTCTTCCTAGTGCCAGCACCCTGGGCCTGAACACAGATAGCTCTATCCACTCCCCAGGATGAGTAAGTGGAAAGGGCGGGCCTCTCTGACCACCACAAGGGCTAGAGCCAGCCTGGTGCATGCCCTTAGCATGAAGTTGGCAAATTCCTAGATGAAGAGCAGGGAGAGGGCCTGAGCTTGAACCAGAGAACCCCTCCACATTTTCAGAGGAACACAGAGGTTCGCCTTTCACCTGGCTCTTGTCCTCCCAGCTCCTAGCCTCTGGTCAAATGCCAATTTCTATGAAAGCCATTCTAAATCTGTATAAAATTTTTAAATTTCTACTATTGACAGAATATTCCTTTAATTATTATATTGTCATATTCCCTTTTAAAGTGTGTTCCTAAGTTTATAAAGTAATCTTTTTTTTAATAAAATAATGTCAAATATTTTTCCAATATATATATGTTCTTCCTATATGTACTTTGTATTAGAAGCAAGGTTATAGGACGTTACTCTTTGAGTTGGGGCTCATTTTCACTATGATAGTTTCTAAAATTCAGTTTTTCTTACTTCTAGTAAACCTTTTGATATACTCCTAACTTCTAATCCATAGCATGACTACATCTAAACTTGTTATGTTTATGCATATTTGTACCATGTGCTCTTGACATTGTCAGGGTGTAAGGTGGCATTTTTTAAGCTGGGATACTACCTATGACATATTGGTAACCCCATTCATTTCAGTAGGAGAGTAGCATTTCCATTTCCTCACCACTGCGTTCCTGCACTGATCTTATCACTCAAACTCAGGCTCCATCTATGAGTATAGACTGAGGATCTAAGGTTTTCGCTATCTGCTTATCTTCAAAATGAACACAGGTTCCAGAGTATGTGGATGACAACCCATCTGGTTGGGCCCAGTTCACAGAGCTGGGGAGAACCTAGCACTGAAAATACCAGGCAGCTTTGCTCAGTGGCTGTTGGATGAACTAAAGTCAAACCATCTCTCCTGCAACCAACGCCACTGATTGTAAATGGGATGTCAAACACTTACCTCTCTTGGTACAAAAAAATTGCAAACAATTTTTGCAAACACTTTTCCCTTTTGTCAGGTCACTATACTCCTCAAAGGCCTACACAGTAGTAACCTTGCACTTGTCCACAAGCTTCCAGGCAAGTCCCCTTCAGGAAGTTACAATACCTTATAATCCACCTAACATCTTTCCAGAATGTGACTCCTCTAGTTATGCTTAGGAAAGATTTCTATATGTACCATTTTAAGATATCCCAGTCTCAATATAATCAGAGTACAGTAAAACTGACAAGTTAAAATTTTCATCTTTAAGATTTTGTAATGCTTAATTACAATCATAGGGGCAATAATAATGAATATCAACAATTTTATGCAGCTACAGAAAACTGATGATTAATAGGTTTCTCCCCAACTCAGAAGGGGAGAAAGTGAGATAATAAATGTCAAGCATGTAATAGACAATTTGTTTCTTATTGCTGTGAAACAAATTACCACAAATCTAGGAGCTTAAAACAACACGCATGTATTAGTTCATGGGTCTGTGGGTCCAACATGGCATAGCTCAGGTTTTCTGGTCAGGGTATCCCAAGACTGAAATCAAGGTATCAGCAGGGCTCCCCCACAATGAATTCTTCTCATGCTTTAGAATAAACTCGGTTCCATTTAAGGGTTCACCTGATTAGGTCAGGCTCAACCGGGACAATGTCCCTTTTGAAATCAACTGACTTGGCAACTTAATTAAATCTGAAAAATCCCTTTGGAGCAGCACCAAGATTAATGGTTGATTGAATAACTAGGAGAAGAAGGTGTGTGTACACCAGGGGCCAAGGATCTTGAGGACATCTCTCAGAATTCTGCCCACCATACAAACAAAGCTCTGGGAGGGCTCATGGAGCTTGGAAGCTACAGTAGAAACTGAAGGCAGATAGGACCATCCACTTATATCACCTGATAGAGCAAAGACTAGTAGGGTCCAGTGTAAAACTAAGGACAGGATTGGGAACGGGAGCAATGGTTGAAGCTGTTTCAATGCTCTCGTGTAATATTGGCTGTTGGTCTGGAAGGCCTGAGCCACAGGCGGCGCTTACAGTGAAAGGGAAGGCAGGGTTCTGGAATGAGCCACACTCTTCTGATTGAATAAACAGAAATGCCAAGATTGTCCTACATATATATCTAGAGAGAGAAAAGTGGTAAAAGTTTAATTCAAAATTAATATATAAGAAAATTCAAGACAAGCCTGGCAGATGGGGCTCAGTGCTTGAGCATCGACCCATGCACCAAGAGGTCACCGGTTTGATTCCCGGTCAGGGCACATGCCCAGATTGTGGGCCTGATCCCCAGTTGGGGGCATGCAAGAGGCGGCCAATCGATGTTCTCTCTCATCCACGTTTCAACCTCTCTCTCCCTTTCCCCTCCTCTCTCTCTAAAATCAATAAAGAAAAAATAAATAAAAAATAAAGAATTCAAGACCTGGTGTAAAATAATGGTCAAAATATGTAATTTTACTGGAAAATGTTTGGAGTGTGAATTTTTCATTTCTGAGGAATCTCACTTCATAATTAAGATTTATTGGCATGGGAGATAAAAGAAAATCCTTCACATGGGAAAATATTGCTATGATTTAACTCAGATTATGAAATATGAATATGCATTTTAAATGGAAGAGAAAGAACACCTCCCTTAAAAAAAACAACAACAAAAAACTAAGCTGCAGAAGTGATGGAGTCTTCCAGTGTCAAACTTGCAGAGTTCAGTATTTATAGAAAAATTCACATGCCTTTCATTATAATAACTCCAGTTTCTAAGTAAAATGATGCCATCTGGAAGATATTAACATCATTTACAACTTGTTTGCCTCCCTATTTCATAGAAAATTTTACTTCTTGCCAACTTTCCACTGTTTTCAGGAAAAAAAGAATTACTTTTATGAATTGTCTCAAGATGGGTTTATATAGCAAGTCAAGCCATCAAGAAGTGACAGAGGGGGGTTTTTGGACATATTTACTTCCTTCTAATTTACTTTAAATTCATATATCCTGTTTTTTGTTTTTGTTTTTCCTGTAAAGTATATCCTCTTCTCTCTGCTCCTCTCCTCTCAGCCTTCCAAAGGAAATATATATATATTTTAAGTGAACTGAGTCTCTTTTTAACATGGTTCAGTGGAGAGAGAGCCAGAGCAGGAAGAGCTGGGTTCTGGTCCCAGCTCTGAAGCTCAGGAGCCACTCCTGTACCTTTGATTGATCAAGAAGTGTCACCATCTCTGGCCTCCCTTAAAGTGTCAAAGAGAACAGGGAGGCAAGCAGGTGACACCTGCCAGGCCATCAGGCAGGCAAACTAGCCAAAATGGGAGAGCTGAGTCTTCACATTCTGCACTTCATCATGCCTTGGGCAGGTCACTAACTAACCTCTCTGAGCCTCAGTTACTCACCTGTAAAATGGACAAGATAATTAAGTTGCAGGATGACAGGGAGCATTAGATGAACTGATTATATAATGATCTATGTGGAAGCTTGAGATCCCTTTCCAAGTGAGGTTGGAATGCAGAAGAAGGAAAGAAACAAATACGTAGAAAGCTAAATGGAGCAGTTTTGCTTGCCAAAATGTATACAATCCAGGTCAAAGCAGACCGTAGTTCAGATAGTGCAGGACATTTAGTTATTGTTATCTCCCAGGGGTATCCATCAGTCAGAACATGACTAACTCAGAAGATGTCCATAATCTGATATTCTGAAAAATACTAGTTGCAGTAACAGGAGGTCTTGCCCCAATATTGCCAACAAAACTCAAATCAGTTAAAGCCACTGTCAATAATAGAGTTAAAGAAGTCATTTTATATGTACCACCATATGTTTTATTTTTTTAAGTCACTAAATCTGTTAAGTGTTTCCACTGATGGACCAACTGATTTGATGATCTACAGTTGGATTGGTGCCATGAGCGTGCAGTGCTGAATTTGCTCAGAAAGCCTCCGCTGGGTATAGTGGAAGCACCAGGGTGCAACGTCAGCTCTGGAAGGTGGTGACTCTGGCTCACAACATCCTGTAATCAGAGTCCTCAAGTTTCCTTTTTAATTTTGGGGAAAAGGAAATGAAGCAATAATTCTGTTTTAGATTATGGAACCTAATGTGCTAATTTCAAGATTTAAAAAAATTCTCTAGATTAATTTTAATTATTCAGTAGGGATCTAGGTAGTTAGCTAATCAGAGCAGCAGGAACTAAAGTTGGCAAATATTTGTTTTTAAATTTATTTTTTCTTTGCGGTAGATCCTTTTTAGCATCAGGTAGGTGAGATTATTTCCTCTGGAGTGAGGAAGAAGTCTCTTACTTTGAAATGATCACCATTTTTTTTTCCTGAAAAAGTGGAAAACAGTAAATGCTAGGGGGAAAAAATGGGTACAGTGATACAGATTAGATGTCTCTTCCTTTTAGTGATACCAGTAGAGAAAGAAAAGGTGAGCTGACTTTTAGGATGGGCAGTGGGTACTGACTCAAGTCAAAACTGAGCTCTTCAATTCAGTTTACTAAATACAAACCACTAAGTTAACCACAGCCAAGAAACATGAATCTTTTGGGTATGGGCCTGGACCTAATACATTTATGATTCTAGAATAAAATGCACATAAGAAAAATCGATCATGTCATAGTAAGATTTCCTTTTTCTTAATTCCTAATATTTATAGAAAGTAGCAAACTATTTGCTATAAGTCATCTTTAGAGTCTGATGCATTCATGCTTATTCTTTTTCATTATTTGAAATTTTGTTATATCAAAAGGCATATAGCTGCAGATGACTGGGCTGCTAGTAGTTTTACTAACCTGGCACCCAAAGTCAATCTGTAATACAGGGAATAATTTGAATAATAAGAAATATATCTGTGGACATAAAATAATTTTGAATGTTAACTAGGGGTTTTTCTATTTTACAACATGCAAACTGGTTAAGAAAAACAACAGTGTATTAAGAGAACCATTGGTTACTGGTCTAACCTTTAGTTGACATGATTTTCACTGACTTGCATTACAGACTGAGTTATTTCTTGGTATAGAACAAGACTTTAACTGCCCCTGTGTAAGAAACAAGCTCATGGAGAGAAGAAGGGTATTAAAGACCTAGGTGGCCTCATGATTTATTCGGACCTTAAAGAATAATTGTGTGTTTAGAAGAAAGGAGAGCAGCGGCCATAAACATTGCCAATAGCCTAAGAGCAGACGCACCATCTTGCTAAGTTTAACCATATGACCACATAAAGCAGGGGTAGGGAACCTTTTTTCTGCCAAGGGCCATTTGAATATTTATAACATCATTCGCAGGCCATACAAAATTATCAACTTAAAAATTAGCCTGGTATATTTGGTCAAACATCTAATTAACGCACCCCTAAAGTGATGGCTGGAACTGCTTCTCTTTGGTGAGGCGTGCGCTGTTAGCTGATATTGATGATGTTGCTGCTCGTAACTGCTTTTCCAGGCAGGTTTGTGTCACTCAGTCTGGAGCGCAGTGGACTCTTTGTGATGGTAAGTTTTGAAAAGAACTGCTCGCAGCAGTAAGTTGTTCTAAACACAGATGCGTATTTCAGCGCACATCTCCTCACAGTGGGAAGTTCGCCATTGCATATGTAAGGCTTATGGAGCTCAAGTAGCGGGAGGTTGTTGCGCCTCGCTTTCAGCTCATCATCGCTTTGCAGCTGAATGACTTTGTGTTGCAGGTTATCAGGCAGATCAGCTGGCTCCACATTGAACAACATGGAAAAGATGTTCAGTTCCATTAGTTGACTTTTCACATCCTTGAATCATTCATTAAATGCTTCAATTAGTTTTGCACATTCGCCCACATACTCAAATGTCGTAGAAGGCCTTTGTCCTTCCAGAGTGGGAAAATGCACCATGTTATTCCTTTCAAGTTGCACTTTCCACAGCCTTAATTTAGCTTCAAATGATTTCATGATTAAAAGTAGGGAGCTGCGAAGCTGGTTGGGCCCTGTAAATTGACGTTCAGCTCTGAGAGGTACTTAGTAATGTCCACTATGAAGGCTAAATCACACAGCCACTTGCTATCATTGAGTTTCCTGACAGATTTTCCCTTAATCTCCATGAACTACTTGACTTCATCCCACAGTTCGTAAAACCTCATGAGCATATTCCCATGACTTAACCACTATACTTCACAGTAATAAACAAGATCACCATACTCAGAGTCAAGATCATTCAGTAGCTCCTGAAACTGGTAGCTGTTAAACTCTCAGCTTCTGACAAAATTTGTGCATGACACTACTGCTGACATCACATTGTTGAGCCACAACAACTGTGCAAAGACAGAGACTTTCTTGGTGTATGATGCAGTGGCATATAATTAAATCACCTGGATCAAGACTGAGACAATTCAGTTATTTATTGACAAATGCAATGAACCATTTTTATGAGCCAACCATAGCTAGAGCTCCATTTGTAGTAAGACCACTTTTCAAATGCTAGCTAAGTTTTTCATTGATAAAACAAGTCTCTCAAATAAGTCCTCACCTCTGGTAGTGCCAGGCATGGCTTCCAGTGACAGCTGTTCCTCTCACGTGTCAAACTCTGCAGTTATCCCACAAACAAAAAAGGCCAGTTGGGCAGGATTTGTTATGTCCATTGTCTCATCATAAACCAGAGAGAAAAATTGGAAATCTCCTGCAGAATCCTTCAGTGTTTTTCAATATCTTGTGCTAAGTCAGTAATCCAATCTGAGATTGTTCTCTGAGACAAACAAACAATTCTGAAACAATTTTACTTTGTCTGGTGCTAACAACTCCGCAGCAGCCACCATGCACTCTCTCACAAACTCTCCCTCTACACAAGGCCTCAGCTCCTTTTCGATTAGCTCGCTCACCACATAATTAGCCTGAGGAACGTTGTCTCTGTCACAATGAGGCCTAGTGAGAGCAGCTTGTGATTACAAACTGCTGAAGAGCACTGATTTATCCAGATGCATTTGGCCTCCCAATTCATTGAGTTTAGCATGTTTTGAGCTGTAATGACGCTCCAGATTGGATTTTTTTCATTATTGCTAATGCAGCACCACAGACTAGGCACACAGGTTTGCCTTTGACTTCAACAAAAAAAATAATCATGTGTCTATTTCTCTTGGAAAGAGCAAACCTTTGCATCAATTTTTCTTGTCTTTGTAGTCACCATTTGTAGGATGTCACACCACTTAAATTTTAATAACTATCCAGTGATGCAATTATTTTGCTGTGATCACTGTTCTAATCCTGCATCTTGAATTTGGAACATATGCAATATTCACATCATTGACTCTTGAGGTCTTTTCTGTGGACTATCTTAATCTTCATCTCAGATTCAGTTTTTGCAAGGATTATTGATCATGGATGTGTGGATAAAGGCTGAATTGGAGTTATCATCTGTTTTGACAACATCATTGTCAATCATCAGAGGCAAGTTCATCAATGTCGCAAGGAATCATCTCATCACATCTCATGTCCTCATCACCAGTTTGCCATAGTTTCACCACAGTGTGTTAACAGTTTTGCAGCGTATACACTCCCAGCCTGTTTGGCACTGACTGTCCTCTTGAGTCACCACAATACAGGCAGATGGGCTGCAGGCAGCCATTGAGAAGCATACATGTCTGACCCGTCATGTACTCATATGTGTCCTATCTATCCCATAATAGATGTTCCTTGTTTGTCCCTCAACATTTACATTATTAGTATGATTCATATAATATAAATTTATGTTGCTATGAAAAAAGCTCCTAGATTTATTGTATTTCAGTCCCGCCTGCGGTTGGGACTTAGCAGGGCCAGACCAAATTATTTCAGGGGCCTTATATGACCCACGGGCTGGACATTCCCCAAGCCTTTCATAAAGGGTCACATCCATTATGGGATAGACAGGACGCATATGAGTACATGACGGGTCAGACATGTATGCTTCTCAAATGGCTGTGTGGTTGGGACATGGATTTAACTCAACCAGGCAATCACATAACCCTCATCCTACCATCTAAAGTGCTCCCCAACCCCAAAATATCTTTATGGCAAGTTTAACAGAAAGTAAAAGGTAATATGGTCAAGTTAGCTAAAATAAAATGCAACATAAGGGAGCGTTTCCAAATGCAGCCTTCTCCTATGCTTAACACAAGCTAGAGAAAGGTATAAAAAGTTGCACTTGATAATACTAAAATGTCAGCTGTAATAACAAGACAGGTAGGCAAAGGAGGGAAAGGTTGTACTATACCTTCCTTACTTTAATTATTCTATAAGGGGAAGCAATTTTTTCCCACTAAAATCCAGAATATATAAAATGATTTAACATTTCACTACACTTAATAGCCTAATTTCTCTTACTGTAGAAAGCTAGTTTGTTTCACTTTATGAATAAAAGTTTATCAAGAGAATTGATAGTATAAAGGCACAGAGAGAGATAGGAACAAAGCAGTTTTTCAGCATTTTAGTTCTTGAATTATTTGGGGGAAAATAAATGCTTACTTACAAATATACAATAAAACAGGTCTTTTGAGAATCCTTTTGGGGGAAACATTTAAAACATTGCTGGGTCTTGAAATCATCGTATTACTTTTAAAGTACCCCATAATTTAGATATTTCATTAATTCTGATTGCTTTTTCCTCTAGTAATGGCACATTGCCTAGATGATATTATTATTGTTTTCATCACTTTCCAATCTGTTGTGCTCGCTCCTTTTTTTTTTTTTTTTTTTTTTTTCCAGTAGGAAACAGAAATTGTAGAGAACTGGTCCTAAAAAGTGTTCCCCAGAAATGCTTCAAGAGAAAACATGTTTTCTTTTTTCCCCCAAATCATTTGGGATTGCTTCATATAATGTTCCACTGTCAATATTCACGATTTATGCCGTATAGCACAGGCTCTGAGAAGTTCCACAGGTATGAAACCTTGATTTAACTTAGTTTAATCCAACATATGTTAATCTCATTGATCACAGACCCTTTGATTACATAATGCCTGTGGAACTAGTGTTCATCATCAAGTATTTCCTATGTGCTATTTTGAAAAGTCACTTACTTTACTTATACTAGTCACAGGTCTGAAATAATAAAAATATTCCAAGAGGGAATCAACTTTGTAAATGATGACATAAATTTGAGAAGATGAAGATAAATTTGACAATCTAACTTCTTCTATCTGCCTTAATAAATGTCAAGAATTTAATTTTAATCAGTGCTTCATGAATATGTTTAGTAACTGTCTTGTGCTAAGAAGTAGTGTGCTACTGCCTGAGCCTGTGCCCTACGTGGTCAGAGGGGCTCAACACAGGCTGACAAGTGCAGTTGGCATGGATGAGTCTAGATTGTCTCAATGACAGCAGGAATCAGCAATGCTCTGGGTTTACTAACTAGTTACTGTTAAGGCAACTACCATGAATAGAACTGGCAAAGTTTTATAGTGGGAAAAGACCTAAGGAAAAATATACTGATATTGCATTTTATAGATGATAAAACCAAACCCCAGAACACTTAAGAGACTGGAACAATATTTCAAACCCAGTTGATAGAAGAGCTAGACCTTTCTGCCGTATTACAATGAAAGACAAATCATTCATTACATCTCATTTTTTAGGTGATAATCAAAAGGGTCTTTATGATCATCAATTAACTTCTAACTTAAAATTTGTACCGTGGAATTGCTTCACCTTGCTCAAAACCTATGGGAAAAAGAAACAGACCACACAAGGAGCTCATGGCATCTCTGACTCCCTGGTGACTATCTCCTCTCCCTTACTTTGCCCTGGACCTGTTCCCTCAATAAATGTTTCTCTAGTATTTAATGTAGCTTCTAGTCATTAATCCAAAGAACACATTTATTTATTTAATTTTTTTACTGAATTTTTTGAGGTGACATTGGTTAATAAAATTATATAGGTTTCAGGTGTACAAATCTGTAGTACATCATCTGTATATTGTACTGTGAGTTAACCACCCCAAGTCAACTCTCCTTCCGTCACCATTTATATCCCTTTACCTTCTTCTACCTCCCCCACCCTCCTTTCCCTCTGGCAATCACCATACTGTTGACTGTGTCTATATGAGGCTTTATTATTATTGTTTTTTGGCTTAATATCTTCATCTTTTACACCCAGCCCTGCAACATGCCTTCCCTCCAAAAGCCATTAGCCTTTTCTCTATGAATCTGTTTCTACTTTGTTAGTTTATTTTGTTCATTAGATTCCACATATGAGAGAAGTCATAATGGTACCTGTCTTTCTCCGACTGGCTTATTTCACTTAACATAATGCTCTCCAGGTCCCTCATGCTGTCATAAAAAATAAGAATTCCTTCTTTTTAACATCTGAGTAGAACTCTATCGTGTAAATGTAACAAAGCTGATGCACACGGGGTTGCTTCTAAATTTTGACTATTGTAAGTAACACTGCAGTGAACATAGGGGTGCATATATTCTTTCGAATTAGTGTTTTGGGTGTCTTCAGATATATTCCCATAAGTGGAATTGCTGGGTCATAAGGCAGTTCCATTTTTCATCTTCTGAGTTAACTCCATACTGCTTTCCACCGTGGCTGCACCAACTTGCATTCCCACCAACAGTGCAGGAGGGCTCCATTTTCCCCACATCCTTGCCAACTCTTGCTATTTGTTGATTTATTGATGATAGCTACTATGACAAGTGTGAGATAATACCACATTGTGGTTTTAATTTGCATGTCTCTGATGACTACTGATGTTGAGTATCTTTTCATCTGTCTATTGGTCATCTGTATGTTGTCTTTGGAGAAATGTTTATTCAGATCCTTTGCCTATTTTTTTAAAAATATGTTTTTATTGTTTTTCTAGAGAGAGAGTAAGGGAGAGAAAGATAGAAACATTGATGTGAGGGAGAAACATCCATCGCTGCCTCCTGCATGCCTCCTACTGGGGATCGAGCCCACAACCTGGGCATGTGCCCTGAGCAGGAATTGAACTGGGATATCTCAGTCCATTGGACAACGCTCAGTTCACTAAGCCACACTGGCCAGGTCCTTTGCCCATTTTTAATTGAATTGTATGGGGGTTTTCTGGTTTTGAGTTGTACAAGTTCTTCACAAATTTTGAATATTAATCCCTTATCAGATATATCATTGGCAAATACGTTCTCCCATTCAGTGGATTGTCTTTTCATTTTGTTGATGGTTTCCTTTTCTGTGCAAAAACTTTTTAGTTTGATGTAGTCCTATTTGTGTGTGTGGGTGTGTATGTGTGTGTTTGTTTTTTGTTTTTGCTTTTGCTTCCCTTGCCTGAGGTGATATATCAGAAAAAAATAGTGCTACGAGAAATGTCCGAGATTAAGCTGCTTACATTTTCTTCTAGGATTTTTATGGTTTCTAGCTAAGACACATTTAATTCCCCTTTCACATGAGAGCCCTTCCGGTATCCAGGATAACCAGTATGCACCTAAGGTTTCTAACTTTTGTTGTCTTCTAAGAAGAGAGGAATGTAAAGAAATTTATTAGGTTGACACTAAAAAAAAAAAAAAAAAAAGGCAAAAACACAGGTAAGAAACCATTTCTCTTCTTGTTCGAAGGTTTGGGGGCATCATTATTTTAGCAATTACAGAGATGGTGAGCACTTTGAAGAGACTGCATGTATTTCCAAGGCTCTCTAACTGTGTTTGGGGACCTGGGACAGTATCTGTTCCACAAAGGGCAGGATGGGTAACTAGGCTTCTGTTCTCCACTCTTCCAAACCGTCTGTGCCTCCCTCCTCCCTCCATAAACATATGCCCAGCCTCTGTCCTTCTTACAGATTTGGCACTAGGCAATCTAGAGCTAGGGTCTTGTCATGGAAATAAAAAGTTGGCTCTGTGGAGCCAGATCCAGGCAATGGAGAGAGGGACAGGGCAGAGAAAGAGCTGGTCCATGTCCACCCTGAGATGTAGCGAGAGAGCGACAGGAATATTTGGGTGACAATTTAACAAAAGCCTTTTCCACATCTACTTTGAAGGTTGGCTTTCTGACACCCAAGAAAGAATTTAATTTATTCTGCTGATTTTTCTTTGACAAACCAGCTATACCAGCCAAGAACTTCAAATTCTGGACATATTTTTGTAACTGTTAAATTTCTATGTTTAATTTTCTCTTATTCCCACTCTCCTCACTACTATATAATTTCATGCCAACTGACAGTCCCTTTAATGTCTTTTTGTGTATAATACAGTAAGATTCTTGGTGTACTGTAAAAATATCATTGAATCAGGATGCTTTTCTTAGTGACTCAGATTGTAATAATTCTTCTTCCCAGACATAGGCAAAATACCCATGTTCACTAATTAAACACACACATAGCACTCATAATTTATTTTTAACCTTAAAATAGGCTTTCATAAATTTGGAAGCAAAATGACATTTATATCAATTACTACCAAATTCCTTCCTATTTATTCACTGACAAATACACTCAGGAACATAGGTTAGCAGTTCAAATACTTCTGAGACAGAAGTAATGTTGGAATTGGCAGTCATTAAAAATAACTTCAACTTGACATTTTTATACTTTTTCTTTTTAAAAATCCAATGTCTTCAAAAATACTTTCCCATTTATGTGTGACAGGCATGTTAAACACAGTCTGTGTAAATGTTTGAACAGTAATTATATTGATCTCGTCACTGAAAATGTTCTGTATAAGTGGCAGAGGAATATTAGCAAAAGCTTTGATTTGTTTGCTCCCGTTATGCTTTATAATTAAGGAGATGCATAACATTTTTGGTGAAGAAAGTGGTACTAACTTTTATTTATTTATGTGGCTCTCTTTCCTGGAAAGCTGAGCGAGCTGCATGCCTGTCATTTTACAGGCTTGAGAAGAGAATGAATAGTTAGTACATCCTATGACATGAGAGGACGTCTTTACTGCAGCCGTGTGCACATCACTACTAGAATAGCTAGCCAATTTTGTTCAATCCCTGGTTTCATCGGCGGTTCACTGACTGAATTAAGTCCTGGATTGTTCCCTCAGGGTCACACAGAAGTGCCTGAATGAAGTGGAGGGTATGAGCAGTAGCACAAAGCTGACTTCTCATACTTGGGTCTGGACCCCACAGTCAGTGACTAGGAAGCAAACCACTAGTATGAGTGCTAGAGAGAAGATCAAAGAAACAGAAGTTATGCCAAAGATAATTCAAGAACATTTCTATAGCAGCACGTTTGCCAGGGTCTCCTCCTTCCTCCTCCTCCACCAGCACGTCTGCTCACTCACAGCTTCAGAAATGTCTCAAGGTAGGGTGTAAGCCCAGGTTTTCCGGGGCTTGTTACAAACAGCATGGTCAATTTTGTTCTTACCCTAACCCAGACTTTTAAAAAACAGTATTTAAATCTGGTTGAAATAAATTTTGGTCATGGCCTTAAAAAAAGAATGAAAAAAGATGAAAGATCAATCCTTGCAGACAAATGTCAGAGGAAAAAAAAAAAAATAGAAAGGGTGATTTGGAGGTCCAATGCATTTCCAGGGATTCGCAGTAGAGTTTTCATTTTAAGGCAAAAACTTGACAGAGCCATCCCTTGGCTAATCCTGTGGTCTCTGCTCTAAGTCTCCATCTAGATACCAACCAGGGGGATAGTGTTAACTCTTCTGAAGGTCAGGAACAACTACCCAATGTCCCTCACCTGAGGATAACTGCACAGAATTGCTTTGGCATCTCTGTCCTAGATGTTTCTTTTTTCTTATTTTTGCTGATGCAATTCCATTTTTCCAAAGCCCAATTCAAGGTTGATTTGTTCTGTGAAACTTTTCTTATATTCAATCACCTGTAAATGTTTCCTCCACTAGAATTTAAGAAATCCTTCGCCAGTATGAACCAGGTAATTATAAATTTGTCCAGTGTTGCACTGGAATTATTTTTTAGGTGTTGTCATGCCTTATTTCCCTGATGAGATTATACCTTTTTTAGGTAAAAAAAAAAAAAAATTTAACTTGGATTTTTCTGAGAAACAGAAACAAAACTGTTTCCTTGGAAATAAGTTCATGCTTATTAAGAAAATGAATAAGCAAGAAAAACTAGAATAAACATGACATAACTAGGTTGTCCAATTATTTTATATTTATATTTTAACATTGGAATTGAAACTTCTAAATTTCTTAGTAAATCGTTCTGAAAAAAAAAACTCTTGCACTTTCAGAAGTTTTTTTCTATCACATACGTCATTTTGGGGAAAACTCCACGCACTGTGTGTTCTGCTTTTGTTCCAGTTACATTAAAGTTGAATAAAAGAGCCCTCATGACAACATCTCTTCAGAAGAGCACACAAAAGACTTAGGGGCATAGCCTCACCTAGCTGCCCTGGGGTTAGGTGCTGACTCCTGTTAGTGATAATAAGGGTTCCATCTATGAATCCCTGGGTGCTTATGTCAGTCTGATTTGTTTCAGTTTCCACAGGTGGATGTCTTCAAGATTTCTATTTAGAAAAATAAAATGTTTAGATCTCTACTTTCCTGCCATCTGGTAGTGTTATGGAGAAGGGTGACATTTAGGCTTTTCAAATTGTACGTTGAAGAACTGTAATTCATTATTTTTTAAAGAAATTTTTCCACATAAAGTCTCAATCCAACTGCTGTCGGTGTGTGTTAGAAACACAGACAAATGATATGTTTTGCTTAATGAGGCTGTTAGTTATTTTCTCTTTGTTGTGTTCCCTCCCTGCACCATCATGCTCCTCTATCTCCTTCACTTAGAGGACAAGCATCAAAAGGCTTCATAGACTGTGTCTCACCACTGATCTGTGGAGTGCACCGCACACGGATCATTCTCTTTTCCTCAGTGTGTGAACATAAAAATTCACCGTCATTTGTATTTATGGTCAGTATGTGTGGAAGCCAACATTTTAGGCTCTTTATTTCATCATTTGAATTTCAAATTCTTATCCTCAAATGCTTTTCGCTGGGCTAGGCTTTAAATCCAGAGTTGAGAATAGCATGCCCTGCTCCAATAATCTTTGTCTGTTAAACGTCTTGGAAATGTAAATTACAGGTTTTGTTCTTTTATATTATCTTTTTGGTATCTAACTTGCATTAAAATGGACTATAAATCCAGCAGGCACTTTGCAAGTAAGGATGTATGTGTATGTAATATTTGTATGGGATATGTTGATATGTACATATATTCGCATAAATGTGAGCATAAATACAAAAGATTATATCTTATCGGTTTAAGGAAGATTAATTTACAAAATAAAGATTCTCAATCTGTGCTAGTTTACACAAAATGTTGACTTTGAAGTTGACTCTGTGCACTCCTTTACCAAGAGGGAGGGGCTGACCAACCTGGTTAATCCAAACCACAGAATTGACAAATGATTAACTCCAGCCATCAGATGATTAGCTCTAGTCCCTGAGTCACAACCTTGCCTGTCAGTAACTTGCACTCAAACTCCTTCTGGGAAGGGAAGGAAATTTGAACAAATCAGTTTTTTGTTTGTTTTAAGTAAACCTTAGCTCAATTGCAACAAACCCCGTATTCTGTGCACACCTTCTCAGAGGGTCCAATTTCCAGGTTTTGTCAAATTAGTTTCATATTAGTCAATACTTGTTTAAAACATGTCACAAGTCTTTGTGGCCTGTGCAAGCTTCAATTATCTCTGATTATTACATCAAGATTCACAAATGAGATACCAGAGTCACTCCTCTTTACTGCAAAATACTATTGAAACAAACCGAAATTAAATTTCAGGACAGATTGCAATAACCCATCAAAACAGAGCAAGTGGGGAGGAAGTTGGACCTCGAGGTATGCCAGACCATTGTTAAATGCAAGACTGCATCACACCTAATAATTTAAACATGGTCTTGTGGCCTGACATTTTTAATGCTTTCTTGATCTCTTTCTTCTGGCTCTGTGCACTTTGCCACTGCAGGGTGCAGTGCATAACAGATTATGGATTAAATACCAAGCCTTCCTCTGCCAATAGCTCTTTCAGGAGGGGAAAAATGATTGGGTACTTTTATAAATAGTCATGCCAGTAGGTGTCCACAGAAAGCAACCTTTATTCAGGGCTTTTAAAAGCTGCCTGCTTTTTAGATACAAATCAATCCATAAAACTGCTAAATTCAGATTTTTAGCTATTATCTGGGCACTAAGAATCAGGCACCTTGGTATAGACTGGCTTGACATTTTTATTGGCACAAATTAAGATTCCAGTCTTAACTAATGCAATCTGGTTCTAAAAATTAATTTAATTCACACAATCCATGCAGCCCATGGTTCACATTTACTCTGTGATTCATTGCATTTGGATTAAAGGACGGGTTAGGAATTTTATGCTTGAGGCAGCTCTGACTCCCGAGAACAGAAACATACACATATTTCTTCCATCATGTGTTGCTTCAGGGCAAGAAAAAAGAAAGCCATTATAATTTGGAGACAAGACTCCTCCAGACATCTATGAACAACAGCAACCATAGCGTGTCACCAAAGAGAACTGTTTTGTGGAGTGCAGTCAAAAATTACTGGGAGGTCATAAATGGATACAAATATATAATTTTCTAAAGAGATAGTGTTGGCATGAATTCTACAAAAATTCAAAGACCTTGCAAACTCATTTATAATAAACATTTGAAACATGGGTTACAAAGTGTTTCCTGGAAGCAGAGAGTCAATTAAATGAGGACAAAATTTAGAAGCATTATATATACAATTAATATGTCATATATATAATAAGGAAACACACGAAGAGGTGGAATTGCCCAAGATCACATAATTTTAACATCAAAAGATACAGGTCTTCAGACTCCTTATCTAGAACCTTTCCACAGATTTTTCAAACATGTCTTCCACTTGTATCAATTAAGAAGGGAAACCTTCTTACAAATTTACTTATTTCCTGATTTTCTAGAACAGAAATCTACAATTGTAGGCCCTCATATCTCTAGCATATTTTTGAACTCTAAGCAGAGTTATTTTAAAAATCCTCACTCAAAAAAAAGTACGCATTTTCAGGTGTTCCGATGGGCTTAGTCAATGCCCCATTACAAATAAAAACGGAGAGGAAAGTAAGTTTCTATGCGCCACTCTCCTGACCTTGACACTGATCCTCAGGAGGCATCTGAGCGTTTTAGTGGGAAAATCACATTAAAGGGCTTGACCAGGGTCCTTGAGTTCATTTGTTCAACCTAATCCGATTCGGGCCGGAGTAGGTGTGTGTCTGTCCTGCTTTAAAAACTCACCAAAGAAAGAAATTCCACAACTTCCCGAGTAATTTATTCTTGTATTCTATAACCACTACTTGAAAGAAAATTTTAGAAGACGGTTGTAATCTGTCTTATTTCAATTTCAGACCATTTATTTTCCTTTTTATCAATTTATTTAAATGTATAAGTGCACATATACTTAAATAACGAAATCTATTTTTAGCCCAGAATATGCAGATTCTCTACTTCTTTTCAGACAAGATAAGTAATGTTTATAAAATCCGGACAGGAACTTCTTCCAGGCTTTTTCTTCCCTGAAATGTTTTTGGCCCAGTAAACTTTAATTCTAACATCTTTGTAGCTATCTTGGCACCCAGTGCAGAAGAAAACAGAAACAGGGTGCTTCCTTAGAATTTTCCAACCTGTTTGGACTATTACATCTTTATAATGGTGATGGTCTGTTTAATCGCATGTAATTCATTTCATTGTCTAGAACAAGGAACACCACCAGGATTACAGAAGGTAATTTGGAGGGCATCTTCTCTGGCCCCTAAATGTTTCAGGTAAGATAACAGAGCCCCTAGTAAGTGGTGTGGACTGCTACAGGTCACACCACCAACAGTCTGCCTCAGAGTCAGCACTGGACTCTCAATTCCCTCTTCCAAACTAAGTGCTTCTTCTATTAAAACACACTTACTCAGCATCCGTGAAGGGGAGGAAACAGAAAATATTTTATTTTCTTTGAAGGAAGAATGCTTGACACTGTTAGCAGTACAAAGACTCAAAAGCCACAAAAATCCCTTAGAACAGTTGATTACCATAATGGGGATGTGGCACTATTACCATATTGTGGAGTTACCCAGTTTTGCATACCCAGGTGAATGAATGACTTCCACTCAGCCATATGCAATGTGCATTCTTTTCTGTCACAGTTGCAGCATGGATAATGTCTTTTTTTTTTCAGACAACCCAAAGAAGTTACTAATGCCAATTAAATATATTCTTTATTTTGTATTACTATTGAACAACATTATGTGTGAGCAAATTCAACTAAATAGAATTTATATAAAATCAGAGGGGGTTTGCAAACTCAAGTTAAAATGAGTCTGTTTTTATTGGTATAAGAAATTGATCACTTACTGATTTGTATGTATGTGTGCAGTTTAAGTAGTGGTGAGATTTCTACATATCTCATATGCTTTGTCAAGTGCTGGATTTAGGGGTAAGCCCCTAGAATGTGAGAATGTAGCAAAAGTCGAATGTGGCATCTGAATTCCAACTAATGTGTAATCACCCCTCTTTCTGAAACTTGGGTTTTTTACAGAATAATGCTTTGGCAAAACCCATTTTTAGTGACTGTGCTGAGAGATACAAGGAGGCAGAAGAGGAAGTGTTTGAAAGTTAATGGGGAAGATAAGTACTATGCCATTCTTTTGAAATCCTGAAGGGTTCACCCTATATAACTGAAGCTGTGAGAAAGCTGATCTCCAATTTGTATGCAAGCAATAATAACATGAAACAAGTACCATGTCCTCAGTGCCATAGCTTCCAATCTGCTAAGCTGCCAGAGTGAACCACCCAAATGAACCAGGCATCTGGGAGGAGGACAACCTTGGCCAAGAAACCAGGAGGGCGGAGTTTAAATTAGACTCCACTGCTCAACAGTTGGGTGAGGCTAAGCAAGTCACTTACCTCTCAGGCCCTTCGTCTGCAACCTGAGAGGATTGCCCAAGGTCTCTAAGACCCTTTCCATTAACAGCGCGACTGGGTTCAGAAACAGTCAAACTGTGCTCTGCTTCCATCATAGGCTCTGATCATAACCCAGAGCCTCTGACTGGCCCTGACCCCACTCTAATAAGTCAGATATGAGCAGTGCATCTCAAGCTGGTCATTCTTCAAGTATCATACAGTTGTACAAGAATTTTTAATTTTTAGGTTTTTATTTTGATGATTAGTCTTTAAAATTGCAATGCAGACCTATTCTGGGTCACCTAGATAATCACTATATGAGGAACCCTGTCATGTCTTTTTGTAACCATATCTGTATCCGTGTCTCTGACTATGTGAGTGCTAAGTGCAAACCTTCTGAAAGCGTGGCTCCCTGTATGGAAAAATGCTTCCCAGTCATTCAAATAGACACAAGTGGTGAGAGGTGTCATTACACTGGAGTGACAAAGAATGGAACTGTATTAACTGGCATCCTGGCAGTTGGCACCATGGTCTAGTCACCGGGAAACTAATAAGCAGGAGTTCACTAGTAGCAACTCTAGACATAAGTAGACAGTGAAGAGCTTTCCATTAAAAGGATTTTTTCAACATAATGTTTTTGGATACAACATTAAATTATTCTACCAGTAATTTAAGCCATCACTGGCTAAAACTAATTTAATAATAAAAATTTTTTAAACCAGTAAAGATAGTGACAATGTCTAAAAGAGTTGTCCATCATGCTGAATTTGAGGAAATTAAGTTAATAACCAGAGAAGCATAAAATTGCAAACATATCCTGCTATTATTATGTTACTTGATAATAGGAATTTTGTTCCTACCAAATGCCACTATTCATCACATCAAATTGACGTTGTTACTGGGGTGTTTTGATTTTGTAGTTATGTTGGGGTTAATGTGTACGCTTGCATTGTTTTATTTATTCTATGAGAACACTAACCATAAAAAGGTATGAATTATTTTTGGCACCTATGTAATTAGTAAAGTTATAATAAAAATAATTTTGAACACTAAAGGTCCATGGGAATGCTTTTCTTTAAAAAAGAGTGAGTATATTTCTTAAGTTTAAGAAATATTCTTCTTTTCTTTCAGCCGTATCCTTAGGCCTTTCAAAGAGGACAGGAACCCACAGCCAGACAGGAAGGCAGGCTGCCTCCTGGTTCACTGACCTGTCTAGTTTGATTGTTCTGGAACTCTTCAGTCTCCTTTTCCTTTTAAGTGGAATTATGGAAAAAAAAAAAAAAAAAGGCTCTCCTTTTATCTTAATACTGTTTCTTATATCCAAGCCAACCTTGAACCATCTGAAAATCTCAAAACCAACTTGTTCATTAATGAGGTGAAAAGATGTTTTTGGTCCCTCCAGGTAGGCCTGGATGCAGAAAAGAGAGCTGTGGAGGGTTGATGTGGAGCAATAACTACCTTGGGGGTGGCACGAGGGCGCGTTCTTACTCTAGAGCCATGTCTTTTTGTAAAGGGGTGGGAAGGGAACAGACAACTTGGCAGCTGAGTGGCCAAGGGCTGCTCAACAAGGTTGGTTTCGGCAAGTCATTGAGTCCCCTCGAAGGCACTAGACCATCAGAGCCCAGATAGGATTACCATTTTAGTCCTAATAATCCAATTTAAACAGAAAATCATTCAGCACAACTTCAAATACTCTATCAATTGGTTATAAGTCACAAATTGGAGGACTACACAATTTGTAATACGAATTAAACAGCAAACACTGTTGTCTGTAGTGATGAATATAATTTATGGCAAATCTAATTCCAGTCACAGCCTGTGTCTTATTAAAAGAAGCAGAGCCCTGGCCGGTATGGCTCAGCGGTTAGAGCGTCGGCCTGCGGTCCGGAGAGACCCAGGTTCGGTTCCCGCTAAGGGCGTGTACCTCGGTTGCAGTTTGTCCCCGGCCCTGGTTGGTCGTGCGGGTGGCAGCCACTCGATGTGTCCCTTCACGTCGATGTTTCTCTCTCTCTCTCCCTTCCTCTCTCTTCTTCCCATTCTATCTGTACAAAAAATGGAAAAATATCCTCGGATGAGGATAAAAAAAAAAAGAGGTAAATATTTCATTTGTAACCTGTGAGTTAACAGTTTTTGCCAAAGATGTTTCTAGAGACCACTTGCTATGAATTTCTCAGTTTCTTTAGATCTAGATGAAAAATAAATAAGGATTCTGGATTATTGCTGGGACCTCTACAAATTTTACTTCCTACCTTACCTCTAATGTGGTCAAAGTACATTTTGTTCCAAGGAACATGCTTTTCCTTCAAACATTAATGGGTTTAACGGTAGGATTAACGGTCTTAAATTATGCAGGCCCTGAGGGAACAGGGAGGGGATGGAAAAACAAAGGTGCAATTTCTGGTGATTTCCTGGGATCCTACAGTCAGATGGGATATCGCTTCTTGGCCATAGAAAGTCACACTCTTGAACACTGATCTAAGAAAAAATTCCTAGGAATTACATTATGCTCAGAAAACGAGCACCACATTTTTCTGTGAATAATTCACTTATCAACTGTATTGCACAGGTAAAATTTAGTTATCTTGCTCACTTTGGCAATCATAAAAATACACATGTTTTTATGCAGTCAAGCAGGTTTTCAAGACCTTGGGATTGTCTAACATTTTTTTCAGTTGGTAAAAGGGAACTTTAGAGCCTGTTGTCAGCACAGGTCCCAAGAGCAGCATGTGAAAGTCACGTCAGTTTCTTTCTACCCTGGGTGAACGGGGACTTGTCATCTGGGCAACGTGAGGTGCAGGCAGGCCTCTGCTTCACTGGAACTGAAAGACCTGCCCACACACAGCCATCCCCCTCCTTTTTGTGCAGGCCCTGGTCATTTCTTCACAGGCCCTCGTTACCCTGAGAAATGCCTCATGAATTTTCAACCTCAGCGTTGAAGGGCCCATTTTAATACTCTAACCTACACAGTGCCTGAATCTCCAAGATTCCAAGTGCTTTTCATTTACTCTCCAGGAAATAACCACAATAGTTCCAGTTATGCAGACAGGAGCTCTGGGATCTCCATTTCCCTGGTCGGGAACACAAGATCCCATAATTGAGTATCTGGCTGGGCATAATAAGGACTGTGTGGTGGCTTAGGCATCAGAAGAACCTGGCTTCAAACTCTCATTCTACCTCTTCAAGTTCCATGTTCCTAGGCAGATTATTTAACCTTTGTATATTGTTTCCTCTTTAGTAAAGTGGGGATAATAATATTTTGCAGTGTGCTCATAAGGATTAGAGATTATATACATATACACCACCAGGCACACAGCAGATGCCATATGAATTGTCGCTGTTATTATAGGCCTAGGCTGGAATGTTGCCCAAACGTAAATTCCATATTTTTCCCACTAATCAGTATTCCCACCACCACCACTGTTGTTATTACTGCTACTGCCCACTCTTCATGAGCTTTTACCTGTGCCAGGGACTTGACTAGGCACTTTCCCTGCATAATCTCAATGCATACTCCCAAAGCCCCACAAGGTGCTATTTTCAGGTTCACTTTGTAGTTGGAAGAAGTGAGGCTTAATGAGGTTTTATTGCCCAAGGACACAGAGGAAGTGGCTGGCCCTGAGTCTGCCTGAACTGAATTACAGCTGTTGACCATGCTATACTTTTTTTAAAGGATGAGACAAGGCTGCACTCTCCCAAACCCTGCAAACAGAAGCTTGTGCCCCCTGCCCCTCGACCATCCTTCCTCCTGTCCCCTAGCTCCTGAGCAGGGGTCCATGAGCCCTGCAGCCCTGGCACAGCACTCCAGCCTGGGGCTCAGAGGCCTGGATGCTGAGACGGGGCTCTCAGTCCATTCTGCTCACTAGAATCGTCTCTGATCCTTGTCTGAGCACCATCCCCAGGATCTTAGTTTGGGATACCTGAAGCAGTAAACAGTGTAGGTATTTTTTAAAATTTGCTTCAGACAATTGATTCTGTGTGGTGTACTTGTTTGAGAACCACTGAGAGATCTTGGTTGCCTTGAGAGCAGCTGTAGACATTTAGAGGACTCACTGGGCCCACCAGTTTTCCACATGTGAACCCTGGGTCATTAAATGCCCACTATTGACCTAAAGGGAATCAGTGAAAAGGGAAAAAGTCACCTATGTAACTTAGAAAAATCACTTCAAAAAGCTCCTGCTCTGAACTTCCTGCTGTCTCCTGTTTCCTACCAAATCAAGATGACAGGCTCTGCTTGACTTTCATGACATCTAGAACCTTCCCAGTCCTCTAGGTTTCTGTGCAGCCTGCCCCTGGCCTTTTGTGCTGCTATGGGGACATTTAGGCCTAGATTTCCCTTCAAACCTGTGGTATTGAAATGCTCCCAATGACCAAATCATGTCACTTCTTTAAAATAACTTTCGAAAAGACAATAAAACACCTTCCTCCTGATTTCATTGTTGTAACAGTGATAAAATCCCTACACGCTTCACATGTCCACCTGGAAGAAGGATCATGAAGTATGTCAATATCCAGAACAAAGTGTCTCTGTGTCGGGAAGAACTAATCTCAGGTTCAAGATTGTCACCACCTCAGGTGGGAGCTCTAACGCTTTGCTTTGTATGGGACCAGGAGAGGATTTCAGAAGTGCTCCCTCCTACTTGCTGGTCGGGCCAACTCAGTCCAGGGCATCCCACAGCAGTGTCCATGGCCTGACCTCATTCTCTCCTCTATGTGGGCTGAATCAAGTCCAAAGCAGGCAGACATTTTTACACAAAAGAACGAGAATGTTGCATCATTCAATCAGGAAAGAGATGCCACCCCTTTCTCATTTGAGTTGCCCCTGAAGTTGGGAAAAGACGAGCAGCATGTCAGGGGAATACGACACGTGATGGGTTTGCTTAGCTCCTCTGTCCTGAGATTGCACTCAGGATTTTTCCTTCTGCTTGAAGTTAGGGAGGGAGGCAGAACATGGCTGACCCTTGGAGTGGGGTTTTCATAAAATAAATAAACTGGATGACAGTGTATAAAAGTTACAAACCTCTTTAGAATGCCATATGTGAGCAACTTGTAAACAGTCCATAAATATCACCTGCTGGGGCCAGTCATGGAGGCTGATGCAGAATTCTGTCCTAGCACATTTTCTGCAACACAAAGCCATCTGGTAATGACAATTTATTCTCTAGTTGGCACAGGACTGCAATTACAGAACATGTTACCACTGACTTCTGTCTGGAAACAGATGATCATGCTCACCCTGTAGGGTCGTGATAGTGGAAGGGTGTGGCTTAGGGGCACAGGCAGGCTGGGTAGTTGCAGCAGGGGGACTGAAGAATTAGAGGGGGCTCTGTGGAGATTCCCCATTCCACTAGTGGGGTTTCCACAGCCACCACCACTCACAAACAAAGTTTTGAAGGAAAATTATTCATAGTAATGCCTGATTTTTTTAACCATTTTTTAAAAAGGTTCAGAAACATCTGAGTCATTCTTGGAGAACAGAGTATAGAAAAAGCATAGTGAATAGTATCTTTACCCTTTACATATGTCTCCTATTTTCAATCTCCTAATTATTAATTCTAGGATAATTAATTCTACTAAAAATAATAAGGTCTTTCCCAGGTTCTATTTCACATAGCAAATAATAATAATAATATAAGAATGAAGTTTGATAGCCTTTTCTCCCAAATATACTTAGCACAGTCTCTTGTGTAGAAAAAAAATATTCCAGATTTCTCCAAAGTGGGGAATAATGTGACAAAGGAAACATAACTGAAGAAAAGGCCAGCTAACAGCTTCAGTATTATAAACACATACAAAAACTAGACATGTTTTAATGCCATTATCCCCTATGCATCCAGCACAGACCTTTCCAATTATACTTTTAATCAAGAATTCCTTCTTATGTTGTTACTTCCTTCCCTCTGAGTTCCTATGATATGCAGTTTCCATCCTGGTCTCATCCTGTTTGGCCCTTTTTGTGAAAACGAAGGAGCCTGGCTCACACAGCCTGCCAGGCCTTTTCAAAGCCCCAGAAGTCCGTAAACAGGAAAGATTTCCTCTGAGGTGAAGGGCCCCTCCTTGATCAAAAGACGGGTTTTGGATAAGAATTTCCCCCCAAATTTTCAGCCGTTAGCACTTTCTGGTAATAAGCTCAGAGGCTCTCTTGGAGGGCACAGTGCTACCATCCACCACACAGGTGCCAGGCCTCTTGCCAGAAGTGCAAGGCCACCGAACTCACAGGAGGAATCAGCTGTGGCTGCTCTTCTCGTGACAAGGAGGTGGGGCCTTGAGAATCACAAGGACATCCTCTGAGCAAGAGCCCGGACTTGGAGCCTCTTCCGATTATCAGCCCGGGAGGCAAGCTGATCGCACCCGCGTTCAGAGTATGAAGTGGGACAGGAGAGCTGCATGAGGTGCTCTGGCAAACTTGGGGGGAAAGAATAATGATTCTAAACAAGATTGCTTTTATCCCCTGAGGCTACTTCAAAACTGTTTTTGAGAAATCAGCGCATACTTGACTTATTAGTTGAAGACATAATTCCATGTAAAAGTTCTAGTTATGTTTGTTTTTAGAATCAAGTTTATTACTTTATAGTCACAGCTTGTATTTTCAAAGTTGAGTACATCCAAGGCAACTAATCTTTCCCCTGTAATTTCATTTTAACCTATCAAATCCAGTCCAAATATGCCCCTCAGCAGCTGCAACTGACTAGACAGTTAATCACAGCTGTGACCCCCAATGCACGAGTGAAGCAAGAGAGCAATCAAGGCTGCCCCGTTGTCTTTTCTCTCAGCTGGGCAAGTTGATCAAAATGTACCTAAGCAAACACATGTTTTAAAAATATCTTCTTTCTTATATTGGTCTTATCTATAGAACTCATTCTTCTTAATTATCTGACACAAGAAAAGGGTGCTTTGACTTCTTACCACACATTTCTCTTTAGCACTCAGATGCACTTATAGGATAAATTCCATCTTAAGAAATAGATTAAAACTCTTAAATCCAGGGCATTACAGTGTAATTCTTTGTCTCTCCCTTCTATACTCCATAGGTACTTATAGGTCAGTAACACTTTCATGTTTAAACTCAACTTTATTTCATTTTTAATTGATGATTAGGGCATTATAGCAGAAAAATAAAATGATGAGGCAAAAATGTGTCAGTGTGAATGGATGTTCAGTTTCAGTGTCCCCAAGTCAGAGGTTGGTGGTTAGAGAAGAAAGTAAATGTTAATGTGCTGAAGGCAGCCTGAGAAAGAAAGGTGAATCTTTGCCCACACTACTGAACTGGGCAATAACTTACACAATGTCTGATTTACACTTCAGTACAGCATTTGCCATCTCAAACTTTAAGATCTCTGTTTATAAGTCCTGTCTCCCTCATATCTGTAACCCTTCTCATTAGAGTAGGCAGATAGAAAGATATGAGCTGGGACAGGCAGCTCGGGCTTAGAATATGTGTCAGCTGTGACAAACCAAACATAAGCAACAGAGGCAGCAGAGCCCTCTGTGAGGAGAAGACTCAGGGCCTCTCCAGGATGTGGTCTAACGACACCCAGGTGAAGGAGCCGTAGAGTTCAAAGATACCTTTTTCTGAGACATGAGGGAGTGGGTGACTTGCTCCTTGTTTAGGGCCATAAATCTCCCGAACTGCGAAATATCGGGGCACAAGGTTCGATCTCAGCCAGATGAGCTGCCTGCTCACGGCACTTGGTTTGGTTTCGGCTGAGTTGCCCACTCAGGTTCTATCTGAGTGTATTTCTTTCCTACAAATAAATTCTCACCAGCTTTCGCTGCTATTTCTTGTTTATTGTTAAAGTTGATTTCTACAAGAAAGACAAGAACTGGGACGCAGAATACTGTCTCTGGCAAGAGGCTATCTCTGACCAGAGACCCTCTTGATCACTGCCAACATTCCAAGGACAATAAACAAGGTATCATTCATATTTCTGTGTTCAATACCCACTGTAGTGCTGGCATATGATATATAGCTCCCAAATTTTTATACCAAATAAGATCAAATAATATTGGTATGGTGATGAGAAAAAGAAATAAAACTATAATTTTTCCCCCAAATACTGAGAATCTGTTTTTCCATGAAGCTATATATGGGGGATTCAACCAAATCCATGAGGGAACAAGTATTTCCTGTGCAATACTTAGCTGTTCTTGGGAAATAACTAAATGGAATTTAGTTAACACAGAAACAAAGGCCAAACAGTTGAAAATAGCTGAAACATATCATAATAGTTTAGGAGTTGACCCAAAACATGTTTTCATTAAAATACTTTCTGTTCTTTGCCTCCATTTGGCCTCTTCTTTCACTGATTTACTTTTCTTTATTTGAATGGACCCTACTTCCAGAAGGCCTACATATATCATGACTGCAAAAATAACACCATGATAAGGGAACCTTGGTTCATTTTGTCACCTAGGGGTTTCTGTCAGCCATCTCTGACCTGCTCCACAAGATCCCTTCCTGGATGGATTGCCTTTTTTTTTTTATCTCACCAATTATTGACTCTTCTGTCCCTTTGCTCTTCAGCACCCAGGAGCACCAGAACTCTAGTAAACAATGATTATCTCTTAGCAGCCATCCCAATGCCATTATCCAATTCAAACTTAGCTTTGAGATGAGCTGCGTCTTTCATTATGTGCTTCTGGGAGTGAAGTGAAAATGATTCCATCTAAACCAGTGGCCATGTGGTGGGCACTCAATCCGCTCATCTCCATTTATTTGTGGACGCAATTCAGTCTAGGTCTGAATCTTTACAGAAATGCAGGGCACTCCTCACAGATGGTATCAGGCACTGATTGAAAGCTTCCAGGGGAAGGGAGCTTCCAGAGTAGAAAATAAGTAGAAAACCATATCAAAGGATGTCCTTGGATGAGGATAAAAAAAAAAAAAAATGTGTGAATCTTTTGCCTGGCTGGTGTGGCTCAGTGGATTGCGCGTCATCCCATTAACTGAGAGGTCTCGGTTCAATTCCCACTCAGAGCACATGCTCAGGTGGCAGCTCAATCCCCCATCAGAGGGTGTGCAGGAGGCACCTTTGGGAGGGAGGTAGATGTTTCTCACATCTGTTTCTCTCTCTCTCTCTCTCTCTAAAAACTTAATAAGAACATTTAAAAAAATATAATTTGTGAATCTTTCAAGTTAAAATAGCTCAAGATTGAACCTGAGCATGCCCAGAAAATCATATTTTATGAAAGTTATGGTGTCTTAGGATGATATTTCTATCCATCATTCCTGCTCTAGCCTTCAAGGTGACACAGAGTGAGTTATGAACCCCTTGATGGACTAGCTACAAAAGGGGTACATGTACTCCAAAGCACCACCTAATGAATATGCACCACCTGGAATAAAATAGGAAAGACACATAGCTGAAGAAGTACTGTGACTAGGTGAGGAGATCATTGTCCTAGGAACCGAGAGAACCAAGCTTGCCCCATAGATCCACTCACTGGGCAAGTCACCGTCAAAACTCTAGATTCTGCCCCGGCCAGTTTGGCTCAGCGGTTAGAGCGTCGGCCTGCGGTCCGGAGAGACCCAGGTTCGGTTCCTGCTAAGGGCATGTACCTCGGTTGCAGTTTGTCCCCGGCCCAGGTTGGTCGTGCGGGTGGCAGCCACTCGATGTGTCCCTTTCACATCGATGTTTCCCTCTCTCTCTCTCTTCCTCTCTCTCCCTCCCACTCTATCTGTGCAAAAAATGGAAAAATGTCCTCGGGTGAGGATAAAAAAACAAAAACAAACAAAAAAACAAAACTCTAGATTCTTCATTCATTAAACAGAAGAGTCGAAATATAAATCTGAGGTTGTCCTCTCAGCTATCTACCAAGCAGTATGTGTGTGTATAGCATTCTACACATTTTTAAAAATGGGTATTATGCTAAAAGTTTATGATAGGAACACAACTGGGGTCTTTAAGTAAAAAAAGTATTTCTAACCAAAATTGTAACCGCATTTGTTCTATCTGTGTATGTGTGTATGTGTGCAGCAAAGTTATTGTGCATATTAATTTGTTAAGGTCAAATCCATTTCCCCCCAACTCTCTGTTATTTGCTTGGGCTTGCCAGCAAACACACTTCTTTTATTGGTAGAGAGCTGTGGACATCTAGTTCCCATTGTTTCTCTAACATAAATAGAAGAGATAGAAACAAAGAGCATAAAACCACTGTTGGACTCAGAGGTATGTTTACCAAGGCAGCTACTTTTATATTCTTGAGGTCAGAAGGCTGTGTGTGTGTGTGTGTGTGTGTGTGTGTGTGTGTGCATGTGTGTACGTACCTATGCAAGAGGGCACCTATGTAAGATCCCATCATCACTGAAAGTAACTTCCTCCATCCTCTGTTTCACCATAAAGATTCTGAATTCAAAGCACCTTTGAGAGGGAGGTAGACAACCACTAAAATAATATGATAAAACATATTTTATCCCTGTGGTCAGTTTACAAGTTTTCTTGACAAATAATTGTAAATTATCTATGACTTAGTAGTATTATTTAGGAAATTACACTTGATTTATTCTCTTTGTGTTTTATATATACCCTTTCTAAAGGTAGTCAATGATGTGTGATAGCTGCCCTACAAAGGCTCACCTAAGGAAAGCAATTGTAAGCTTAACATCTGGGAAAATATTCTCTGTTGGGTAGGTTCCATAAGAACAAAGCTATTTCTTAGAAGATTTTTTTTTCCCCTTCCAACTTCAGCTTTGTTTTCTGAATTGTGAAGTAATGCTAGAATTAATACGGGATAGAGCCTCTGACTAAATCAATATAGAGTGAAATTAGTTTGTATATATAGATGTGAGTACTTTTGTGGGAGTCAGAGTGCATTTCTCAAGAAAGCACATTAAGAAAAGATATAGGGCAGAGGTCCAGCTGCCCAACCGAAGCAAACAGAAGCCTAACTTCATGGTTTTCTACGTACATATACTGAAACAACAGTTTGATTCATAGTTTCCTTGCTTAGTTACAAATTGCTTTGCCACAGAAAGCATATTTACTCCCTTCCCTAGCCTATGGCTGGTATTCACAAGCCTGCAAACTCCAGTCTTCATAAAGTAAACCCTGCAAAGCTTGGCTCCCAATTCTTAACCACAAATTCACAGAACAGCAGAATTTTCAACTAAGACAGGGGTTGGCAAACTATGGCTTGCAGACCACATCTGTACAATTGCCTGTTTTTGTAAATAAAGTTTCATTGAAACACAGATATGCTCATTCATTTACCCAGTCTCTGGCTGCTTTCACACTATAATGGAGGAGTTGAGCAGTTGAGACGGAGACTGTCTGCTAAGGAGGCCTAAAATATTTACTATCTGGTCCTTTTTAGAAAATGTGCCAATTCATGATTTAAAATATCAATTTATGTCATAAAAATATCAATTTCTTTGGAAATGTGGTTATGGTTTTAAAGTTAATGTCATCCACCTCCCCAAGAATTACCTTCACAGGCAAGCTGATAAAAACTGTCTATAGAAAATCATTTCAACTTTTTAACATTTATATTTCTAAATACAAAAAAAGTTTGAAAAAACATATGGAAATATAGATAGTATTATCTGTGGTAGGACTACGGATTATTTATTTTCTTGTGTTTTTCAAATATTTATTTAAGAGAAAACTATGCACCACAGTTCTATCATAACATGCAAATTCAGTGTGTGTACATGTCTCCATAAAAGGCCTATTGTGCAAAACAGAATATGGGATTTGCCAAACCACAGAGAAAGGTTTATTTAGATCCATAAAAATGGCAATAATTTTTTATAATCTGTAAACACTGAATTTATTAAAATTGACTATATAGAATACATACATTGGAGTTTATTTAATAAAAAGAAATTAATTTAAAGACTGTCATTGGGCTTATATAACAATTAGATTTTAAAATTTACTTCTGATAATTCTGCTCAAGAAAAATAAATATGCATGCTTTTTAAAATTTAATTAACAAAAATGTTTATATATACCCTCTCTACTCTTCTATGGTTAGCCTATTTGCAGAAGAGATCGCATCTGTGTGTGGATTAAAGATGGCACATTTGCGCCTTGTGCCACTACTTTTTCCTGAAGCCCATGGCAGTCTATGACGTCACCCCTTCCCAAGAAGTTTTCTCAAGTGTACTACAGAAGGCACTACCAATGTATCATAGATATGTGATACCAAACATATTTGCCATCCTTGACATGGCTATGAAACAAGTTTGACAAGTTAAGTCTAGTTTCCTCCTTCCCTTAAGACTAAGAGGTTAAGCCCGGCCAGTGTGGCTCAGTAGCTGAGCGTGGACCCATGCACCAAGAGGTCACTAGTACAGTTCCCGGTCAGGGCACAGCCCAGGTTGTGGGTTCAATCCCCAGTAGGGGGCATGCAGGAGGTGGCTAACTGATGTTCTCTCTCATTGATGTTTCTATCTCTCTCTCTAAAATCAATAAAGAAAAAAATTTTTTTTAAAAAGACTAAGAGATCAAATCCATTTTTATAGCATTGAATTTAATCAGCTTCAAAAGCAAGAGAATGTTGTGTGTATATTTCGAAAGCATCTCTAGATGTCTGAAATGGAACCTACTGAATTTTTTTACCATTTATATTACTGATACTACTGTTTTTCAGACCTGAAGATGGAGACCATTTAATCACTAACATCCCAGTCTCCACCTCTCCTCAAATCCTATCACTAGTCAAGTTCTGTTGATGTCTCCTTAAGGGTATCTCTTTCTATTTCTAGTGCCATAGTCACATTCAGGAAGTACATGGAGACCTTTTGTGGAAAGCAATGAAGATGGAATAAAAACATTTATTTAGTTGTGAATATTTTTATTAAAGAAGTATTATTTTTATACCCTGGATAAGAATGTGAGGTAGAAAAGATTTTTACAGTTTCTTTTTACCCTTTCTATTTAATTTGCATCACTCAATGAGCCAGCAAAATGGCTGCTGTGATGATAAACCAACTCCAGAAAGTCAAAGCTGACTGTGTTTAGTCTCCCACTGAGAGATTTCCATACATGGATCACCCAGAGGCCATCCCCAGCTATCCTGCTGAGCTGGCTTCTAGCATACATATTTATTTATTTATTTATTTATTTATTTATTTATTTATTTATTACTTTTCATTTAAGACAGGGAATACTTTATTCAAACCCATCAGAAAAATGGACAGGTTGGGTCTGTACAAAGCGTTGTGTTTTAAAACATGGGCTGGTAATTGTATATGAGAGTATACACTGCTGCATACAAATCAACTGATCAGAACACAACTTTTCAATGTTTAAAACAGAATAAGCTTCCTGTAGAAGCAGCACCATTGTGACATTTAAACTTTAGTATTCCTCTCCTTCTTCCTCACTGTCTCCTTCAACAGAATCCACACCAACCTCCTCATAATTCTTCTCAAGGGCAGCCATGTCCTCTCGGGCCTCAGAAAACTCTCCTTCCTCCATGCCCTCATCCTGGACTGGTGGACAAAGGCACGCTTGGCGTACCTCAGGTCAAAGCTGTGGTCCAGGTGAGCCCAGGCCTCAGCAATAGCTGTGGTATTCAGCATGCACACAATTTGCTGTACTTTGGCCAGGTCTCCACCAGGTACCACAGTGGGAAGCTGGTAATTAATGCAAACTTTGGAGCCAGTGGGGCCCCAGTCCACAGACTGGATGCTGTGCTTGGTCTTGATGGTGGCAATGGCTGCATTGACATCTTTGGGGATTATGTCACCTCAGTACAACAGGCAGAAAGCCATGTGTTTACAGTGGTGAGGATCACATTTTCACCATCTGGTTGGCTGGCTCAAAGCATGCATTGTGATCTCTGCCACAGAAAGCTGTTCATGGTAGGCTTTCTCAGCAGAAATGACAGGGGCACATGTAGCCAGAAGGAAGTGGATGTGGGTATAGGGCACGAGGTTGTTCTGGAATTCAGTCAGATCAACACTAAGGGCTCCATCAAACCTGAGGGAAGCAGTGATGGAGGACACAATTTGACCTATCACTCTATTCAGGTTAGTGTAGGTTTGGCACTTAATATTGAGGTTCCTATGACAGATGTTGTAGATGGCCTCGTTGTCAACCACAAAGGCAAAATCAGAGTGCTTCAGGGTGGTATGTGTGGTGAGGATAGAGTTGCAGGACTCACCTATGGCTGTGGAAACCTGGGGGCTAGGTAAATGGAGAATTCCAGTTTGGACTTCTTGTCATAATCAACAGAGAGATGATCCATCAACATGGAGATAAACTCAGAACCAGTTCCCCCACCAAAGCTGTGGAAAACCAAGAATCCCTAGAGTCTTCTGCATTGGTCAGCCAGTTTCCAAATTTGGTCCAGGACAAGGTCAATAATCTCTGTGCTCGTAGTGTAGTATCCATGAGCATAGTTATTGGCAGATTCTCTCACATGGGCTGCCTAAGAGTCACTCTATGAGGAGCAACAACCTCTCCACTTCTCTGCCATTGGCTCAGCAGCAGCAAGGCAGCAAACATACATTAGTGCATCTCCTCCACATTGACCAGGGTGGTGTCCAGCTCAGCAGTGTCTGCTGGGAGCTCTACTGCCTGGAACACAGCATCCAGCCTGATGGCCAGATGCCAAGTGACAACACCATTGAGGGGGGAGATGACTCCTTCAACACCTTCTTTATTGAAACAAGTGCTGGCAAGCATGTGCCCAAACATAGACTTTAAAGCAACCCACACCCATCCTGGGATGCTTCACAGCCACATATTCCCTCTGTCCATGTCTACTCTTTCCTGAAGCCAGTCACTCAGGACCTGTTGAAGAGTGAAAGGAGACCGACTGGGACCTAAAATAATAGGCCAAATACCTAAAGTCAGAACAAGACAGTGAGTACCAGATGTGCAGAGTAGACATACACTAGTGAAGGGTTCAGGGCTGGAGACTGAATGACCTAGGGAAACAAGAGTAGCTCAGCTGAGGGCTAATCACAGAGAGTCTGGAACCCCAGCAGAAGGTTACAAGCCGAGAGCACCAGCAACCAGAAAGAGACTCAATGCTCAATCAACAATCGCTTCAGCCAGACTAGTTTTATATGCACCTTGTCTGAAGAAAGGGGCCTGCCTTGGAACCTGCAGGTGAAGGTAATATAAGTACCAAGAGGGCAGGAAATGTCTATTTTGTTTATTGCTTATCACTAAACAGTGATGGGCACATTCTGGGTAGTCAATAAGTACTTGTTGAATGAATAAATTAACAAACGAATGAGTGAAAAATAAACAATGTTTTGGAAAAGTGCCTGAATTTACTCCAACTTCCAAGTCGTGAGTTCTGAATTTATTACCATGTATATTTTTTCTAAGTACATGTTGAAATGAATGTTTAACAGTGAACTTATAACCATCATCAATCTCAGGGCCTGTATAATCAATATACAAACCAGTGGTTCTCAACCTTCTTAATGCCGCAACCCTTCCTTGTGTTGTGGTGACCCCCCAACCATAAAATTATTTTTGTTGCTACTTCATAACTATAATTTTCCTACACTTATGTCTTAGGTGACCCTTGTGAAAGGGTTGTTCAACCCCCAAAGGGGTAGCGACCCCTTTGGTGTATAATTTATAAACCAAACCCTAAAACAACATTGATAAACAAATATGAATAGTTTAAACCTCATGGTCAATCCTAGGAAAGATGTAATGACAATAATTGGGATTAACAGTTCACATTCTCTCTCTCTTTTTTTAAAATATGTTTTTATTGACTTTTTAGAGAGAAAGGGATGGAGAGAGAGATAGAAACATCGGTGTGAGAGAAAAACATGAAGTGGCTGCCTCCTGCACGCCCCCTACTGGGGATGGAGCCTGAAACCTGGGCATGTGCCCTGACTGGGAATGAAACGGGGATCTCTCAGTCCACGGGAGGACACTCAATTCACTGAGCCACACCAGCCAGAACAGGTTCTAGTTCTATTATTGTCGTTAGAAATACTAGCCATGTCTCCATTAATGCTGGGAATCAGCTAAATAACTTTATGTATTAGTCCACCCATTGATCATTTGCTTTAACAAAAATATGGCTCAGGAGGACCAAACAGGAGAAAAATACAATTAATACAATCATTCACTTCACGTGAATGATTTATATTTGACTCTTGAGTGACTTATATTTATTTTTGAAACCAAATTGCCTGCTTATAATATAATCATTAATAAAGCTCTTTAATCTTTACTGGTAACACACATATGTTCAAAGTGTTCAGAAGTCTCTAGTCAGATACATGAAGGAAAGGACATGCATAGATGAATAGCAAGTGTTAATCACATCTCTGTCCCTGGTTAGCCTTTGGCAAGTTGCTTTATCGTTACACATTTTTGGTCATTTCATTTTAAAATGTGTCTGGTACAAATAAACATTTTCCCAAGGATGTGTGAATTAACTAGTGGTTATAAAGAGCTTAGAAATGATGACATGCTATCAATGCTAAGTCAAATTATGAAATTGTACCTTTGTAAAAATACTATTGTGGGAATAAATGAATCTCAACATTGTATTTACAGTGTGATTTGCTTCTGAAATAGAATACTCATAATGGGCCTCAGCAGGCGACAACAAAGTGCCATCTTATCTCCTGTTGATAGACCACAATTTCCGAAAATTATTTTTACAATGGCATCTGCATAAGCTCCTTAATTCGAGATTGTTTTACGAATAGATACATAGCTTATTATATAGCTTGCGCAGCCTTCGAGACATCAAGAGTGGGATTTATTAACAAAATCGTTGTCATTCCTTTGTATTCTTTCCAGTCTAATTTTAACAATCTATGTTGAACAAAGAGATAAAGTAAAAGCTACCTCTGTGTTAGTGATCAAATCTAAGTTTAGGTTAAGATGCAGGTTATAAACTGCCATCAAATTACACCTTGAACTTGGCTTGTGGCTCATGTGGTTTCAGGAACAAACAAGTCATCCCTACACAGAATTTCCACTTACTGCAAGTATTATAGTCAACAACAGCAGAACAATGAAGTGTTTCTGAGGACCACATTTCCAATTCTTCTAAACTACCAATTAGATAAAACATACGCGTCAATGGGTACGCTTAAGGTCTAGACAAAAAGTGAATAATTTATTGGAATTAATGTTGCCAAAATAGAATCTAAAATGTCATATAATATAAACTGACATAAAATATGTGTCTTGGAAAAAAAATGGAGTAGGGAAAGAGAAAAGGGCTGTGTTACAAAAGGCAAGGAGGGTCGGGCTAAGCTGGAGGAGAGCAGATCTAGGAAAGAAGAAAGAAAACAGGGCCGGGTGGTCGTCTTGTCAAAAGCCAGAGAAAGGCCCTGGATCAGGGCGAGGACAAGTGATCAGAAAAGGTATCTTTGGAATTTGCTCTTATGGCAACAGGACTCCCCTGCACAAACAGAATCCTGTTATATTAGAGGCAAAGGGATTTAAAGCACAGAGCCTGCTCCTCTCATTTCACAGATGAGGAAATGAAGGCCCAGAGAGATGAAGCACTGGAGCCCATAGCTACTTAGAGGCCGAGTCTCTTCTAGAACTCAGGACCTTCCTAGAGGCACCCCCTGTGAAGGCAGGTCTCCTGAGGGGTCTGTGGTCAACACAGGCTTGGCACACAGTAGAGTAATTCGGGGCATGATTGGGAGCATGTCTGCCTAGGCCGAGCAAGGCTTTTACCCACCAGAAACACAAGAGATGATCATGCAAGTTACTGTGTTCTCTCGTGGCAGACAAATTAGAGAGATGTGAAAATGAGGGAATGCTATGGGATTCTAGGATAGAGAGCTAACAGAAACACTTAGAAACATCTCAGACAACTTGGTATAAGTGAGTGACACCGGGGGCCAAGAAGTATAAAATCTCGGGGTAGCCGTGCACCTGCTACTTCTTTGTCTCCTCCTCTTGGGTTGGCACTAGCCCTTGTGACACACAGCTTTAAGACATCCTTAGGAAACATTGCTATGGTGACAATGGCAGGAGCCGCAGGAGCAGCTGAAGCCGCTGATTGTCCATTTCAGAAAACACCTCACCACAGTGACCTGGGCTGGCTCATCGAGCACCTCTCCAGGGTAGTGTCTTAATGTGGCTGCACCAAGACACAGGGCCTGGTATTTATCGGGAAATACGGACTCACATATTTACACCCTTCTTCAGAGCTACACCCCGTGTTAACTCTCTAACGTAGAAGTTTGCTTCATCGACCTTCCGCTGGGACGTTCACATGTGCATTTATTGGGGTTGCCAGCTGGAACGGAAAAAGACTCTAAATTACTTCTGTTAAATTTATTTAAAGGTGGTTTGGATGTAAGCCCAGACATGAATATACAATAGGGAAAGTTTACAGAGTTGTGACACAAAGTCTCAAGAGTTGTGGGGATATCAGAAAATACTCAACAGTCAGGACATACGTGCACAATGTTAGTACATTGTGTGCCTGTAACTCCAACACGGACTATGAAGAGAACTGTGAAACAGAACGCGAAGCTTTCCGTCAAGTACTACCTCTGCATACTTTTTGAGATTTAGTTGAAACTACCCCATGTAGAAATCTAGGCTTTTACAAAGAGAAGATTTCAGAGGAACAATATGTAAGTTTGACTCTACTACCCAGGAAAAACAAAGGTTTACCATGTAAATGAGAATTTTAAGTGTACATTATTATAGTCTGATTAAGTAAGAGCTTTTCCTAAAAAGTTGGCTTAGTACGTGTATGCTAGATTAACACACTGGAGAAGATTTTTTAAATATCAGTGGCTCAGTTTAATTCAGCAAATATTAATTAAATACCTACTTTGGGCAAAGCACTATGATAGGCTCTGCAAGCGGTAGAAAACAATACCAGTCTCTGCTTTTAAGAACTTGAGGAACTAGTTGGGTGAGTAGTAGCAGAATACCAATGATTACAACATAGTGTAGAATATTATAAAGAGCATAAATGATGCATAAACAGTTTTTGGGGATGTCAGAAGACAGAGAGCAGGAGGCCACATTTGATTAGTAGTTCGTTATCAGGAATGGCTTTAGGAAGGAAGCATAACTTTAGAAAAAACAAGGATGATGTGCAATGTTTTGACAGGGAGACACAAGTATCTGAAGGAAACACCCTGCAACTAAGCATGAAGTAAGAGAGCAGGGGTGAGTCTGAAAAACTACAAGGTGAGAAATTTTATAGAATATGTAGGGGAACCCCAGAGGATATACCAGAGAAACAGGTGGGAGTTACATGGTGGAAAGCTGAGAAGCACAGGAAGAAGCAAGGAGAAATTGGGAAATTCTCAGTATTTCTAAGCAGAGAGGAGAAATGAGGGGGTTAATGCAACTGCACCAAGGATAGGTTACAGTGTCAGAATTTGGGTGGTCGCAGTAGAAATAACAAAAAAGAAAGATAGATGTGAGAGACATTACAAATATATAATTTAGAGGCCTTTAAACCGACTATATCTGGGGGACAAAAAGGAATCAGATGATCCAGAGTTTCAAGTTTGAATAAATAGGAAAGGAAGCAATGAACACTAGAAAGAATAAATGCAGAAGTCATTTTAAGGGGAGGAACACAGTTTGATTTTTCATTCGTGGCAATCAACATCATCCAGAAAGAATTTAGAAGTTTGAGTTCAATGCTTGGGTCAAATCTGGGGCTAGACAGAATTCTGGGTATTATCTGATCTAAATGGCTAAAATCGAAAAGGTAATTCAGGGAGAAGACTCTTAGGGCAAAGGCAAAACCTTGCAAATGCCTGTATTTTGGTGTTGGAGGGCAAGAGAAACTAGCCAAAAAAGAGACGTGGAGAGGATATCAAGATGGCGCAAGGTCATCAGATGCAGGAAATGTGTGGAGAGTAGCCCATTGTGTATGATTTGTACAAAGGTTGAAGTTAAGGCCGAGAAAAGGTTTGGGGGTCTTAGAAGGGTGGTTGGAGTATAACATTGGCAAGCAGTTTCAGTCAACTGGACGGGGCATAAATTGTGCTGAAAAGAGTTAGTGAAAAAGATCTGGAGAGTAGACACCATGTCCAATACCCCTGACAGTAATAGAAAAGAGAAAGAGAGAGATGAAAATTTTCTGAAGTGTAATGCAAGAAAGATTTTTTTACTTATGAGTGGGAAAGTACTACAGGGTCTATTTGACCTCTAGAGGTCCACAATGCTCCCACAAGAGGAAAAAACAAACCCCTACTTCAGGAGCTCCCAGCCACACACCTGTAGACATTTCAATAAAAATAGAGCTGTGAGCACTTTGAGATGCTGCAGATATAACTGAATCATACCATTCTTAAGGGTGAGGTGGGGAGAAGGGATTAAAAGGGTAATCTCTTCTCTGACACTGTCCTTGAGGGCCTTCCTGTGGACAAGCTTTTCATTGCAGCCACCGAGAATCCCCCTCACCAGTGGGAAATTTGCCACAACCAGAAATGAGGGAAGGAGACAGAAAGGTTAAAAGACCCAGGGCAACTAGAGACAGAGGGAAAGGGATGAGATTGGGATAGAACATGGATTTAAAAACAATTGTTTTTTCAGCTGCTTTTCTCTACAAATTTATACTACAAAATCCATTTAGTTTCCTCTCTCTTGAACATTAATATAATGGCATTATTTGGTTTAAATAATTGGGAAGGACTGATATCTTTGCTATAATAACCACCATGATATTGGTTTCTGCCTTAAATAAAGTACAGGTTGGTTTAAGGTTTGATTGTACTGAACATGCTTATAAGTCCTCAGGCACACTTGGGAAAATAATGATTGTTTTAAGCCATCAATGCTATTATCAAGTTTGTGACACTGAGATAGCATCTTCCATGAGATTTTCCAGGAGCTCCATCATATAGCTTTTTACAAGACTGCAATTATAACACATTTAGCCAGGCAACTTACTATAAACCATTTAGACAGTCTGGTGGGCTGAATACATGCTGAGATTAGATACCATCTCTGTTGTGGATATGTACAGTGCTTTTGAAATATTTATCAGTGCCTCCTCTAAGGATGCAGACATTGTTGTTTACCATCTGAACTTATTTTAAGGAACAAAACCTGCGGATGCACTTCCTGTTATAGTAATACCTAGACTTTATTTAACATGTTGCTTTTGTATTCATAAGATGCTTCCACCTACATTATCTGATCAGCATTATGTTATTGAGATAGGTAGAGGAAGGAAACCATTTTTTTTCTTAAGAAAGAGAAGGGGAAAAGATGAATTAAAGCTTTGTCTAGGTCATGTTCCTCCATCAGACCCTTACGTTGTTACATCTTTCTAAAATGCACTGGTTAACATTGTCAAAACCATGGTATTAATGGTGCCATAATCAAGCCATTTATAGACTGCAACCCAGCCCATACGGCCTGTGTCCTGTCTCACAGATGGGGATGAATGGTAGAAATGCAATTATAACCCAAGTTCCTAATTCTCACCAGAACACTTTTTCACAGGGAGCTACTAACACAGTCCCCTGACAATCAGAAATCCCCAGCCTGCGTTAATGAACTCACACACACATCAGGTATGATGCCAGAAGAGCTAAAGAGGGAAATGGGGATATGTCTTAAAGGACTAAACTGATATATCTTAACACTTACTCAGTGGTGTCCCCAGCCAGGGATAAATAAATTGGCACTGTAATAAAAGATAGGAAAATGCAACCTTTGCCATTAGGAAAAAAAAAAAAGAGAGAAATTCTAATTAGTGTTAAAAAAAAAAAAATACACACCCTTTCCTTCATCTAGTGTCAACAACTTCATTGAACATTAAAACTATGTGCTACTCCTTGTAAAGTGAAGAAGCTGCTAGGGCAGTTTGGGTGATATTTTTGTTCCAATAAAGCCCAGGCTAAAATTTGTTCCAAACATACACAGTAGAGGGAGGGCAGGTGGTTCTGTGCCCGAGCCTGGTCCCGCTGCTCTGTCACTCTCAGCCATGTGTGGTCCTTGCCTTGCTCCTGAGAATCAGAGGCTCCAAAATTCCAGTTCTAATGCCTCTGACCAGGGGGGTGGGGACTGGGGAATGTCCATAGTCTGGCTGTCAGAAGTCCTTTCTGAAAGGACTTGCAGACTGACCACACACTTGAGTAGTTATCTAAATTGCCCCATTCACTGTCCCTTCACACAATTTCGTGTACATTCTCCAGGTTGCTGACTGTGAACCACAGGCCCTACTCAGGGAAACATTGTTTTTCCCCTCTATTCTTCATCATCAGATTTCAATTTCAAAAAAGCCGTCAGCTGTGTAGTTCAGTTAAAACAGTGCCTATTATGTGAAAAGCATTATGCTGAATTTGGATGGTAGAAATACGTAAGATGTGTTTCTGCCTTCATAGAGTTTGCCACTCAACAGAGACAAACTCTTACTGTAGGTGAGAAGGAAGAACCCAAACACACAGGTGTTAGAGCAGAGGTGCAAAGAAAGTCAGACTGTCAAATTAATGAAGACTGGTTCTTATTGGCTCCCTCTTTTTTGAAATGATGGATTGACCCAGAAATTAAAATTTAGTCATCTTTTCTATATCCAAATTTGTTAACAAATAAATGTCCACTTTCTCAAGTTATTAAGCATGAACAGATAAGTATGACTCAAGATTAAAAGACAAAAAGTGGTCTAATTGAGCCAGGTGTCACTACATCTAAAAAATAACATAATCTCAAATAAGACAAAAATCAACCTGTGCTACCAAGTATGTGGAGCTTTGTGTCTTTCATTTTCTTTAATTTGGGAATTTTGTGTTTTTAATTTTGTTCAAGTCATCTATCTAGGACTAAGATTTGGACCGCATCTGACCTTTTCCCATGCCATTTCATTGATAGCTTATATCTCACACAGTAACTGCCCTACTAGTAGCATCCATTGGTTGGAAAGTCATACAAAGAGTTGGAATTGTGACTATTCTGACTGGTCTTTGCCATTTCTGCCTATTCTTGAGAAATTTCAGAACTTGGAAAAGGAGACATTTAAATCCTATTTCATCCCAGACTGGCCAGTCTCTCTGTGACATGCCAGACATCACAGAAGCAACAAGCCATCACCTCCAACCTGGCTGACTGATTATACAAGAATCTGACCAGATAAAAACAAAATATTCTGAGGAATCTGTTTCTTTTCAAAAGACACTCTTCTGTTTCTCACAGGAAACCAGTGCCTAAGCAAACATTTTCTCTTTAACCCTTGCTTACTAAGTCATCAGTGGCAAATACAAGTATCAAAATGTTCCAAAAAGGTGACCTTGGAAAGAGTGAAACTTTGGGGCTGTTTGCCTAAGATTAATTAAGTAAATGAGCAGTGCCTGGAAGAGAATACTTCCCAGTCCATGAGGAAGCACGGGGTGCAGCTGGGATCTCATATGTCCCTTGAATTGTATAAATCGAGCCCTTATGCTGCCTGGTCATCAGGCTCCAAATAAATACTGAATTTATATGTGCTTTGTGCTTTCAAATTCCATTGACTAAAGAGACCAGAATTCAGATATTTTCCCCTAGGATGTCATTCCTAAATTAAGGCAAATTTTGACCAAGTGGAAATCACCTATTTTTTGGAAGTTTCCATGCAGTTTTTATCAGAACTTAATCTGAATTGAGCATTTAAAAATTAAGTCATTACTCAGAATTCGTTGTTGTATATTTAAACTTTTGTGTGAGATATTTGATAGAAGAAAATGGCTGCTTGAATAAAAAAAAATTAGTTGACAACATTTCATAAGAATTTTCTCATTCAAAAGACATATCCTCGGCCCCTTCAGTTGTGAAAGTGGAAAGATATTTGGTGCAGCAGCTGAGCATTTGGGCTCAGTGAACTGACCTTTACTAAGTCTCAGTGTTGTCATCTGTGGGATGGAGATGATAGAGTATGTAAGCCCATGTACACAGTGCTTAGCCAGCGACGTGGTTCCAACAGTGAGGACCTGACAGAACCAGCTGTGATCATTCCTTTCTAAACTTTCCATTAATTATTTAAGTTAAAGGACATAAAACATGTTAGCCAAGAAAAATATAAGATATGTGTGCACTATAGACCTGAGCTTGATGAGGAGAAAAACCACACTATGAAACAATTGAATGGACAGAAGTCAAAAGGTTTTTTTCTCTCTGCTCTTCCGCAGAATTTAGCAGAAGAATGCAGTTCACTTTCTAGGCTCTCTGCAAAGATTAAATGATGTCAACCATGAGTCAGCATGTGTTTGGCATGCTTCACAGCTAGCCTGAGAGTTATACTGACCTCATGTCATCCCTGACTGACCTAGACACAGTTCAATCAATCAGTTCAAAAATCTTCTTTTGAGGTGCTATGTTCTGCCAAGTCTCTGACTCCTACAATCAGGATTGATTACAAACAACCAATTATGAGGCATTTGGAACCCGATCTAAACACTAATCTTATCTCTCGTTCTTATTCAGGCTTAATGATCAGCCTTGATGAATACCACAATGACAATTAGTTAAGTTTATTTGGTAGCCTCCTTTACAAGTGCACACACATGCACATATGTGCTCATGTGTGCCTCTGCCAAAGTATGTTAGCATGCACACAAGTATCACATTTTATGCTGGAAAGAAAGGAGCTGAGAACATGCATGCCTGCTGAAGGCATATGTCTCACTTGGATCAATTTTTAAGTGCTTACTCCCCGAAGTGAAACCTGGAAATGCCATGTATGTGTTGATTCAATCTGATAAGGTTTCAACCAACCTTCCTTTTAGCTTTTCTTACAGGTTGCTATTCTTGAATTATAAGAATGCTGAACACACAAACAACCTTGCAATAGGCAAAATTTATTATGATCAAATGTGATTGCTTACAGTAAAAAATAATAAAGAAAATTAATTTTATTAAACACATGCAGTTCTGTTCAAACAAAAGCAGTGCTAATGGGGAAAAAATCAAAAGAAAGAAATTAGATAATTATTTGCCGGAATATAACTAAGGATGCTGCAGGTGGTATCAACATGGGTCAGCAGTTGTTCTGAGAAGGGTTCATTCTTACCCACTCAATAACTTTATAACTGAATTGAGCTAGGTGGGGGCGGTGCCCCTCAACTTGCCCATATCAGGAAGTTACCTGAGATAAAAACCAGCAATAAAAAGATGAGAAAAAATAAAGCAAAGATTTTTCAGAATTTGCCTTGTACATAAAGCAGGGTCTAAACTGAAAATTTTGTTTTTATTTTACAAACCATACTATACGCAAAAAATACAAATATTCCTACAGTAGTTATTGAAAAAAAATAGAAAATGCTTCAGTAAGATTCTGTTTTGTTTTGTTTTTGTTTTTTTATCCTCACCTGAGGACATTTTTCTATTTTTTGTTCATGTAGAGTGGGAGGGGGAGAGAGGAAGAGAGAGAGAAACATCGATGTGAAAGGGACACATCGAGTGGCCGCCACCCGCACGACCAACCAGGGCCGGGGACAAACTGCAACCGAGGTACAGGCCCTTAGCGGGAACCGAACCCGGGTCTCTCGGGACCGCAGGCGGACGCTCTAACCGCTGAGCCAACCGGCCAGGGCTGTTTTTTTGTTTTATTAAATAGGGAACAATACACATTTTTCTATCTAAATTCCAAAGAATTTTACTATAGTGAAAGAAGAGTACATATAGACTTCTAAGACTATAGTATAGTTTTGCTTGATTTTAAAATTTATAAAAAAGGAATCACACAAGTCAGGAGCACAGTTGCCCTGAGGCCAAAGGCTAGTGACTAGAAGTGAGCATAGGGGCTTCTTTCAAGGAAGCAGGATTTTATTCTGCATTGCTTATATGGATAGTGTCACACAGGAAATTTTATCAGACTTTACACTTACTTTGTGTATCTTTCTAGATATAGATTATACTTTAATTAAAAGTACATATACTACTACATTACACATAGAAAAATGAAGGAGTATTATAGCATGAAATAGCCACTGTTTTCCATACAACGACGACTTTGTTTGTTTTGGTCTAAGTACACTCCAAAACACAAGACTGGGACTAGGGTGAGCTACTTGCCTTGGATACAAAAAGCCAAAGAACTCACTAATCAAAATAAATAATATTTTAATGAATCTTTTCAAAACCAAAACTACTATAAAATTACATGCTGAACAGTTAGTAAAGCCAAAACAGAAAATATTACTTAGGGAAACCAAAAACAGAACCTTATTCCACAAATTGCCAATAAACAGCTAAGATGGCCATTCTATAATTAAATTTGTAAAAATAATCAGATTCAGAAAACAAAGGGCAGATTAATTTTTATTCAATGAGTTTACATTCTATTAAAATAAATAAAATGAGTAGTGTTTCAAAATTTGTAATAATTTAGGCAATTTAAAAAGTATCATTAAGGAAACAGATCGTGGTTTAACAAATTTCCAAACTTGAAGTTAATCTATTTCATTATAATTTTATTGTAATTAAACTTCATATGAAGTTACGAGAGTGAAATCTTCCTTTGATTGCATTGTTGTAAAAAAAGATGTCTATTATTGGTTACACAAAGAAGAGATTTAACTGCTAGAAAGAAAAGCATCTATGCATGTTAGCCTGTGTTTTGGTGAAAATCCTACAGCAGTGACAATGAGCCACTAAGGTCAGGAACTTGTCAGTAAGAAGACCATACTGGGCTTTTCCCTACACTGTCCCCTTTTTAGGCTTTCTTTCTGGAGCTTCACATTAATTTTCTTAATGTTTTTAACTCAATGTCTGTAAAATTTTTATTGCTCCCAGATGACGACATCTGATCTGAATGTAACCACACACCTCTTTACTCAGCAATATTTGTCATAAACCATTATAAATTATCATGCTGATAGGTTGCCTTGCTGGGAAACTGGAAAAGTTTCATAAATTCTAACTACTGTGTCAATGACATTCTTGTTTATTATGCAGATATAAAGTTTTATGAGATTCAAGATGTCTGCCTCACCACACTTCACGAGCATGGAGGATGCTGCCAGGGCAAAAAAGAGAAGTCACCATTCCTTCCCTTTCCTTAGCACCTTCTACTCCCTGAGCATTCTCTAACCCCCTCTGTTACTTCAACGTAACAGTAAAGTCAAGCAGTCTATCTAGCTAGGAATCCCAGCACATGTCAGTCCTGCAGACGTGTTCTACTCACTGCTGTGCTGAATGACTGATCAATACCTCTCGTTCAATAAAGGAATTCAGGGAGTTATGATATTGTTTTTTACTGCTTATTTATAATGAAAACTGATTCAGTAGTGGCATAAACATAGGCTGCTGCATTTTAAAACTATTAGGTATAGCTTGTACTTTCATTTTCCCCAAGGAAACAGTCCCCACCCCGCCCTGATATGCACTGTAAACACTTTTTGTAAGATTAGGTCCATAGTTTACTTATGCATTGGGTCAGTCTTGGTGTTATTCACATAAAAATTAGTAATAAATAAATCATAAATTATATTGTTAAGATTATGAAATCGTTTTTTATTTAATTATAAATAACACAATAGAATTTAAATAAAACTTGCTCTACCATAGCTAATCTATTTTATTACTTATCAACTCTTATATTTTACATTAAAATAATTGTTTACTTGGCTCTCAAGGATGTTTCTCAATAAGCAAATGTGCTCAGGAATCAGTTTCTTTCGTGGTGAAAGTTGACTATACAAATACAGTATCGAGAGAAATACAGGATGTATTATATGTGGATCACCCCATTACTGGGTCAATATATTCAGTTTGACATATGCCTAATTTTATATTTCCAAATGTTCTAATAATCACCAAGTTGTTAAAGATACCATAAAAATGATAACTTCTTTTCAGGGGAGCTCTGAAGTTTTCAAAGGGCTCTCATACCCACTATCTTATTATCCAGTACAGTAAGTAACCTATGACATTGGTACAAGTGGATATCGTATAGCAGAGAAAGGGAAAGATATTAAATATCTCAAAACAACAGTTTTCTCTTAACAGGAATAATAACTAAAAACTCTCTGAATGTGGTTTATTATAACTAGGTTTGTTTCATATCAAATACAATTTTGGAAGTAGCCTAATATAAATTTAAAACCAAACAAACAACAAAAAACAACAGGACTCAAGAAACTAGGTTTTTGTGCATCTAACATAAACTTCTGAAGTCTATAAATCTGTTGTTCCAAGAGTTTTTGGTGGCCTCCACTTTTTAGTAGGAAATTCTAACCCCTTGTAAAATTCAAAGCTGTCGATTCTTCTCACAGCCTTTTCAAAAGCACGTGAGAATTGTGCCACATTTGTAGAATTTCAACTACAACCTTCAACAATAACCAGGAATCATGTGGACCAACCTGTAAAGATAGTAACTACAATGACTTTAGTTGGTCTTCCAATATCATTTTTGGAATTTTCCTTGATAAAATGATCAGATAACAACACTTCAAAACATGGCACAAAGATGCTTTCCAGGCCATAATGTTCATTGACTTCATCAGGCTAAAAATATGACTTTTAACGCTGGCCAGGAGATGGCACCTCACAGAGAACAAACCTTCAGTTACTATAATTAAGTAACCACCTTACTCTAACATTAAAAAACAAAAACAACAACAACAAAACTCACCACCATAATTACAGAAACAATATTCTTGGCAATGTCACTTTCTTGAATACATTGCTAACATCACTACAATCATCTCTTCCTGGAAAATACAATTATCCATTTTCTTCTTATCTTAAAAAAACAAAACAAAACAAAAAACTAACTAAAATCCCACCCTACCTACCTCACGCTGTAGTATGCCAAATAATCATTTAAGGCTTACTGTGTGCCAGACACTGCTGTAAGCACTTTACATACAGTAACACACTTAGTTGGCTTCCTTTTCTAATATATCTACTCCAGTTGTGCCCTGGAGCTGGCTTAACACCAGCTCACAATAGCCAATTGTACACATCTCTTTGCAAGTCTGTGCATAGTGACATCACATAGATAGTTTAAAATCGGCCATGGAGGGAGTGTCTATACTATAGAAATTAGCAAATATTACATATCAGGACTTGACCCACCTCTCCCAAGATCCAGTTGTCAAACATTTACCAGCACACCACTACTAATAATCACTGACTATTCTGAATTCCTTAACAATTATGTTACACATATACATGGTCATTATTTTCAGATCAGGAATTAGTGAGCATCAGTTTATTAAAATTTAATAGTATATTATTTGGGAGAATGTAATTTCTTGAGTATGTTTTATCTGAGTTTCTTAAAAATATCTCCTATAGCAGTGTAAGTATTGTTAAAAACCAAAAATAAAATACAGAACAACTTTCTAAGTGGCCTGGGTGATTGACATTATAAAACCACTATACAGAATATTGCCCCCCAATATGATGAACTCCCTGTTTCCTAGCAGTCACTGTAACACTCTATTAAAGACAACTTTCACACAAGATTAAAAAGTCAGTTTAATACCCTGAGCATGTCTGAATCACAGATCAAAGATTAAATTAGAATTGGAACAATTTTATTGTCTGTAGTGTATGATAATTATTTGGAAATTTATCAACAGTAAATGAATGTATGCTAATTCTCTAGGCATTAGAATGTTTAGTTAATCAAATGAACTCATTACCCTATCCATGAAAAACTAGTTTACCCCACCAACTCAGCAGGTTGCTGAAGACTTGCTACAGGTGGGAATATTTTTATATTATTTTATTCTTCCTTAAGAGGGTTATGTATTTGCAGATAGAATAATTTTAATGATGAGTGTGCCTACCTAATAATGTTGGTATCCAATGAAAATAATAACTTGTATTCAGTGTATACAATTATATAAACTGACCCATTTTAAAACTTGGGAAACTTATCAGTCCCTAAGAGACTCTTTAGAATTTAGATTTAACTAGTTTGTTTATCTTTGCTAAAACTATTTATATATCTAAGCTTCATTAAAAATTGACATTCAGGTTTAAGTCTGGAGAATGTACCATAAGCAGTAGGGCAGAATGGGACGATGTGGACAAGACAGACACGGGTGGCCTGCTGGATGTCCAGAGTGAAGTGCAAAACCAGATTTTTATGGACTGCTGCCAGCAACGTCAACACATAGCTTCCTCACTGTGGAAAACTGAACCCCAGTTTGTTCGTATAAAGTGAGGAAGTATAATATAGACTCTCTATATAAGAATAATGAAATTTGGCGTAGTAACGTAACAATGCTTAGTAACTTAATAATAGAAGGAGATTGCAAGACTAACACAGATGGATGAAACACTGATTCATATTTGAGTTCCACTGTATTCATTGTGCATTAATAATTATTTTTCACATTTTTAATAAGAGGCTTGCAATAATTAATCAGCTATAAAAATCCCCTCATCCTTCTTACCCTATATTCCTTTTGTTTTTAATAACAATTTTTTTGTCATACCAATAAGATAAACGTAGTTCTTAAATTATAAAATGTGCCACAGATTTGTTACAAAAATATTCAATCTCGCTGTTTTTCCATGCAATAAATGTTAGTAACTTGCAATATTTAATAAAAAACTCAAGTTAAAGTTTGGGTTTCTAGTTCTTCCCCCCTTTCCCGGTTGAGGGTAAGAAACATGTATATACATTTCTTAAAAGAGTTTCAAAACCAGAAGTGTTAACAGGAAAAACAATATGAGCGATTTCACACTTAAATATAATCTTCCTAGTTTAAGGAATTCAGAAATCACTTAACATAATTTAATTTCCACACCACTGACTTATGATCTGTCCTAGGTTGGAATCCCTCCTCTATCCATTTTTATCCCAGATTGTACACACAGACTCTCCCCCTTAGACATCTATGACCACTAGATGGTGCTGTGGTGCCCTGTTCAAATTGACGTTCTCACTTACTTGCAGTCTCGGTCCTCCAAATCGAAGTGAGGGTTGAAGTTGATCATAATTCTCTGGTATGGGTCTGGAGCCTGAATCAGCCATTCACATTTTACACTTGGATAGTAAGAATTAGGATAACCAGGAGATGTAAGGTACCCAGGGCTTTCAATTTTTATACTATCGCCACATTTATCTGTAATGAAAATAACATTTTAGTGATCTTTCCCTGACAACCAGTTAGGTATTCTAGCTTTGTATGTAAATCACCAGCTATTAAACATTCTTGTGGGGAACTCTGAGAGGTCCCTGCAGGCCCTTCAGGTGGCATTGGTAGCATCACCCCAACCAAGGAATAATCTTTGATCCCAGGAAGGTTGGACCAAGACGAAAGTGAACTGAGATCTAAATTGACTTGACCTCCATCCCCCACAAATTTCTGTCCCTAGAAGAAGGTCTTCTAGCACTAAAAAACATTAAATCCCCTCAATGAATGTTAACATGGCCCCCAGGGAGCTTCTGCTAGACATAATTATTCCCCAAGAAGTGTAATCGCATTAAGTAGCAAGTTCTAAGTGGAAGGTGACTAAATGATGCTATTGGAACCCTTGTGTAGCTTTTGATGATAAGCCTGGTCTGTGTCATTGATCAGCGGGGATTGCCTTCTACAAATCTTTTCTGTTGTTGTTTTATCTGCCCATAAATCTAAGTGATTGTGCATTATCTCTGCTCCATCCAGATTAACACAGAACAAAGTATATTTGGTGAAGCAGACATAATTCTACTCCACTTCTTCAAGTAAAGTTGCTCAGGCTTAGAGATCAGACCACAAAATAATGGGGCAGAAGAAAAATAAATAGCCACACAGTATTAATTCCAATTACCTACATGTTGAAAAAAATCCCACCACACTAAGATCTGTGCGGTAACACATATGGTAAGCCCCCTTCTCACATTCTGGGAAAGGTGAGCTAACTTGTTTTGAGCCTTCATTAAAAAACAAACAAGAACCCAAATGCTGAAGTGATTCACTAAGAGCCAAATAAACCAGTCTCTGAGCTGCTTTCATGTTCAGCATAGATTCTCATTGTCACTTTTTATGATGGATTTCATACTGGTGAGCCTCAACCTGAAATGCCGCCACGTTTATTGATGCTTAATTTTGAACAATAAAAATTCAGTGTATGAACTATGTAAGAGGAACAGGTATGAAAGCAATGAAATATATAAGCCTATCAATCAAAAATTTTCAGTAATGGTATATATAGATTTTAATATTGCATCTAATAGATTCCCTGTGGAAAGAGAATTGCATTCTTTGCTCTCAGCATGAATTTATAAATCTACAGAATTTTATTACAGGAAAACTGGGTCAGATGGAAATGAAAGATGAAATGCACATAAAAAAATGCATAAAGCTACATGCGTTACAGAAGTCATTTCCCATAAATTAAAGAGAAGACAATATAAATTATATTGTTTTTCTCAATTGCTAGATGTTTCTGACTTTTCTTAGACCAGGAGTGGCCTTACACTGATTTCCTCCGCCTTGGCTTTTAAAAGCTAAACGTTTGCCAAGAAGAAATGATGTTGCAACTGGGGTTCAAAATCTCAGCTAATGATCATCTTGGATTCTGTTGTGTGATTCTACTCAGGCTGTTGTATTATTTTAAATATGCAGAAAACTTGAAAGTCACCCCATGTCATTAAGTCTCCTCCAGCTCTGTATGAGCATCATGGCAGTCTGGTACCTGTTAGAGGAGTGAAATAAAGCAGTCCTACTTCTAGTCACTCGACAGAGTCACTTCAGAAAACATTTAGGTAGACTCAGTACCACACCAGAGCTCTTTAATCTGTGACTTCTGAGAAAGTGACAGTGTAATAAGATAATGGGACTGCTAGACTCCCTGGCTCTGTTCAATTTCTCTAGCAGATGATTAAGAAAGAGCAATTTCTAATGACTCTGGACCATTAGTCCTAAATAAGGTTAATGAATTAATTTAGCAGACACTGGGACTCAGAGGAGGTGGACATGGCTTTAAGAGGTCTGCTGAGTTACAGAAGCTGTGGTCACTGCAAACATAGCAGCATGGCTTTAACTTGTCAAGCTCACCAACCGAAGCTCGGGTTCTTGGCATTCCCCAGATTTCTGCTAAAAAATATATATATTTTTATATAGATTTACACTATATATATATATATATATATATAGAGAGAGAGAGAGAGAGATAGTATGCGTGTTAGTTCACAACATAAATTCTAAAAGCTATTTGCATTAGGTTTCAAATTCATCCTGTGAACATCTCCACTACTGATTTAATCTCAGGAGATGGGGAGGGTGAGTAGCTGTAATTTCTAAAGTCTAACCATCTGAGTTCCTTCAATTGGAGGAGAATGCTATTTTATCCCCTACCAAATTATAAAAATATGCCACAAACTCAGGTTCATTAATAAATTGAACTCCACGTTCACAATTGTGTGTGTGTGTGTGTTTTGTTTCCAAGCCTATCTTTTAGAACACTGTTTAGTAGCTGTGAGGGTGAAATTTATAGCTTCAATCACAAAGCCTCCAAAAAGCATATTAGAGAGATTAACTTCCATCATAAAGACATGATTTAAATTCCACCTTGTCCGAACCCCCTCCACCTGTGGTCTCTTATTAAAACAATATACCACAGTAAATAGCGGATGGGCTTTTCTTCTAATTACTTTTACCTTTTACTGAAATCTAAGCCAGACAAAAGTAAATATTTGATCATTAGTTAATGATAATTGCTGAAGACTCAGTGTAAAGATAATTTCATATCCTTAACTTCACAGGGTAAATGAAACATGCCTATAACCAGACCACATATTAACATACATTATTTAGGCTACAGGATACTGTTTATAACGCAGTACAGTCTTCCATTTACTTAACAGCGAGTGGATGCACAGCTCAGTGAAAGCTGCAGCTAGGTTAGAGATGTTCAGATATCCTGGTGCTTTACACTGTATATATCAGATTTTTGTATTGACACTATGTAACTTTCATTCATGCTCCAGACAGATTAGGGACGATTTACAAAAGCGGGAGAGGGAGTTCCATCAACCTACAAACCGCTATCTCTTGTAGGCACCTACTTGAGGAAATAGTTTAGGAGAGCTGAAAGAGAACCAGGGAGTTCTGGTAAAGCTTCATTCACTTTCAAGAGCCATAAGATTTTTGAAAGGGTGTCTCATCTAATTGCCTTTGGGAGGAAACATTAATAAGGTAATTGGTGTGCTGATCTGGGAAGGTAGGCAGAGCTGCCTTGTAGCAGAGATAGGAAAACCCCCACAAACCACAAACTTCAGGAGGGAGCCAGAGGACTTAAAATCTTCCTGCCCCAAACCTACTGATCTGATTTATTTAATTCTCCGCCTGGATAGAAGTTTCCTTCGCTGAGAAGGCGGATATTCCCGGTTCATGCCGGCAACGCTGCGTGAATCGTAGCTGGGCGGGAAGCGGAGCCTGGCGGGATCAGGAGCCTAAGAGCACCCGCGGACGTTGTCACGCGCGCCTCCGCCTGTCACTTACCGATGCGAACAGCGCAGGCCGGGGCGAGGGCGAGGGTGAGCGCAGCGCCGAGGAGCAGCAGCCCCCTCTTCATTCTCCCTTCGTCGGCTCCCCAGGCAGGTTCGGGAGAACGAGGACGTGCGGGGAAAATAGAGCAAAAGGGGGAAATCTAAACAAGCCGAAGCGCTCCAACTCCGCCCAGAGCTGTAAAATCCTCAGCCCGTCTTGGAGAAAGGAAAGCAGCAGCGAGGCAATGACTTGATCCGAGAGCAACGCTTCTCTTTTTGTGTCTCAAGTCGCCTGCATCCTGTCATTTATCTCTGGTTTCCTCTCTCTTTTCCCACACTTGTTTCTCTTCCAGGAGCCACTGCCCCGGCCTTGTCTCAAAAAGGGCGGGGGTGGGGGGAAGGTGGGAGGGAGGGAAGCACACACCAAGCCAATTTCCAGAAAGAAAGAGAGAGAGAAAAAATCCGGCTTGTCTCTGGACCCAGTGGAGCCGAGGAGCTGGAGCCCAGGGGAGGTCCGGGGTGTCTGCGTGAAGGAGAAGAGCAAGCAAGGAGAAGAGTCCAGGCAGAAGAGTTTCACCAACTGCACCCCTCCCCCAGCCTGTCTTCCCCTCCCCTCCCGGGGCCTTTCCCCCACTTCCTCCCGCCTCTCTCCCTGCACTGGCTCCCAGTCAGTGTCTGACCGGAGACGGGAGGAACAAGTCTCCCTGGGTGTGCTTTCCCCTTCCTTCTGTCCGTCTCTCCCAGAGGCCCTGCACCGGAGGGAGGCTCTGGGTCTGCGCTCTGGGGCATGTGTGTTTGGGTAGGGGCCATCGGGGTGGATGCCAGCGACGGGGTCGTGCCGGCTTACCTCAGTGTGCTTGTCCGCGACTCCCGGGGTTCAGCGGGCAGTTCTCGGAGGACCTCCAGGACCCGGCTGCCGGGAGCACGCAGCGCCGGAGTGGTGACGGCTGCCTCTCACAACTCAGAATCCCCCCACTGGGGTCTGCGGGGCAGAGGAGCGCGGAGCCAGCCTCTGCCACACCCCGTGGTCCTGGCCAGAGACCTGTAGCAGGGAGCTGAAGGACCCCCTGGACTCTCCGGGGCAGGCTGCAGGGACCCGGCAGAGAGCGAGGCTAGAGTAGGAGACGCACCCTCGCGCCGGGCGGGGTCGGCAGTGTCGCTGCCACTTCAAGCCGAGTCAGACCACCGCCCCCGGCCCCGCGCCAGGGCGACCATTGGGTGCCCATCGCACCTGGACGCCCAGAGATTTGGTATCCCCTCTTCTGGGCCAGAGGGTATGAGGAAGGCCGGGAGGTGAGGCCAGCCAGGGGGGCAGCTGTTGCCCGACTCCGCCCAACCACCAGGTCTCAGAGCCCAGACATTTGGGGTTTGGAAATGAAGGGCCCGGCTCTGGTTTCTGTGCACCCCAGGGGTGACGGGATTGCCCTTGTCAAGGTCCTAACGGTGCCCCTTCCTGGCCGCAGGCCATTGTCGCCGGCCATCTAGCTCCCGCCCACTCCCACGTCCCTGGGCTGCGAGTCCTCGCTACCGGCGGGATGGCCCCAGGTCCAGCGCCCAGGCTTTCCCAGAACCGCAGCAGAAGGCTCTGAGGACGTGAAAGGCAAAGACATTGGAACAGACTGGTTTCGGCCACTCATTAGGTCCTTGCGTGGGGTAAAAGCCCGCGGACCCCCTCGGAAAGAGTTCGTTGGGAATATGTAAAGGTCACTAAACCTGGGAATTGGCGTTTATGTACACAGCAGAAAGCCGAGCCTTATTCCTACCCGGGCGCAAGGAGCTGGCAAAGGAGAGTTAGGAATGTTCGCAAGGAGACTCTGGTCAAAGGTTTTGGTGGAAGGACTAGGGGCGGGACAGGAGAAAGAGAGCCCCCGAGTCGCGGGCCTCAGGCAGTGACTCAGAGCTCATTGTCGCGTGCCCTTAGGGGTGCAGGCAGGCCCCGCCAGCATAGAGGTGTGCGCGCGGAGGTGCCCCCGCGCGGTACCCGCACTCGCCTCTCTCTCTCTCTCCGGGTCAAGCTCTCCTTGCCCGCTCCCGGCAGCTCCTACCTGCGAGCTGGAGACCTGGCCCCACAGACTCCGCAAAGCCCGTTTCGCCTTCCAGCGCCTCCTTTTCCTCACCGGGTTCCTTCTCGAGCCTCGGAACCCTGGGAGGCGCAGGGTGGGAAGGTGGCAATACGGGGCTTGAATCCAATGCCTGGGTCGAGCGGAAGGGACGGTGTGCAGACCCGAGCCCTGGTCCCCGAGCGCTGGCGGGAGGCGCGGAGGGGGCGCAGCCGCGCCCAGAGCAGCCCCCGGAAACAAGTGAGGTGGAGGGAACCCTGGTGCTACCGGTGGACCTCTACAGCCGGGACGGAGCCCCCATCAATACCGTCCCCAGCTGCGCCCGGAGAGAGGCACCTTCATATTTGTGGTGACTGGGGTCGACCTCAGTCCAAGGCTCAGGGGGACAGGCGCCAATCAGAAACTGGCAGGTTGGCAGAGCGGGAAACCCTGCGGGTGCAGAGTCCGGGGCGGCCAGGAGTCACAGATACCCGCTTCTTCCGCGAGGCTACTGTGTGGCCCGCTAGCTCCAGGAGCTGGGTTTGACCCCTCTGTGCCTTGGCGGGGTGAGCAAGAGGACACTCGCGGGAGACGAGCTGTGTTGCTTTTAGAAAACTACCGCCAATCTCTCTTCCCCTTTTCCCTGCTGAGTGTGCATTTCCCACACTGAACCCAACAGGCTAACAAATAAAGCCACCAAATTGGACATTCAAAAAGGGTCAGCCCCACTCCACAACCTCCACCCCCTGGTCCCCTCCCACCTGCCCCTTGAAAACACTCCTCCAGCAGGTCCCAGCACAGAAAATGCCTGTGTTCTTTCTTGTTCACCAGCTGAGCAGTTTTGCCAGGCTTTCTCCAACCAACTGATAAAACATGTCCTGTGTTCTCTGGGGGAAATTTTATATTTAAGTTCTGCCTCAGATTATTTTTGGTCTTGGCTGATCTGGGGCGTTTCTAGAGTCCTTAGCGTCCACACAGCACTGGGTTATGGAGCCCTACCGCAAGGATTGTTAATTGCCAGCCAGTGGGTTGGTAGAGAGCAAATTGCCCTTGCTAACAACCTCTTTCCTCTGCTATTGGATTCCAGTAACTGCTGAAGGTGGTCAGTTTTGTATTTCTGCAATTCATCAACAAGGGAGACAGACAGACCTTTATAGGAGAATAAGTGCCAGAAGAAAAATTTGTCAGTGTTCCTGGGTTGCTTTAGTTTTTGTCTCATCAATACATCATTTTTCCCAACATCACAAATTCCAAGACTACATAGGACCCAGTTCCAATGAAGGGAAGATTCATGGATCACACACCCAGGACTTGTTGGGGCTGCTGCAGAAATAAGGCACTGGGCCAGAAACTGGCCCTTCCTTAAGAATAGACTGGGTGGTGTCCTGGCGGAGTAGCCCTGTTGGTTACAGCATCATCTCTATAAATCGAGGTTGCTGGGATCACCAAGGTTGTGTGTTCAATCTAGTCAGGGCACAAACAAGAATCAACCAATGATTGCCTAAGTGAAACAGCATGTTGATGTCAGTCTCTTTCTCTCTCTTACACACACATCTTGTAATAATAAAAAAGAATAAACTTCATGATAAATGATTGGTTCCTTTCATCAACTTATCAATTTTTCAAAAATAAGGTGAGATCCATTGCTCCCAGAAGGCCCTTTAAGTCACTAACTTCCTCAAAGTATTTCAGGTTGATGCAACATGGAGATTCACATTGGTATTTCAAAACAGCGTCAAGTTTTTTAAAACACCAAACCTACATATTTCAGAAAAGCAATAAAATGTATTTTATTAGGAGCTAATGTTCATTTGAAATGTATGAATGGAAGAAGTGAAAGTGATAAAACATTAAAAATTGGGATTTAAATTAATTCACTATTATTTAAAATAATTTTATTAAAAATGCACTTCCATCAAATGACTATCATTCAAGTAGTGTCTTTTGGACCCTATTTATGGTTATCCTTAATTTGGAGCGGCAGAGGAAGGAAAAAAATTATCACATGAACCTTTACTCTCTAATCTTTCATTTTTGGCTTTTTCAAAGTTACCTTGAAAATTTTTCAAATATTGGAGAAAAGACCACCATCCAAATTTTGAAACAAAGTTACAATGCAAAGTTCTTGTAGCATAGTATGTGCAACAATGAGTTGCAGAAAGACAGTGCTAAAATTTGAATCATGTTAGTGGATTCAAAACATTTTTTGTTGTTAGAGGTTAGGGCTAGAGTTTGAAACTGTATAATATTTGCTCAAAAGAATAATTTTAGATTATTATGCATTCACTGAAATGTGTATTTATTTTACTTTATTGTTGAAAGTATTACAACAATAATTTTCCCCAATTGACACCCTCCTCCCAGCTCTGAATCCCCACCCAACCCCACACCACCACCCCACCCTCACCACACTATTGTCTGTGTCTATTGGTTATGCATCTATGCATGTAAGTTCTTTGGTGTATCTGTTCCCAAACCCCCACCCCTCTTCCCTCTGAGGTTTTTCAGTCTGTTCCCTACTTCCATGTCTCTGGATCTATTTTGTTCGTCAGCATATTTTGTTCATTATATTCCACAAATAAGTGAGATCATGTGATACTTGTCTTTCTCTGACTGGCTTATTTCACTTAAAATGCTCTCTAGGTCCCTGCATGTCATCTCAAAGGGTAAGAGATCTTTCTTTCTTACAGCTGCATAGTATTCCATGGTATAAATGTACCAAAGCTTTTTTATCCACTCATCTACTGATGGACACTTGGGCTGTTTCCAGATCTTAGCTATTGTAAATAGCACTGCTATGAACATAGGGGTGCATATATTCTTTGTGATCGGTGTTTCAGGCTTCTTAGGATATAGTCCTAGGAGTAAGATCACTAGGTCAAATGGCAGTTCCATTTTCAATTTTTTGAGGAAACTCCATATTGTTTTCCATAGTGGTTGCTCCACTCTGCATTCCCACCAGCAATGTACTAGAGTCCCCTTTTCTCCACACCCTCGCCAACACTTGTTTGATGATTTGTTGATGGCAGCCATTCTAGCAGGTGTGAGGTGATACCTCATAGCCATTTTAATTTGCATCTCTGATGATTAGTGCTGTTGAGGATTTTTTCATATGTCTACTGGCCATTTGTATATCCTGATTGGGGAAGTGTCTATTCAGGTCCTTTGCCCATTTTTTAGTTGGATTGTTTGTCTTTCTTTTGTTGAGCTATATGAGAACTTTATATATTTTGCATATTAACCCCTTATCTAAGGTATCATTGGCATATATGTTCTCTTACACAGTGGGTTCCCTTCTCATTTTGATGCTGGTTTCTTTTGCTGTACAGAAGTTTTTTAGTTTGATGTTGTCCCATTTATTAGGTTTTTCCTTTGTTTCCCTTGCCCTTGCCCTATGCAATGTATCAGTGAAAATTCTACTATGTGTGATGTCTGAAACTTTGCTGCCTACATTTCCTTGCAGGATTTTTATGGTTTCATGACTTACATTTAAGTATTTCATGCATTTTGAGTTTATTCTTGTGTATGATGTAAGTTGGTGGTCTAGTTTCATTATTTGGTATATATATATCTGTCCGGTTTTCCCAACACCATTTATTGAAGAGACTGTCTTTCTCCATTGTATGCTCTTGCTTCCTTTGTCAAATATTAATTGATATTAGTATAATATCTTGGGTAGATTTCTGGTTTCTCTGATCTGTTTCATTGATCTAATGCCCGTTACTATGCTAGTACCAGGCTCTGTTGATTACAATGGCTTTGTAGTATAAACTGATATCCAGTATTTTGATCATGCCAACTTCAATCTCCTTTTTCAAGATTGCTGTGGCTATTCAGAGTTTTTATTATTATTATTATTCTATATAAACTTTTGGAGTATTTGTTCTAGATCTGTGAAATATGCCATTGGTATTCTAATAGGGATTGCATTGAATCTGCAGATAGCTTTGGGTTGTATCGACATTTTAATTATGTCAATTCTTCCAATCCCTGCACATGGTATATGCTTCCACTTTTTTATATCTTCCTCTATTTCTTTTTTTCAATGTCCCGTAGTTTTCTGAGAACAGGTCTTTTACCTCCTTGGTTAAGTTTATTCCTAGATATCTTAATTTTTTTGTTGCAATGGTTAGTTTCTCTTTCTGAGTTTATTAGTGGTGTATAAAATTGCTATTGATTTCTAGATGTTAATTTTGTATCCTGCTGCATTGCTGAATTCATTTATTAAATCTAGTAGTGTTTTGGTGGGGTCTTTAGGATTTTTTACATACAGTATCATGTCATCTGTGAATAATGACAGTTTTACTTCCTCCTTCCAAATTTTGATGCCTTTTATTGTTTCTTCTTGTCTTATAGCTGTGGCTAAGACTTCCAGTATTATGTTGAATAAGAGTGGCAAAAGTGGGCATCCCTGTCTTGTTCTTGTTCTTAAGGGAAACACTTTTAGTTTTTTCTCATTGAGTATGATGTTAACTGTAGGTTTGTCACATAGTGCCTTAATTATGTTGAGGTATGATTCCTCTATTCCCACTTACTGACAGTTTTTATCAGAAATGGGTGTTGGCTTTTGTCAAATATTTTTTCAGCATCTATTGTTATTATCGTATGATTTTTATGTTTCATTTTGTTTATGTGGTGTATCACATGTATTGATTTGTGATATTGTACCATCCTTGCATCCCTGAGATAAATCCCACTTGGTCATAGTGAATAATTTTTTTGATATATTGCTGGAACCAATTTGCTAATATTTTGTTGAGAATTTTAACGTCCATGTTCATTAGCGATATCAGCCTGTAATTGTTTTTCTTTGTAGTGTCTTTATCTGGTTTTGGAATTAGTATAATGCTGGCCTTATAAAAAGAGCTTGGAAGACTTTTATCCTTTTGAATTTTTTGGAATAGTTTGAGGAAAACGGGTGTTAATTCTTCTTTGAATGTTTGGTAAAAGTACCCTGTAAAGTCGCCCAGAACAGGGTTTTTGTTTGCTGGGACCTTATTAATTAGCTTCAATTTCCTTAGTTGTTATTGGTCTGTTCAGGTTTTCTGACTCTTCCTGCTTGATACTTGGATGATTGTATGATTCTAGGAATTTGTCCATTTCACCTAGGTTGTCTAATTTGCTGGCATATAATTGTTCATAGTATTTTCTAACAATCCTTTGTATTTCTGCAGTTCCTTTTGTAACTTCACCTCTTTTGTTTCTGACTTCATTTATTTGGGTCCTCTTCTTTTTGTTTCTTGATAAGTCTGGCTAAAGCTTCATCAATCTTGTTTATATTTTCAAAGATCCAGCTCTTCATTTTATTGATCTTTTGTATTGTTTTTTAGTCTCTATGTCATTTATTTCTGTTCCAATCTTTATTATTTCCTTCCTTCTACTTATTCTGGGTTTTTCTTTTTGTTCTTTCTCTAATTCTTTATGCTGTAAGGCTAGATAGTTTATTAGAATTTTTTCTTGATTCTTGAGGTAGGACTGTATTGCTATGAACTTCCCACTCAGGACTGTTTTGCTGTGTCCCACAGATTTTGGGTTGTCGTGTGTTCATTTTCATTAGTTTCCAGGACATTTTAAAATTTCTTCCTTGATCTTATTTGTAATCCATTCATTGTTTAATAATATACTATTTAGACTCTATGTTTTTCAATGTTTTTTGACTGTTTTATTATAATTAATTTCTAGTTTTATGCCATTGTGATCCAAGAATATGCTTGAAATGATTTCAATCTTCTTGAACTTGTAAAGACTTAGTTTGTTTCCTAATATGTGCCCTCTCTCTGGGAATGTCCCATGTGCACTTCAGAAGAATGCATATTCTGTAGTTTTGTGGTGAAATGCTCTGTAAACATTAATTAAATCCATCTGTCCAGTACATCATTTAGTGTCTCTGTTTCATGTTATTTATTTATTTATTTATATTTTGTCTAGGAGATCTATCCAGTGATTTCAGTGTGGTATTAAAGTCCCCTACTATGATTGTACTGCTGTCAATCTCTCCCTTAAAGTCCTCCAGATGTTTTTAACATATTTTGGTTCTCCTATATTAGGTTCATATATCTTTACCAGAGTTATATCCTCTTGCTAGTCAATTTTTTTTTATGTTATGTAGACACCTTCTTTGTTTCTTGTTACAACCTTCATTTTGAAGTTTATTTTATCAGATGAGTATTGCTATTCCAGTCTTTTTTGTTTGTTTTCTTTGCATGGAAAAACTTTTTTATCCCTTCACTTTCATCCTTGTGAATCTTTTGTTCTGAGGTGGGTGTCTTATAGACAGCATATAAATGGGTCATGTTTTCTTATTCATTCAGCTACCTTATGTCTTTTGATTGGAGCATTTAATCTATTTACATTTAAGGTTATTATTGATAGGTACTTTTTCATTGCCATTTTAATAGATTATGCCTATGTTTCTCTCTATATATTTCTTATTATTATTACAGCAGTCTCTTTAACATTTCTTGCTATGCTAGTTTAGTGGTATTAAATTCCTTTAGCCTTCTTTTGTCCAGGAAACTCTTTATTTCACCTATTTTGAATGGTAGCCTGTTGAATAGAATAGTCTTGATTTCAGGTCCTTGTTTTTCATTACCTTGATTATGTCATGCCATTCCCTTCTGGTCTATTGTGTTTCTATTGAGAATTGAGCTGACTGTCTTATAGGAGCTCCTTTGTTGGTAACCTGTTGCTTTTCTCTTGCTGCCTTTTAAAATTCCCTCTTTGTCTTTATTTTTTGGCATTTAATTATGATGTGCCCTGGCATGGTGCTCTTTGGGTTCTTGCTTGGGGATTTCTGTACTTCCTGAACTTCTGTGCCTTTTCTCTTCACCAAGTTAGAGAATTTTTCTGCTACTATTTCTTCAAAGAGGTTCTCAATACCTTGCTCACTTTCTTCTTCTGGTACTCCTATGATGTGGATGTTGTTATGCTTCATATTGTCCCATAGCTCTCTTAAACTGTCCTTCAGCTTTTTAATTGTTTTTTTTTTTTTTCCTTTTTGGTTCTCTGATTAATTTTTTTTCTACTGTCTTCTAATTCACTGATCTGTTCCTCAATTTTCTCTAATCTACTATTTATTCCTTCCAATGTGTTCTTTATTTCTGCTATGTCATTCTTGATATCCAGTTGGTCATTTTTCATTATTTCTATATCTTTTCTCATGCTGTTGAGCATCCTCATAATCATTACTCTGAGCTCTATAACTGATAATTTGCTTATCTTTATTTCATTTGGCCCTTCCTCTGGGGAAATCTGTTTTTGTTTTGTTTTGTTTTTTGTTGTTTTAATTTGGAGATTATTTATTTGTTTCACTATTTTGGCTGCAGGTTTGTGTGTGCTTCTTTGTATTAGGTAGATCTGCTATGACTCCCAGTCTGGGTAGGGTGATCTTATGTTATAGGTGACTGGTGGGACCCAGTGGTGCAGCTTCCCTGATCATCAGAGCTCTATGCTCTAATAGTGCACCTTGTGTCCTTTGTGTGAGTCCTCCTGTTGTGTTGGAGTCTTGATTGCTATTGGCCCATTTAAGCATGGGCTCAACGCTCTGGCTGGATGAAAATGATGCTCAATCCCCAACACAGCCAGCAGGTTGCTGTGCAGTTGCTTATTACATGAAGCTCCATTCACCTCATCAAGTTTTGGAGCCTGCCAAAATCTCCCTATGTATATCAATGATTCACAGTAGGTGGCTCCGCCTGCTGAGGCTGAATGTGTATGGACCAGACCAACCTAAACACTAAGGTCTGGGTTTACTCTCCCAGGTCAGAGTCCATTTGTAGGCTAGGCAAAGATTCAAAGCACCCAAAGATCAGTCTCTACCTGCAGGCTGGCTATTAATCTCAGTAGCTTAATTCAACTCAGGTTGTATTTTTCCCCTAGCCATAAACTCTACCCAGTGGGCAAGATGAGAGAAATTCCCACGGGTGTGGCATTTGCTTCCTCTTGGGCTAAAGCTGCTTTGATGACGACACTTTCCCTGGTAATGATGGCTTTTGAAGCTTGGGAGAATGACAGAACAGGGCTGCTGGTGTCTGCCTTCCCAGCTCGCTCCACAGAGCCCTGAATCCCAGACTCTCTTCACACAGCTCTGGTCCACTCATCTCACCCTCTATTGGAGCCCAAGGTGAGTGGCTATACACAATTTAGAGTGCTGGCCCTTTAAGAGGATGCCTGTGTTTCCAGCCATCTCTCCCTGCTGGACAAAACCTCTGGTGCTTTTCACAGACAGATGTTATGTGGCCACTTTAAATAACATAGTGCTGGGACACCCAGCTTGGGATTTAGACTCCAGATTTCTCAGGGGAACACCTCACAGTTGAGATAACCCTCGGGAACTTCAGCTGTTGCCTTGGATGCCCAGCCAGCCCTCTTGCACCTCTGTAATTCCTACCAGACTTGATGTAGGCTCCTCTTTACATCCTTGGTTATAAGGGCTCTCTAGCGGGTCTTCAGTTGGTTACTCTGGATGATTTTTCTATATTTTAGTTGTAATTCCAGTTTGGTCCTGGGAGAAGTTCAGTGTAGCTTCCATTCAATCTACCTCCATTTTTCTCTCTCTTGAATTACTTTTTAGTTGAACATTTAAATTAAATGATCATAACTAATAGAAATATTCATCAGACAAATAGAAACATAATTTGAGAGAACAAATTCAAAATTTCAAAAGGGCTATGTTTTATGTAGGACAATAAATAAAATATAATTTTAGCAATTGAATAAGAAAGTAGCTCTCTTTTAAATTTCAATCATAGTTTTATGTAGAGGACTAAAATTTTAGGAGTTTTGCAAAAAATAGTAAAAGTAATTTTAAAAATATAAAATAAAGATAAAAACACAGTTAAGAATTGTTGAATGTATTCTAAAATAATTTAATTTAAGTTTGTTTTTTTTTATTAGATGACTCTGGCAGCTATATGGAGAATTGATTATGGGTGCAAGGGAAGTGCAAAGACCAGTTATGAAGTAATTATAGTAGAATCCAAATAAGAGTGGGAACAGGATCATAGCAGTAGAGATAGGGAAAAATGTATTTAGAAGATCTAATTTACAGGACAAATAAAGAAATGGATATGCCAGTGAAGGAGAGGGTGTTTTCAAGGATGATCCTTAGTATTCTAGCTTCCATAACTGTATGGATGGTGTGACAACTTTCATGTAGTCAATGAAGACTAGAAGACTAATGTGGAAGGAAGACCATGTGTGTAATCTGATCTAGGTTTAATTATTTTTCTCTTTAAGTCAATCAAATGAATTAGGGATACAGAGGAATGGTTTGGGTTAGAAATATAAATGTGCATAGTGATATAATAATCTAGTAATTATAATAATATTATAATTGAGATAGAAGTGATGCCATTAGAATTAATTCAGTTATTAATTAATAACAGGCAAAGAGCAAAGGAAAGGGTAGATAATATAGGCATGCCATTTGTACAGCATTACTAGGAAGCTGAAGTTTCACATTCTTTATGTCTGTTCCCTACAGATCTATGGGGGAAGGCACTGTACAGAGGCAGTTTAGATGCATGCCCAGTAAGGTCTGGGTGACATGGGAAGATACTTGCCTGCCCATCTCACCTGGGAATGGGCCATTTGGCCAGAATGGGTGTGGCCACTGCAAACACCAGAAGATTTAATATTTAAACTCCTAAACAAAGGAGGTTCTCTCTCTTGCTTTCTGGCTGCTCATGTCTGACTCCTGGCTTGTGGGCTCTCACGTTCTGTACTTGCTTCCATGAACCCCACACACAATGGACTAAAAGACTATGACTAACCTGATGCTATGTTGGACTTAATTCTACCATGGAACAGAAACTTTAGATACTGGCTTTGCTTTTAGCTCTGCTGAATTCCCAGTTAACTGTCTTTAAGGACTGGCTTAAGGGAACTGGGACTTTGCAAAGTGAGGCATAATAACTTCACACAAACAAAGCTTTTTACCATATCTCATCCTCCTATGGGGGCCTCCAGAAATGTCTATTCCAGCAGCTACCCAAGAACTTCACTTCCATTAGCAACAGAGAAAGCTAATCCACACAATTCTCTGATAACAGAAGGAATGGATGGAATTGATGGGAACTTAGAAAATTGCTGGCAATTGAAAAAGAGGCCAAGACAGAACAGTGAGGAATCCTGAACAAAATATTAGCAAATCGGATCCAGAAGTACATCAAAAAAATTTTTCACCATGACCAAGTAGGATTCATTCCAGGGATGCAAGGCTGGTACAATATTCGCAAATCAATAAACGTGATACACCACATAAACAAAATGAAGAATAAAAACCACATGATCATATCAATAGATGCTGAAAAAGCATTCGACAAAATCCAGCATCCATTTCTGATAAAAACGCTCAGCAATGTAGGAATAGAGGGATCATATCTCGACATAATAAAGGCCATATATGAAAGACCTACAGCCAACATCATACTCAATGGACAGAAACTAAAAACATTTCCATTAAGAACAGGAACAAGACAGGGATGTCCACTTTCGCCACTCTTATTTAACATTGTACTGGAAGTCTTGGCCACAGCAATCAGACATGAAGAAAAAATAAAAGGGATCCAAATTGGAAAGGAGGAAGTGAAACTGTCATTATTTGCAGATGACATGATATTGTACATAGAAAACCCTAAAGACTCCATCAAAAATCTATTAGACTTGATAAATGAATTTGGCAAAGTAGCAGGATACAAAATTAACGTCAAGAAATCGACGGCATTCTTGTACATCAATGATGAACTCACAGAAAGAGAAACTGAAAAAACAATCCCATTTACCATTGCGCCAAAAAAATTACGATACCTAGGAATAAACTTAACCAAAGAAGTAAAGGACCTATTTGCAGAAAACTACAGGTCATTGAAAAAAGAAATAGAGGAAGATATAAAAAGTGGAAGCACATACCCTGTTCATGGATTGGAAGAATTAACATAATTAAAATGTCCATACTACCCAAAGCAATCTATAGATTCAATGCAATCCCCATCAAAATACCAACGACATATTTCATAGAACTAGAACGAATACTTCAAAAGTTCATATGGAACCAAAAAAGACCCCGAATAGCCACAGCAATCTTGAAAAAGAAGAACAAAGTAGGTGGGAATCACAATACCAGATATCAGGTTATACTACAAAGTGACTGTAACCAAAACAGCCTGGTACTGGCACAAAAACAGGCATATAGACCAGTGGAACAGAACTGAAAACCCAGAAATGGACCCAAGGCAATACGCTCAATTAATATTTGACAAGGTGGCAAGAGCATACAGTGGAGTAAAGACAGCCTCTTTAATAAATGGTGTTGGGAAAATTGGACAGCTACATGCAAAAAAATGAAACTAGACCATCAACTTACACCATACACAAAAATAAACTCAAAATGGATAAAAGACGTAAATGTGACCCGTGAATCCATAAAAATTCTAGAAGAAAATGTAGGCAACAAAATTTCGGACATCATACGGAGCAGAATTTTCACTGATACATCACCTAAGGCAACAGAAATAAAGGAGAAAATGAACACATGGGACTACATCAAACTAAAAAGCTTCTGCACAGCAAAAGAAACAGTCATCAAAATGGAAAGGCAACCCACTGTATGGGAGAACATCATTGCCAATGATGTATCAGATAAGGGGTTAATTTCCAATATATATAGAGTGCTCATACAACTCCACAAAAGGAAGACAAAGAACCCAATTAAAAAATGGGCAGAGGAGCTGAATAGACACCTCTCCAAACAGGACATACAAATGGCCAAGAGACATATGAAGAAATGCTCAACATCACTAATCATCAGAGAGATGCAAATTAAAACAACAATGAGGTATCACCTCACACCTGTCAGAATGGCCGCCATCAACAAATCATCAAGCAACAAGTGTTGGCGAGGGTGTGGAGAAAAGGGGACTTTAATACACTGCTGGTGGGAATGCAGACTGGTGCAGCCGCTATGGAAAACAATATGGTGCTACCTCAAAAAATTAAAAATTGAACTTCCATTTGACCCAGTGATCCCACTGCTGGGAATATACCCTAAGAAGCCTGAAACACCAATCAGGAAGAATATATGTACCCGCATGTTCATAGCAACACTATTTACAATAGCTAAGATCTGGAAACAGCCCAAGTGTCCACCAGTAGACGAATGGATAAAAAAGCTGTGGTACATATACACAATGGAGTACTATGCAGTGGTAAGAAAGAAAGATCTCTTATCCTTTGAGACGACATGGAGGGACCTGGAAAGTATTATCCTAAGTGAAAGAAGCCAAGCAGAAAAAGACAAATACCACATGATCTCACTTATATACAGAATATAATGAACATAACAGTCTGAGGAATACAGTAGACCTAGACACATGGAAGTAGGGCACAGACTGACATCCCTCAGAAGAGGGGATGGGGGGTGGGGGGGTGGGAAGAGATAAACCACAGAACTTATATGCATGTATGCATGACCAATGGACATGGACAACTAAGCCGGGGTCAGGGTGGAGGGGGGGTAGGGTGGGGGGTGCCAATGGGGTAAAAAGGTAAAATATCTGTAACAAAAAAATAAATAAAAATTCATAAAAAAAAAAAAAAAAAAAAAGAAAGTAAAAAAAGAACAGTGAGGAACATTTAAAAGCTGAACTGTCAGTATAAGATAACAAAATAACTTGAAAATGAGCAGCTGGAGAGACAGGAGGAAAACGAGGAGAGTGTGTTGTTACAAAAGTCAATTAGAAAGATTTCTAAAAGGACATGCTAGACAAAGGAGCTGAAGACCACTGAGACTTCTTGCTGGATGAGGACTAAAATGCAATTGGACATAGTGCTATGATAGTTACTGAGAGGTGCTTTTTGTGGAGGGACAGGGCTGAGGTCAAATTGAAGTGGGCTAGGGAATGAATGGAAGGTAAGAAAGCAGAGACAATGAGCACAGGTAATCTTCTCAACTGAAGGAGAAGAAACACAATAGCTGTGGAAGGAAGAGGTGTGGAGGGAAGTTGATTTTTTTTTTTTCAGATGGGGTACTCTTGAACATTCTTAACTGCTGATGGTAAGAATCTAATAATATATTGGAGATGTTGAAAATAAAGCACAGAAAAGATAATAAAAGTGTGCATTGCCTGAGAAGGAAGGAGAGGATACAACTGAGAGCCCAGAAGGACAGATTTACCCTAGATTGTTAAAACTGTGTAGGAAAAGAGGAGCTGATGGGTGCAGTTGCAAGTAGGTTTGTCATTCTGGTAGCGGGAAGTTTCTCTTTACTCTCTTCTATTTTCTCCTGTTGGAGAGGGAGAGGTACTAAAAGTATAAGGAGTGAATTGGAGTGAAGACCAGACTTACCATAGAAGCTGCTATAGTTGTTGCTGTTGTTTTGATAATCTTATAGGTTGACATTTTGGGCTAGGAACATATTTTCCTAGAAAAATTGGTTAGTCTTTCATGAAATTCACAAAAATCTGCTTTATCTGTTACTAAAGTAGTAATAGAATATTAATTATATTATTCCAGTTTTAGTGACTCAAATTAGGTGCTCATTTAACTTAAAAAGAGGGATTTTTTTCTAACCATTGTTTTTGTTTTTGTTTTTTTACAACAAATTAATGACTGTGTCTGTTGATATACAGGAAAATATCACTCCAAATGACTCCTTGCAATAATGTCTTCCCTCTAACTATTTTCCTCTTTGTCCTTTACTCTCCTAGAGATAGCCAAAAAAGAATTTTAAATGTTCATTTACACCTGTACCGGACATCAACAGACTGTCTTATTTGAATAATTTATGTGAAATACAACCAACATGTTTCTTTAGT